>NC_142370.1:12599062-13199062 GCF_059441005.1 Hippichthys cyanospilos
TTTGTGTGCGCCAATGTCATGGGGGGGGGGGGGGTCAACAAGGAGAGCGAGCTGTTGACATGCCCGCAAAAAAAAAATGCATCAATAAATTGTTCATTTGAAGGAGAAAGCTTCCAAATTTCTTGGATGGAAGTGAATTGAGGAAAGTCGGAAAGAGGTTGCGTTTCCCAGGAAGTTGAAGTGAAATATGGAGAGAGGGAGCGAGAGAGTGTGAGCGAGCGAGCAAGTGAGGAAAGGAAGACCACTGGCTCTTTTGCATAGTTTGCACAACAAATCACTTCCGGCCAACACCGAGGAGCTGCAAAGTTGTCGGGCAGGAGTCCACGCTGCTGATGCCGCTCCGGTTGCCATAGCGACTCCCGGCAGCGTTGTTACTGCTTTGTATGCTTTTGCTTGGGGAGGAGGATGTTCCGCCGTGGGAATATTGTTTGCAACAAGAAGCTCCAGCCGCCTCTTCCTCCTCCTCATCTTCTTCCTCCGCCGCCCCTCCTCTACACCAACGGAAGGAATCCACGCTGAGGAGCCCTCCAAAACCAACCCCCTACGCCAACTCCATCCATCTTAGCTGCATTAGCGTGTAAAGAAGCAGTCAAGATGGAGTCCATTCGGAGGAGCTTCCCGCTGCCCGTCTGTCCGCTCGGCAGCCGGGGTGAGTACGAAGGAGGACGACGCGACAGCTCTCGCCGCCCCGCTAGCTCTGTATCACTAGCTTAGGCGGCACTGGTAAGTACTGAAGTGGTTGTCATGGCAACCGGCTGCACCACATATGCAACATTGCAGGAACTCCAATGATAGCGAGGCTTTGAAATCATAACAATGCTCACCTTTGATTGATGACTGAGGTTCAGAATCCACATTTTCACATAGGCGTTCCAAGAACAACAGTCTGTATTGAGCCAAGACACGTACGGGACTATTTGCGGACTCCAGATCCAGACATAGACAAGCAAGAGACATTATGTAAGCAAGAAAATAGAAATACTCAGACAAAGTCATATATTTACCTGTTGTCCTGAGAGCCAGCCTATTCAATAATGGCGGCCTTTGTGTCAATTTTGGCACAGCAAAGTTAACTGCATTATTCCTAAACACAGGAGACATTATTGGACAGGCTGGACTGTCCTCGACAGAGTACCCACAGACCTAGGAGTGGGGTAGCTCAAATGGGCCGAAAGATATAGCACAAAAACAAATGTCAATTACAGTGAGCACAAATGAATAGGCTGGGTCTCACCAGGATCCAGTATCAGTCAAAACAAAATTGGAAACACCCTCTAATTCGGCGTTATGTTTTTTCGTGACTTAAAATGCTGAATTCTAGACTAGTATTTAAAGGGACTATGTGCGATATTTAGACAGTTATTCGTTTTAAAACCCCACTTTACATTTCAATACGGTGTAAGTAAATATGTTCTATCAAAAAAACTAAGGGGGAGATTTTGGTCCTGGAGTACTGGTCGTTCTGTGCGGCGCTTTTGCCAGTCGTCATGTATCGTGCCAATAGGCTTCCCACTTCCTGAAGCCCGGGTAACCGAGCGGCCTTTACATATTTGCCCAAGTTTGTGTCGATTCCGTGCTATTGTGTACTTAAACCAGTGGCGAATTGTATTTGTATTCCCTTGGTGAAGGCTTCCTAAGTATGGTCTTTCTAAGACACCATAGTGCACGTGCTGCGTTCATGTAACAACAGTAAGCCTTAATTCGTCACGATGCGGCTTAGTCATCAACATTATTAGGAAGTATTGAAGAATTTTTTTAGTAAACACAAAACCTTACCTTTTACCCGGGTAACAACAGTTTGCATATTTGGGGATTTTCTCGCTCGGCCTGATGATGTGAAGATGCTTGGTGACCTTGAATACCTTTGAGGTTAACACCTGTGAGGTTTAGAGCTTAATAGTGTTAGAATTCAGAGGGGTTTCCGAACTTTTGACTGGTACCGTATAATGAAATCAATCACGGAAGGCGTCCAACAGATACATTTAAACTTTACGTTTCTGGAAAGAAGACAAGCAAAGCGATTGGAGTGAGAGGAAGCTGAACTGAGTTCCATACAACTGTTGCTATTGCAACAAGCGCAGGGCAGCGCAGGCCGTCTATATTTAGTGTCTGACACACTAGCATCAGGTCAACAGCAGAGGTCAGCAAACTATGGCCCACAAGCCACATATCTGAAGTTTGGAATCTCAAGAAATTTTCAACTCATTCCTGTAGAGTACAATGCGCCTTCCCAGCATTCTCTGCCACACGTTCATGCAGCTCCATCTTCACGGCCATCTTGGTCGTCCGCTCCTTCTTACGAGGCCCCTTGAGGAGCCCCGTGAGCTTTTGTGGGGGTGAAATCACACAGTCAGGTCACGTGAGGAGGGAGGTTGCTCCTGGATGTTTATTTCGGGCAGGAACTGCCAGATGCTCAGGGCAGAGTTTTCGGATGCCGCAAGATCACTTTGGAGACCTGCTGATTGATAGCCTGACCCGTATGGGATGGGAAAAATCTGTAAATTGGGGCTTGGAATCTACCTTCAGTGGTGCAAGTCCTGGTACCTTTCTGACTTTAAATGGACTGGCCCTTGACATTTTATTTTCAACATATGTTTTATATTATAACACGTATTATACTCAATTGATATTAGCTACCTACTTTCTTTCTTGAGCACTTGAACATCAACCACAGCTGTAACAAATCACTGTACATACAACAAAAACAATTCATGATATTACACTAACAAATAGCTCCATTAGCAATTTTTTTCTCATCACGATATACAAGAGCTCCCTTCACATTGGCATAACATTAATTACATCACAACAATTGGTGATGTTATTGTGAATGAAGTATGCAAGTAATTCAAAAATAACTCATAAAACATCATTTTACCAAGTGAATAAGGTTGGCCTGTCTAACAAAATGCATATTTAAAGGTGCGGTTTCGTCCATGAATAATGCAATTTAAAAAATGTTTTACTGTCAAGTTTAGAGAGTTGAAAACTGAAAAAAAAAAAAAAAAACATACTATATCAATTAAGCTGTTTTTATTTATTTTATATATTTTATAGTGTAAACGTGAGCATAATGCATTTTTTACGACTCCCTATACCGCCGTTTTTTTCCACTAAACAACCCTGTGCAGTGTACACTACAGTTAGACTTGATGACAAGTGAAAGAAAATCTTTATGTATTTTTCCTTTACACTTGATGACAAATTTGTAGTCATTACAACTAATTTCAAATGTGTGAAAATCAATTACTAAAGATGCCTGAAAACAACCGAAGTCTCAAACATGGATAATGTAAGAGTTTGTTGTCTAATTGAGTAACTATTATGATCACAATCTTGACATTATCTGTGATCCTTTCCTATAAACAATCATCGCCAGTTTCCTAATTTATCCTACACAAGCTCTGTCACATTGCAGAATGGACTTGCACTAGCGCATTTTTATTACCTCAAGCACTCAATAGTGTTTCACACTGACTAGTCATGTACCTGCTGATGACGCAACTTCAGGAGCAACGTGCATTTAAGTGTCTTGCTCAAGGACACTTCAACATAATCACAATAGTCAGGAGATTACACCCACAACCTCTCGGATAGGAGACGACCACTGAGCCATGCCACCCGCACATAGTTATCAATCAAAAGTGAGCAGGTTGGACTTTCATGATACCTGCATTAAAATAACATACTGTACGTGTTTGTGTGTGTTTGTTTTTACAGGCTCCGTGAGCTGTCTGCTTTGTCCGCAGACCATCGAACGCACCGCCATTGCTTGTCTGCTGTAAGTAACCTCTAGTTTTACTCACGTTATTAACATAAAAAAACAAAAGCCTTTTTTCTCTCTATTCTACTCTCTCTATTCCTCTCTCATACTGTGTCCTAAATCACTTCACACGCATTTCTTGGTTGAAAAAGAAAAACTAAGCTTCTGTCATCATTTTCAATTCAATTTAGCAGTAGTCACACTTTTCCAACAAACTTAAGTACCCTTGTTCCTGTTGTGTACCCACATGGAATGGCCTGCAGCACAGCTTGTAAAGTTTGTTCGTCTCTGAAATAATGTCAATAAATATTTCAGTTCAAATCAACATTGTCCTGATTCATTTGCATCTGAATAAAACACACAAGAACAGTCACATGTCAGTTTTATTTCAGCTGGCGTGTGTGCATTCAAAAAAGACCAAGAAAAACAACAGAATACCTTTGATTGGTTAAAAGCACAAACTTTTCTACACTCTCGATCTGTTAGCCAGAGTAAAACACAGTTGAACTCGAAGCAAAAGAAAACGCCATCAACATAATAGGCGACGGGTAATAAGAAACCCAAATCAAAAGCATCATACAAAAGCTCAACAAAATGTGGCTTGGCCCTTGAACGCAACTCTGGAGGGCTTTTGTGCATTGTAACTGTTGCTGATTGCAACAGCGGCACAAAAAGCCTTTTTCGGGGCTCAGTGCACATTGTGCAAGTGGGAACGCGGACTAATTGAGCTGACATACTTGTGGTAGGAGTCCTCGTCTGCCACTAGAGGGCAGTGTAACAAAGTCTATCGAGTATAGATTCACACGTGCAGGAATAAGACCAATAATACGCCTGTTTCTCAAATGTCTTTGGCTGACATCACAGGAAGCAAGTCGTGCTGCAGCGTGACCGCTAAGGCAAACGGTGGTGGGAAATAAAAGTAGAAAACACAGCCCGGAAGACTTGCATAATATAACAAAGCGTTGCCATTCGATGACAGGCGATTTTCACCTTGTGAAAACTTGCAGTCGATGCTGAAATAAAGCTCAATAAAGCTGAGCCTGCTCGCATTGACAAGCAAAGTAAAACGTGTATTTGTGTGTACGTGTATGTGTGTGTGTGCGAGGTAGTGCTGATGCTGCAAAATGGTGTCTTTGCAAGGATCAATATTGCTGTCAAAAACAAACAAACAAAAAAAGCAGACGAAGGCATTGGAACCACGTGACACTCGCTTGCAAAGCACAAAATTAAGTCAATCATCTTCTACTGACCAATTTTTCTGTGAGAACATAAACTATCAAGGCACCCAAAGCATAATTGTGTGCGATTATCGACCGCTCAGGGCTGGATTGGCTATCTAGCATGAAGGGGCGATGCCCCTTGGTTAAATTGCTGGGCCCCCTTTTTTCTTTTTTTGTGCCTTTCCAGTCCTGGCCTTACCCCTTTTAGAAGAGGGTTGCGAAACTAGGAGGAGGTAAAGCTCCTGGATATGCTTAAAGATGAGAAAAAGTAAACAAAAAAATGTGTTTTTTAAAACTTTGTTTCATTAGTGTAGTCCCCTTCTATACATCTGTCCATTTTCTATTGCGCTTACGCCCATGAGGGTAAGCAGAAGGTTATCCCAGCTGACTTTGGGCCAGAGGTGGGGCACAGCCTGGACTGTTCACAACCCAAAATCACAGGACACGGTAAGTAAAATATTCACACTTTCATTCAGGACATTCACACCAAAGCACAATTTAAAGTTTTCAGTGTGCATCACTTGAAATCTAACATAGCTGAGATAGGCACCAGCAAGCCTGGAACCCTCGTGAGGATAAGCGGCTCTAGAAAATTGATGGGTAGATGGATGGATGGGATTACCAGGTACATTTTCTCCCCGCTTGTGATAAATATACATATATATATATATATATATATTTTTTTTTTTGTGCAGATCAGTTTAGCTTAAATTGGATAGCATATCATTTTTATAATTCCAAAAAGAGCCCCAAAACAGCCAGAAAAAAACAATTGACAAAATTAACGTAAAAAATATAATGAAAGTAGTTCTTTTGAACACCCAGTGTTCCAATACAAGCATCCCACACCCTCCCACCTCTTTTCACATCCTACTTGGCTTCTCCCTGTGAGTAAAGAGACACATGTTGGTGTACGTGAAACATTTGCATACGCCATCGCAGCCCACGCGCATCGTCTATGTCCACTTTGTGTAAAGCCATGCAAGATTTTCTCAACTTGGCCCCAAAGTGCTTCATTGCAAGCGTAACAGCTTTTTGACGGTGTGTGCTTGTGGTGAAAAGAAAGTTTTTGCATAGCTTATTTTCAACAAGGCAAGAGTTGGCTAATTATTATATATACTGTATATTTACCATCCAAAATGTGCTGAACGACATGTGCTTCTGATACAAACAAATGGGAATATATTTATAATATACTGTATTTTCATACACTACCATTTTGGCTTTTTGACATTCTGTCCACCGGTCTGAATCCTCGGGTGACGCTCGCAGGTTCGGATAGCGACCGCGCCGGTTGGCTCCTACACGACGCCGTTGTGCAGACGATCCGGGGCGAAGCAGCCGTTGGTCCTGCAGCCGCTCTGCGCCGCCTTGGCCCGGCACGCTTGGTTCTGCCGGGCCGTCCAGCGTTGGGCCAGCGGCTCCATGAAGAGCGACAAGGAGGAGAGCAGGTAGCAGAGCCCCGCCAGGTAGAAGGAGCAGTCGTACGTCTGCGTGTAGTCATACAGGAAGCCTGGCCGTGGAAATAAAAGAGCAAAAAAATGTGTGAAAATTTGTGTGTATGTGTGTGTGTTGATTGGCTATTAGCTTGAGGCCAAGGAAGAACGCAGTCACTGGCGCGTTTTCAATTACTTTATTGAAGCTGAGGTAAAACTAGCCCTGGCTCCACGATAACACGTGACACGAAATACGCCGACTGGCTAACAGGTAACAGTCAGCCAACTCTACAGACGCATTTGCTGACTCGCCGCAATCAAGGGCTCAGGCCCCGCCTCTTAAAGCCATGCACATTCAAAGCCACAGAAAGGACAGAAACGACTGCAAGTGAACAAACTTTAATTGGTTAACTTTATGGATTCTGGTCCGGGAATGTCAGCAAGCGTTCATTAACAAGTAGAATTAATTAATTAATTAATTGGTTGGCGTGAGCACACCAGCTGCTCCCACTAGAAAATGATTCCAAGAAAACTGTAGAGAATCAGCCACGCCCAAAAAGCCAGTCAACATTTGCCTGCATTTCCATCAATGCGTACAGGGAGGCACGCCCCATTCTTTAGTTCGACGATGCATTTACGTTATTTTAAATCCTTGTGTTTACTGCATTAATTTGGCTGTTTTATGCTTATGAAAATGCATGTTGTTAGATCCCATCATCATATAAAATCATTGTTGAATAATGTATAACTGGATTATTTATTAACAATATCAACAATGAGAATGGATTCCTAAAAGACAGGAATATGATATTAATATTAAAGAGGCACATTTCACAGAAATGTGTAACTCCTTTGTATTCATTTTAAAATGTGCTGGCTAGTTCTACAAATCAAAAGTTTGCACGCTCTCGAGACAATGCAGAGTAAGCCGCACAGTTGGGCGTGTGCAAACAAGAATCTGCTTCGGGCTTGTTGTGAGTCTAACGGTAGGGTCGTTTTCCTGATGAGATATGCGCTGTTTACAAACTGTCCCTGAAGGAGTCATTCATTGTCTTTCAAACCTGGCATACTCCAGCCTGGGCCTAATTGACTAACCGACTTTGACACCTCAGGTGAACACACTCGGACGCGCACGTGTACAATACATGTGTGTGTGTGTGTGTGTGTGTGTGTGTGTGTGTGTGTGTGTGTGGGCAGCCAGCATCCTTGAAAAGTTTCATAACTCTGTCACGTATTATTTAGTATGTACCGTGTTTTCATGTATTTGCATTAGTTGGCTCATTTGATTGATGTGCGCGCAGAAGAGTAAAGTAAGTGTGGGTGTAAAGGAAAATAAAAAAACAAAACTTGACTACACACTGTACCTGTCGTATTTGTGCTATTTAGCAGGAAGACCACAGAATTGGATTCACGACTTCGAAGTGAACGGGACCCGTGACAGTCGCCCTCGGAGACTCCAGAACCCCTTTTAAGGGCTTGCGACTTTTATTAATTTATGCGGTTCGTTCGAGACCCGATTTCATTAGTCCAAGGAAGTCAGAGGGAAATTCTGTCACTGTAGAGTGACAACGTAAACAATCTCCTTCACCAAAATGATACGCAGCCCTGACAGCCAGTCCAAACAAAACAAGTCTAAACAAACAAATCTTTTTTTTTTTTTCTTTATTGCAGGGCCGCTGTATCACTGGTGCTTATGCCAGCCATCTTTGGGTCTTTGGGTAGTAGGCGGGGGGACACTCCGAACCGCCTGACAATCGCAAGGCACACAGAAACGGAAAACCATTCACACCTAAGGACAATTTAGAGAGTCCAGTACACCTGCCATGCATGTTTTTGGAATGTGGAAGAAATTTTGAGTGCCCGGACGAGACTTAAATGGGCAGGAGAAGAACATGCAAACTCCACACAGGAGGGCCAAAGCGGGCTGGAATTGAACATGCGAGCTGTGACCTGCGAGGTGGACATGCTAACCACTTTGCACCATGCTGCGTGTATTTACGATTCGATGGGAATGTGGGGGCGATCTGTTCGGTGACTCACCTGCCAAAGGAGGACCCGTGAGGCATCCCAGGCCCACAAAGAACATTGAGAAGCCCATGGAGTTGTTGAGTTTTTCTGCCCCCACTAGATCCACCTACAGGGAAGGAAGGGCAAAAACCAAATGTGACTTCACCTTAGGGTGTAGCAATACAGTTGTACACATGTTCACGAGGTAACTTTACATTCCCTTGAGGACATTTGACATTTGGTTACGATTATCCTCGCAGTAGTAGATATTCAGCCGGCACTCAGTACTGCAATTTTTCTCTTGAGATTACTGCAGGCCTATACAAGGGCAAGCCTTTGAATTCACTATTTCATTCATCTCTGTAACCAATGTAAATACATGTATAAACACAAAACTCCCTGCTACATGCCAGGCATGATAGATTTAAGTTTTTTTTTTTTACATTCAATGCAATTTCATTCCCCTATTTTTGACAGGGAAGCGTCACACTTTTTGGTAATGGGCATTAAAACAGTAAGCTTGTGACAAACACCTTGGGACGGTTGTTAGAAAGGTGGGGTCAAATTGGGTCAAATCTTGATCCAATTTGATCCGATCTTAATCTTGAATATTGGGTTGTCCAAGCCTTAATGTTACCCGTAGTTTGTCACGCAATGCATGATGGGAATTCCATCTCCAGAGCAGCAGCATTGTACCGCTTGCTACGGCTACGTGCTATGGTAATACAGAGTTAACACTACGTCGTAGTCCGGAGTGTCGTTGTTTATTTAGTGTTTAGAACACTGCTCATGCAGATTTGGAAATCTTGAAATCACTCCATCTGAATTAAGGTACCAATTACACTTATCGGAATGCAAGAAACATGTCATATATTAAAAGCGAGTTGGCCGCACTAGTTCAAAAGAGTCATTTGAGAGAACGCCAGGGCTTGTAATTTGCCAAATTCTGAAAAGGGAACTGGTCCAAATGAGTCCCAATAACAACAAGGTATTTAGATGAATAGCCACGCTTATTTTTTTGTATGCTTATGTCATCGAATATGGTCAGAGAAGGGCATGAGAGTAAAATCCACTATCAAATAAATGTAAGCATTGGCTAGGTTGGGAAAACAAGAATGATGTCATTGTTAATACAGAATTTATATGGACTTTTTGTCCAAGATAGCACTGCACATATTGACAAAGCGGCTGTCTGACCAGAACGGGTAGCAGCAGAGCCATATAGCCACCGCAGAAGATGGCAAAGAAGACGGCGTAGACCATGAGCAGGATGTAGGAGGTGGCCAAAGGGGAGAGTAGGTTGACCAGGCCGCAGAGGATCAGGTACGCTTTGTGGTAGTGATACTTGTGGAACAGGTTCCTGTCTGTCACCCAGCCCGAGGCCAGCTGGGCGATGGTCTCTGTGATGCCTGCATGAGGGAGGGAAAGGCAAACAAAGCCATCTTGATGATGTCAAATATATACTTATATGAACTACCTCACTGCCTCATTTTTGATAGCATTTAAACGGAGTGTGTAGAATTTTTAAATCCACTGTACAAACAATTCAACATACAATCTAAGTCTACATAGATGGACTATTGCAGTGGTCCAATAACAGATCCCAGAAAATCCCAGACTTAACATTGGATGATTTTACATTTCTCCATTTACAGCTTTCACATTTCTTATTTTCAATATTTAGCTCATTCATCTCACCTTAGGGATCATTCCCATCATTCCAGTCAGTCATTGTTTCCAATATCATCCCATAATTGCATATCTTTCACCCTTTTAATCATTCACAATTCATTTCCAATGGGAGATCTTCCCTTTCACATTCACAACATTTAACGCATACATATCGCCTTATGGATCATATCCCATCATACCCGCACAATTTCCACTTTTTTCAGTTTTTCCCTTGTAACATCTACATTATTTAATGGTTCCAACTTTATATGTTAATCATTGTGCTTTCCACTGTCATCCACTCCCCTTCACCTATTATTTGAAGTTTTTGCCATTTGAATACCCACACAATTTCCACTTTTTTCTGTTTTTACCCAGTATCTTCTACATTATTTGGCCGTTAAAGATTTATCTTTCCATTGCCATTTACCTCTGTTCACTTATTGATTCATGTTTTTATTTAGTAAAGATTGTTCTTTCCACTGCCATACACATTCTTTCACCGATTAATTTATGTTTTTGCAATTTGAATACCCACACAATTTCTACTTTTTTCAGTTTTCCTTGTATCGTCTACATTATTTGGCCTATTCAAACCGTTCCAACGTTGTAATATTCACATTTCTTCACAGATTCAACCCATTCAAACATTCAACATAATCCCACCATTCAATGCCCCTCCCTTCAGCGCTTACGCCTTCACACGCAATTTCTTCAGGAATTTTTCTAGTTAAACTTTGGAATTACAACTGCGCTGATATTTTACTCAGGAATTTCAGAAGCTAGATCATCATCCCTTTTATTTCATGTTTGTCCACCGGATCACCACTGACAATGTCAATGCCCATCCTGAACAAAATAACAGCGTGCAATGTTTTGCAAAAAAATCAATCTTAGAAAATACGAGCTGTTTCATGGTCCAGTTCATTTGTTCTCAATTTGAAAAGAAAAATGTACTGTTCCTGTCAATAAAAAGCATTATACACCATTTAATTAGATTTGCTAATACCACCTAAACTGTATTAAAACTGTAAAGCCTAATAAAGTCTATTCTGAAGTCCATTATTTGTTAACAACTGTCCTAGAAGACTACTTCTAATGTCTCCACAAGGAGTCGGAAGTGAGTTACATCTCATGAGGTCAATAGAAAATCAATTGACATGAAAATCATGTGACAGAAGATCAAGGCAGATCATGTCATTTTTCAGCTGATTGGTATCAGCCAAAAAAGATTACTTTTCAATTGTATTAAATTATAGTCAAGAACAAAGTATTTTATTTTTTCACTTGATTTGAACCACTGCTGATTCACAGGCATTTAAAGCTATCATATTGGCATACCTTAATTCAAATTTTAAAGACAAAACATGCAATACCAAGGATTGAGACTCAGTATCAACAGGTACTTAAAAATTAAATGGCTTGGACTTGCAGTTTAGTGCAAAAATAAATCAATAAATATGAACAGCCAAACCCCCTCAGACATGATATCCTGCTGTGCAGCTGTACATATTGCACATACCAGAATCCATCAATGGCCACTATTTAAAGTGCCCTTGATTAACCCCAAATACACTTCATCTGATTTTGTAGCCTTTTCCTGACATTTTTTTCTTTGCTTTTTATAAAACGCCTAAAGCGTTTGTGTTTGACTGTTTGAAATTCCCTCCACTTTATCTGAGCGACCACCAGTGTCATTGTTGCTCTGGTTTCATAATCCCAAAACACACGTAAAATGTGTTATGGCCCATTATACGCAATGTTGAACATTTTGGTCAACATTACAAACACAATAACATATAATTATCTTATGTGGTATAGGAGACTTTAGAGTCCCAGGAATTGGAGGTGCCACACCCCCCCCCCCCCCCCCCACACACACACACACAGCTATTTCTTTCTTCCTTTTTTTTAACCATTTCATAAAGCCTTTAAAATAAACAGTGATGTCACTCCTGCTCTTCATCCAACCATTACTGCAAGCCACCGGCCATGTGCTACCAGCCAGACTGATCGAGTGTCTTTTGATGACTCAGCAGAAATGAGGCCGCAGTGCACAAACTGCAGCCTGTGGTACCGGCCCTTGCAGGGATAGCTTCAAGCTCAAAGGATCAATGAAGGCGACACAATGCACACACAGCAGCTGTATGGGACAGACACAATAACAAAACTGGAGACAATACATTGTCAGCATACTCAGGTTCTTTTTTTTAGCGCCTTGAATTAACGATTGAACATGAGTTGTGAGTCAACGTAGTCATTGCCAAATAAAAACTTTTTTGGGCAGTCTTATCATTCAAACCGTACATATTTTCAATTGTTGCGAAGAAAAACATTTGAAAATAGTATTCTAAACATTTCAAAGGGCAAAATGTCTTATTTGTTATGTTAAAAAGGAACGATGGACATAATCAAATTTGAAGCTTATTTCTTTTTTTTCTTTTTTAAAGATTTAACTTATGTTGCATATAGTAAAATAAAAATCTATCACATTGGCGGCCGGGTTAAAGGCAATGTGTATTTTATGTTGCCTAATAAATTACATTATTTTAATAAATACAATAATTTGCTATAATTTCATTAATACATTTTAATGTGGGGATTCTATTTATATATCAAATTGGCTAAATAAAATATGGGTTACAGTATTTAAAAATAGATCATTTGACTTGTTTTATCAGTCACAATCATTTGATTATCTATTTGTTTAAAGCTGTGCTTCTCTATTTTAATTCACTGCAGCCATGAGTCTGTAAAATTGTTACAAGCACAACTTTACATATTCTTTTAAACATTACATGAGAGGAAATGCGAAAAAATAAATACCGGTACAAATCTCCTGAATAAAATGAACACTTTATTTCTCCCTGTGCATACTTTGATGATCGCACCACTGCCACCTACTGTAGCAGATGTGCATCTGCCTTTTTGTTTTTTATTTTTCCTTGTTTTAGCAGGGGGAAAAAAAGATTGTTCTCTGGGGTCACACACACACCATTTCCACCATCACATCACGTCCGCCAGGGGTCTTCCCCCACCATTTGAGAAGGGCTGGTTTAATGTCATTTTTAAAAAATATAATAACTAGAGATTAATCGCTCGCTCCCGGTCCAACGGATGGCCCGTAGTTCTTACATAATGAACGCCCGATGCGAGGTCATCGAGTATTGGCGAGGCAGCTGTGCCGTGTTTATGTGTTTCTGCGTGGTTCTGTTCCGACCCGAGACGGTGTCACGGTGCGTCTCCCACTTGCGCTCGCGCTTTTGTTTGTGTACTTTGGCCACGACGGGTTGGCGCACGCCCGCAGCTCTTCCTGTTCAAACTGGGATGAAATATATTCACGTACCACTTTAATTTGACTGTGACATGTAGAAGGCGCACGCTGAACTCTCAGGGACAATGGAAGGATTAGGGTAAGGGCAAGGCATCAAAAAGTATGAGTAGAATATGAGGTGAGGTTTTTGCGACGGGAGCAAAGGGTTAGCAGAGGATGCGAGGTGATTCATTAAAAAGTTAGGACAGTGTCTGTGATGAGGTGTTAAAAAGTTAGAGTAAGACTTTAAGTGAGGTATCAAAATTTTGAGAGATGAATCACGGTGAGGCATATAACTTTTGGGTGGATACAAAGCAAAGCATCAAAAGTTTAGGGCAAGATGCAAGGAATCAAAACTGAAGGTTTACAGTAGAGCAGGATAGGAGGCGGGGCATCAAGAGGTTAGGGGTTAAAAAAGTTAGAGAAAGATGTGAGCGTAGGATGCAAGCTCAGTCAATACAAGTACGATGTGAGGCATCAAAATGTTTGGGAAGGGTATGAGACGAGGTCTTAAAATGTTTAGGTAAGTTGTGAAGCATCGAAGGGTTAGAGTTGAATCCAGGGTGATGCATTCAAAGGGTAGTGTTTGAAGTACAGGTGTCAAACTCAAGGGTCAGATCCGGCCAGCCACATCATTTCATGTGGCCCGCGAAATGCTGATTTGACTATTTTTTTTATTTCCAATCCAGTTTATAAACAGTTTTTGCCAGCCTCTGATTTCAAAACTAGGTAAGTGTGTTATGGACACTTTTAAAAATTATTTGACTTTACAGTCATACCGGTCCTCTGATAGAAACTATATCTCCAATGTGGCCCACGGTAAAAATGAGTTTGACACCCCTGGTTTAGAGGATGAGGTGAGGTTTTGAAGTTGAAGTATAAGTTGAGGTGTTAAAAAGATCAAGTAAAATGTGAGGCATCAAAGTGCTGGCGGAGGCATCAAAAAGTAAACAATATAGAGCAAAGCGTCACAAAGTAAGGGTAACGTGTGAGGCAACAAATAATTAGGACAAGCGGCTAAAGTAAGTGGTGTGGTGTTAAAAAGTGAGGGTAGGGTGAGAGGCATCAAAATTGTATGGTATGAGTGAGGCGTTAAAAGATTTAGGTAATATGTGAGGCATCAAAAGGTTGGACGAGAATGCATAGTAAATAATTAAAATTGCAGGTTAGGCTATGAGGCGAGGTTTAAAAAAAAATTAAAGCAAGGTGTGAGGCATCAAAATGTTATGTTAGGGTAAGAGGTGAGGTGCGAGGTAGGAAAAGGTTAGCGTAGCGTGCTAGGTGAAATTATTAAAAGGTTAGGAGGCTGTGTAAGTGAGTTGTCAAAAAGTTAGAGCCTTGTGAGGTGAACCGTTAAAACATTAGAGTATGACATAACGAGGCATCGAAAGATTGCGGGTTGAATCGAGGCATCAAAAAAAATTGGCAGACACGAGATGAGGCATTAAATGTTTTGGGTAGTATGTAAGGCATCAACGGAAAAGAATTAGGGCAGATTATGATGCGAGGCATCAAAAGGTAAGGGTTAGGGTGGGAGGCATCAAAAGGTGACCCCCCCCCCCCTCCCCCGCCTGATGGACGTGCAGTCACGAGATGAAAGCTGAAGATAATAAGCGTCCGCTGTTGGTTTTTCCCAGCTTGGCCGAGACACTTGGCCGGGCCCTCAGCTCCGCCGGGCCGGCCAACCTCTTTTGTGGGCTCTGTCGCCTCAGTGCTCCTCAGCTAAGTGTCTGCCGCTTGTTCTCGCACGGAGCGAGGGAGCCCCGCTCGTTACCGGCCGCTTTCCCGAGCCGGTCGTTGCTTAGCGACTAGCTCAAAAGTTTTGGAGGAAAAGGCCGAATTGAACCTTCCTTCCATTGATTCAATGGGCCTCTATGACAACCGCCCGGGGGTGGAGAAAAGATGGCCCAGCGGGATGTCAGTACGGCGCTTTTGTGGCGCGGGTGGCACTCCGTCACTCTCATTACAAGTGCACATGAGCACCGAACGTGACACGACAGACGGGCAGCAATCAAAACAGTCGGCTGGGCTCGGGGGAGTTGCACACTCCAGTGATTCCCATCCACCATCCCGTGAGAATTCGTCACGTGTGCTGATCTAATTTCACGCCAATTTTATACAGGATAAATAGATATACGGGATGGTAGGCGGGTGGGTGGGCAGACAAACAGATAGATATATGGATGGATGGATGGATGGATGGATGGATGGATGGATGGATGGATGGATGGATGGATGGATGGATAGATAGATAGATAGATAGATAGATAGATAGATAGATAGATAGATAGATAGATAGATAGATAGATAGATAGATAGATAGATAGATAGATAGATAGATAATGCATTTCCATTTAAAAATATATGTAGGTATATATGTGTTTGAATGTAAGGAAGGGGTCACCAACCTTTTTGAAAGTGAGAGTTCCATACTTATTTGGTACGAACTAATACGAAGGGTACCAGTTTGTGTGAAGATACCGATCATGTAAATGATTCCTTACTATAATTAAAGAACAGCTGTAATAAATATGTAAATCAAGTGAAATATGTACATGCAATTTAATGTAGAATCTGCGGACTACTCATTTGATCCTCGCGGGCTACCTGGTATCTGCGCACACCACGTTGGTGACGCCTGGTATAGATAGATAGTTACTTTTTTCACACTACTATTCCGATTAACAATGTGTAACATTAAACAAAAGATTCAGGAATTGATTATCCCAAATATAAAAGATCTCCGTAAACCTGCAAGCGTACCAAATGGAAGTTGGATGGAATGGAAACAATTGCGGTTGGACGTGGAGGTTGCAATGCAATGGCAGCGGTAATGACTTGTGTTGTTGCTCTGTGCGATTGGCGTTCATCATGCTTCCACTATTGATTTTCTGCCTGCGGCTTAAGAGCTTTATGATTCTGTGTTTAAGTGCTCAGCTCAAAAAGTACACGCCTTGGAAGGCGCACATGTTTATGATCAATAAGAATTGTACTTTCGGGGCAAATGTAAGGATTGAAGTGACTGACGTGCACCTTGAAGGATTTGTTTTGTTTTTTTACTGTTTTTAAATTGCAGGGGCCCAGAAGTTTAAGTGTTTATGTAAAAAATATTTTTTACAGTAATTCTCATTTTGAATTCTATTGATTACAATGAATCAAATTAACTAACTAAATTTATACATAAGAGTTTTACTTGTATTGATTAGGTGATCCAAAATGGATTACTTGATTATTTAAAACTGGAAAAGGAAACATTTTTTTGCAAAAATAAATAACTTGATAAAGTAAATTCCCAGTGAATAGTTTGGATTCAGAGTTAAAAGATTGTGCATTTATTTAGTCATTTTCAGCAGTATAAAGTCATTACTTTGTCGATATTTAATTTGACAACTATTTTTTTATTTATTATTATTTTTCATGCACAATTACTGTCTGAAAATGACATCACATGTGCTGTGGTCATGTGGCATTTAGAAGCTGCGCTGTGATTGGTCATTATCTCAGCTTTCATCACATGTGATGTCATTTTCAGTTGACAGCAAGTGTCAAAATGTGTTTTAAAAATATTAACAGTACATGAAAAATAATTAAATCAGTCATTCAAATTGTTTATAAAAAAAAATATTTTTTTTACTGCTGAAAATGGCTATGTTTGTAATGTGATTTTTATATGAAAAATACTGCTTGTTAATTGAATATTAAAAAAAAAAAATAAGGACAAATTTCAATTTTCAAAAATTCCTCAAACAGTTGCAGAAATATTAGTTATTTTTTCCAAAGGAGTAATGATATACATCTTTGCGTATTGTTATATACTGTCTACATGTGTTGCGCCACCGTTTGTGTATATCTAAATATCTATGCTAACAGAGTGGTCCCAATGATGATATTTAACTGTTAGCTCATCAGGAGCGTTTTGTCACGTATAAGAACCTGGCTCACCTGCGACTTTAATGAGGAAAAGCGCGATAGAAAATGGATAGATCCAATGATTTACTCTGGCAAGTGAAAGACAAGACAAGAGCGTCACATTGATGATCAAGCGTCCTCGTTGAATAATTAACAAGCGCGTTGAGGAAGCGCTATTGAAGAATGCATGCGTGCAACTGGTTCCAATGCACATGTTGTTTTCACAATATAGTGTGAGTGTGAACCCACCCGCCCTGGCCACTGGACCAAAGTTCAGCTTTTATGTAAGCGCATTCATTGCATAATACTGCAGCGTCTGAGCAGCTCACGAATAATTCATGGCCACCAAGTTGATGGAGGACTTGATGAAACCGCTCATAGCACCCTGGAGCGCCTCCTTCCAGCTTATAAGCGGCACATTTAGCACGTGCACGGTCATTTCATATCTGTACGTGCCGTTTCGGGGCTGCTTGTCATTTTCTCCATCACAACTCCATTGATTATGAGTGCTTACATCACTGGAGAAGTGTTATCAAGCTCATTATCTTAAGCCATATGTTATCACGTATGGGAAATAGAGAGGCTAACAAAAAGAGCATCGATGTAGTGTTAGCAACACATGCAGACGGATGTTTGATAAATGACTAAGGCTATACTGCATCTCAGTTGATGCAGGTGTGTATCATCATAAGCATAGTGTGTATATTTATGTATTGTAATGCACACTGGAGGGTATTACGGCATGGTAACAATGTGCACTCCTGCTTGGTCAAGCACAACTAGCCAAAACGTGTGGTCTTCCACTGCGGTCGCGCAGTCGATACGTTTCAGTACTGGAGCGGCCATTTTGGAGTTGTCCCTAATATCTTGATGGCCAATAAAACACCCCCGCCTGTGTGGGTTTCACACTAAAATATGGCAACCAGACATATCTAGAATATATCCAACACAAATGTATGAAACGAATGTATGAAACCATACACGTGCTTGAATCAACCAAAATTCCTTATATACATCTCAGAAATGTTGGAGTATGAGAGCCCTCCCTTTCCACACCTCTATAAAACAAAATAAGCATGAACAGGGCCTGCCTGATGGAATAATCACTCTGCACGATCAGATAATCAGATTATCAAGCCATGGGTCACCAATGGGGGGAAAAAAAAAAAAAAAACTTGTGAGATGTAGCAACTGGTAAATGAAGTAAGGGCCTAAAAGTCTGTTTTTGTTTTCGGTACACCATCTTCAGGAGTCAAACACATTCTAGAACACACATAACTTCCTGGTTCCGTGTGTAGGAATCATTAGAAATATCATCCCAAAGTGATCTGACAATTTCTGGTGGCGTGTTTTGTGCCGATGTCCTATGCTATGAAAGTAAAAGTAAACAGCTTAAATTACTTTGTAATTAGTTTCTTGTATGAATCACTATGACAACTGAATGACTGACACATATACGGCCCAAACAGATGGCTTGTTGACTGGACTAAAAGAATAACGGGACATTAGGACGCAGCACACACAAAATCAGGACAAAACAACGGTGCTGGCAGAATCCCTGGAAGTTCCCAAAGTGCAGCTAAGCAGGAAGGGCGGGACTAAGAAAGCGCACATGTAGCTGCCAACTTCTCCCAATCAAAGGCTTTTTCACACAGACGAAGATAAGATGACATCGTCAACAAACCTCATCACGATTAGAGTACAAATCAATACCATCTTCAGCACATACCACGAAAAAATGTCTTATCTGAGCGTGCAGTGAGACATGGGCATGTTTAGTGTGAGCCCTACCTGCCACAGAGATGATAAAGGACGCATCCATGGGGTCAATCCCGAGGGTTCTGGCTCGAGCAGACAGATGGAAGTAAGGGATGAAGTAGGCTAGCTGGCTGAAGACCAAAGACCAAGTGTAGATGCAAAAAAACGGGTCCTTGAGTAAGGTAAAATCGAGTACTTTGGCTTTCGGGGGGCTTTCTTCGCTCGGTGTTCTGGCATGGGAGGAGGTAACTCCCACCGGGGTGGACCCATTCGTGGTGCCGTTGAGCTCCATGGAGCCGTCTGCGGTGAGCTTGCACAGACCCATGTCCTGATGGATCTCGTGGCCATTGAGAACCAGTCTGTTCAGTTCAGGGTTCTCCAGCTGCTCCTTGGTTTCCTGAGTGCAATCCAGCTCCTCAAGAGGAGGATGAGGAGGGGATGGGAGTGTGTCCGATTTGGAGATGCCATTGGATAAATGTGAGGAGCCGTTTAGGCAGCTTTTGATGTTGTCCTTCTCCGAAGAGCTCTTGATGGACACAGCTGGGCTCTTCTGGCTAGGGGAAGCGCGGCTGGACGCCGCGGGGGGTTTCACTTGGATGGGCCGCAGGAGCAATCCGGTGGCAACCAGGTTGAGCATCAGGCCGCCGAGGATCAGCAATGCTCCTGCCGGGGACACATAAAAAGCCGAGTGGTCAATATAGCCATTTCGGGTAAAATAGCAAGTTTGGACGCATGAGTATCACACAATCAGCATTTTCAGATTCACGGCATAAGGGGTCATAGAACCAATGTTGATTGGCAGCACTCCAATAAAGTGTGTGCCACACCCAGTATGTAGGAGTTTTTCGAAAAATTTCTACCTGACCAGCTTTTTCTAAAGAAAACAATTTAGGATTTTACAAGATTTTGGAAAGAAAGAGAAAGAGAGAGAGAGAGAACAAGAAAGACAGAGACAGAGAAGAGAGAGCACTACATAAATAGAAAGAGAGACAGAGGGACATAAAGAGCATGAGGGAATGAGAAGAAAAGAGATTCATACAGAAAAATCTAGCAAAAGAGAAAAAGTGGGGGCGAGTAAAAAACAGTGCAAGAGAGAAAAAGAGACAGATAAAAACAGACAGAGTGTGAGTGGGAGGAGAAAGTGGGATTGAGAGAAGGAGACAGAGAGAAAGAGGAGTAGAAAGAGATATAGTAAAGTACAGAAAAAGCTAGAGAAAGATAAAGAGAGAGAAAGTAAAGGAGGGAGAGAAAGAAAGAAAGAGTGGAAGAGAGAGAGAAAGACCGAACAGAGAAGAAAGAGTGCAAATGGGGTGAAAAAGAAGTAGAGAGGGAGAGAGCGACATAAATAGAAAGACAGAAGAGCATGAGGGAGAGAACAAAAGACATTTATAGAGAGAAAAATGTTGAGAAAGAGAAAAAAGGGGGGAGAGAGAGTGAAAGAAAGCAAGAGAGAAAGAAAGACAACAGACATAGCGTGAGTGGATGAGGGAAAGAGTAGAAGGGAGAGAGAGAGGAAGAGAATGAGAAAGAGGATTAGAAAGATCGAAAAATATCGAGAAATACTGTACAATAAAATCCAGAGACAGAAAGAAAGAAAGAAAGAAAGAAAGAAAGAAAGAAAGAAAGAAAGAAAGAAAGAAAGAAAGAAAGAAAGAAAGAATGAGAGAATGAGAGAATGAGAGGCACGATAGCGATACATTGGTCCGGCCTACCTTGCCAAGCATACTGGTCCAGAAGCAGCTGAGTGAATGGAGCCAGTGCAAATGTCAAGCCCATTCCAGAACGTCCAATGGCATACGCTGTCGCCAATTTCTTCCGGAAGTAGAGCGCCGTGACCACAGAGAAGGATTGGTACAGTAGTGCGAAGCCCATTCCTGCATGGGGGAAAGTATTACAGCACCGGTTTTCAAAGTGGGACTCCCGAAAGCTGTAGCTTCAGGGTCTGCGAAATAATCTGCAATCATATCATTGAAAAAAAAATATGTGTACACATGGTAGTGTATGTTTGATTTATGCTATGGATTAATTATGAGGGGGGCCCAGAATCATGACGTGAATGTCGAGCGGCGCGTTTCCAGCTCACCTACAATGACTCCCATGCTAATGTAGAGGAAGACCACGCTGTTGGCGAAAATACTGATGAGGAAGCCCCCGCTGACCAGCACTGCCCCCGTGATGGACGTTATCCTGGTTCCTACCTTGGCACAGGCCACCGAGGCGATGGGTGCTGATGGGCGATAGTAAAGCGAGGACGCGTGAAGATACAGGCGCACGCCGAAACACCCGACTAAGCAACGACAGCGCAGGACAGAAGTTAAACGCAGGATAAGGCGGGATGTTGCTGTCCAACCTCCAGAGAGACGTAAACTGGACATGATGGAACCGATCCAGCTGATGCTTTCTGCCGAGCCCCCAAACTCATCTTGGAATGCCAAGAAGAAGATCCCAAAGGTCTTCAATGTTCCCATCACCAGGACGTTGACCTTGAAAACAAACAAAAATGAGAAAAGAATCACAGAAAGGCGCTGCATCACCTCAACAGTTTTACAAGGGTTGCAAGGTTTCTTTATTGTCGTTGCGCCTACACAGTTACAAGGCGATGAAACATACAAAGAGAGTGACAAACAGAGGAAGACAGAACAGAAAAGCCAGTCTGTACCGGCTAATAACTGCTGCAAGATCTTAAGATGAGAAAAGAAAAACACGAGAGATAGAGGAGAGAAAAAAAACAATACAATAGTATAAGCCAGGACGAAACCTCGCACATGCCACATAGACATCACCACAAATCTCCAGACATACGTGTCCAAGACCGGGAGAGAGGAGCATGACATAACTAAGCTTCTCCTGCCTTTTTTATGTTGTTTCAAAGTGTATTCTTTGGATATAAAAGCAGTAAGTGACATTACCAGGAAACAATGCAGCACCACCAGCCAGCCCCATCCACCATCTGGTGGCTCCTCATACTGGAGCTCCTTGTCCTTGTCCTTCTTTGTGGAGATATCGTCCTTCCTGAAGAGCTTCATGGCTGCCCTGCGGCCGATGCAACAAAACAAGGGGGACACTAAATATCTGATGTGTAAAATGTAGGACAATCCTATGCTACATTTAGATGGGGTGGTGAGGTTAAACCTTTTCAGATGCTAAACACTTTAGTCAGACTTTGTGGATTTCTGAGTCAGTCAGTCAAGAGCCTTGAGGGTTTCTTAAATGTTCTTTTCGGGTTGTTCCTTGGTTGGTCTTGTTTTCTTTTCTCATCTTGGGATGTTCAGGCTGTTTTCACATTTCCTTTTAGGCAGTTGTAAAATGTGTCCGACTAGCTTAATCTCCAGAGACCTAGCCTCTTCGTTGTATCCACTCTTGTGGACGTTTGTTTTTGGGCTAAACCTTTGACTCATTGGGGCTACCCTACTAAGTTCTTCGATGCTCGGTCGGGCTCACCTTGGCCTTTCTGAAGATGTCTTATGCGTTTGGGTGGGATTATATCCCCTTTGCAGTCTTGCTTGGGCCAAATGGACACAACAGCGGACACAAATGAATAGGTTGGGTTTCAGAAGGTTAAGATAAGTGACTGCTTACTTCGCACTTGACCTCTTCGTTTTAGAGGTGCAATGATTACCGATAATTAACTACTAATTTGGGGAAATCGATGAACTGTTGAAAGACCTAAAGTTGTCTAAATGCTCAGAATTTTAGCCTCTTAACTCTCCATATATGAAGGTGGCACCAAATATATGACTGGTACAGTAAATATTTGAATCTGATATTTTGCAAATAAATACTTTACATGAAGTGAAATTGACCTCAATTAAATTGGACTGCTGACCGCATGATCCACATGTGGTAAAATGATGACAAAGCAGATTCTTGTTTGTATTTTTGGGAGGCTGCAGGTGGATCACGAAAGGATGATTCTTCTTACCATGCAGTGTGATACTCAAGGTCAAAAAGGTTTTGTGGCTAATTTTGTGGTTCATTTTTTTCTACGGGACACAAGTCAAAATTGCTTTTTGAGTATTCAAAGTTGCCAATGCCTGAATACTGACCGATCATGAGAGCTATCATAAAATTTAACAACGCTATGCTTGATTTAGTAGAAGCAACACATGCTCAATCCACATGACTCTTGGCCGTCATCTATCCTGGTGGTCGAAACACTCTCGACAAAAGTGCTGTTTGTTTAACTTCCAAGGGATATCTTTTGCTATCCTAAACACACCCCACACCAGTGAGGATAGATAGATAGGAGAGCCCACCTCTAAGTTTACAGACTGCTTTCTCAAAGGAAGACATGCTGGTGGAATTGAGGAGCTTTCTGAGGTATTCTTTCTACCGGTTCACAACGTTCCGAGATAAGGTCAGCAGCACTCCATCTCTACTGTACACAGGGCTGATGGGACGCTGGTTCCCCCTCTTGAGACGCCGGATGGCAAACAAGAATTTCCTCAAAGCCGAGGAAAGATGTTTTTAATGGCCTCACAGAACTCCTCCCACACCCGAGTTTTTGCCCCGGCGACCGCCAAAGGCGTTCTCCGCTTGGCCAGTCAGTACCCATCAGCTGCCTCCGGAGTCCCACAGGCCAAAAAGGCCCGATAGCACTCCTTCAACTTGACGGCATCCCTTACCGCTGGTGTCCCCCAGCCTGTTTGGGAATGCCGCAACGACAGGCACCGACCACCTTACGAGCACAACTCCTATCAGCTGCCTCAGCAATGGAGGTGCGCAGCGTGGTACAATTGGAGTCAATGTCAAGAATTAGTCAAAAAGTAAAAATACTGTGATGTGGAATGTTTAATACGTCATAAGAAATGAATCAGGATTTTGTGGGTATGAAATGTATATTTGGAAAAGTGTATTCGTAATTAGTTAAGTAGTCATTTGTGGAATGAGAAAAAAATTCATCCAAAATGTATGAATCGTAGGAAGGTGTTGATTTTGGAAAGCCACAAAAGATATAACAAATTATATATACAGTATATATATATATATATATATATATATATATATATATATATATATATATATATATATATATATATATATATATATATATATATATATATATTGTGAAAAATGTGCACATTTTTGGTGAAAAAAAATTGAATTTTTGCTATGTAGGAATTGTGGGAAAGCCAAAAATTGATCACAAATTGAAGTGACTCAGCCGAACATTTCAAATTTCGTATGGTAACAAGTTCAAAATTCCCGATTGGGACGTATTGGAGATTTTAGGGGTGAGAAATGTTGAACTGTAGGAAGGTTGTGAAAGTTAGGAATGAGAACATAAATATCCCTGGAAATGTGAATTTTCAGAACTTATTGACGTTGGAATGGTTTGAATTCATCAAGAAATGTTGCAGAAATTGCAAGTGAAATTTTGGCAAAATAAAAAGATAATTATAAAAATAAAGGCAGAACAACATCAGTTGACAACATTAGTCAACAAGCGATGTTAGTGACGAACAAATCCATCCACGCATCACAAACAAGATCCCAAATAGCACAAAGCAGCTTGCGATGAGCATGCGAGGTCCAAAGTTGTAACATTCTCCCGAGTCATCATCCTCTAAAGTTGACTTAATGCAACTTTCACTGCTAAGGAGATTAAGTGTCGAGTCGTAAAGTCCAAAGTCGCAAATCAATAATACCTGCCTTGGGACCTCTCACACAACCAATAAAGCGCCCGATGCTGCCGCCGCTGCCTCCGCCGCCGAAGGAAAAAGTCTGCAGCTCAGCAGCAGATGATCCCAGCAACTTGTCAATGGGTAAGCTATGCATAAACGTGACAGCGAGTCAGACATTTGTTCCAAATCCAAAGATCACGGCGCCCATACATTATGGCCGCCGCGTACGATGGGTCAGACTGCAAAAATGAACAACCAGGCCTGCGCAACAGACAATCTGGCGTCGCAGCATCGTCTGACAGTCCCACGTGGACGTTGGGAGTCTGCTGGCCTCTTTTTTTTTTTTTTTTGCCTTGTTTTGCAGCTTGCTGAGTCCCACCCATTAGCCCGTAGGCCTGCCTTGCTTGCTCCCCACATCTGCCTTTCATCAGCCCAGCCCTGTCCTTTAGCCACATTGCGCAACAATGCCGCCTAAAAAAAAAAAAAACTCAATTATGCAGCTTTCACGTGATGAACATGGCGTACTGCTTTCTCAGTGAGGGATTTTTACAAGTCTTTCTCTAACACGTGTGACGTGTAACACAATAGTGCTGGAATCCACTGCGAGCGAAAAAAAAAACTCACAATGACCTTGGGATTGCATCTTTTCACTCTGCATAGACATGTAACAGGAGCATTGCCGCATACTGTAACACGAAACAGGATTTGTACAAGAAATTCCTGTTTCGCAGACCCTCTCTTCAGCTGCTGTACTGCTAAAGGCGATAAAGCCGAGGCAATGGCATCAATTAAAAAAAAAAAAAAAGAGACCCTACCTATTCATTTGAGTCCACTGTCGCGTCAATTTTGTCTCAGCAAGACAGAAAATTAAATGTTTGAAAAGTGCAGCATGTCCTGTACAGAGCACACTAGGACTTACTGGGCTATCTCCAACACGTTAAAAGACATAGATCAAAAACAAATGTCCACTACAGTGGACACAAATGTATAGGTTGGCTCTCATAAGGATAGCTCATTCAGAGATTGAAGACGTGACTGGTAAGATGACAATCATGCTTGTGAATTCACAGGCACACTCTAAGCAAACCCACAAGCAGCTATGTATGTTGAGCTGCAGGAATTTTTGCACTTCTTGCAGACGTCCGCAGCGTTGCAATAACGGCAAGGGGGGGAAGTCTCCCCCCAAAACAGGGGATATCATGAGTTTGGGATGATATCCAACCAAAAAATAAGAATGAAGATAATGTTCAATTATTGAAAAAAAGAAGAAGAAAAAGACTGTCTTGACATTCAGCTCCATTGCTTGTCTTGGGTTAGGGTTAGGCGTCTCAGTTTGCCTGTTCAGGGTCACGAGTTCAAATCCACCTCGATCCGGCCTTCCTGTGTGGATTTTGCATGTTCTCTCCAGGCACTCCGGCTTCCTCCCACACTCCAAAAACGTGCATGGCAGGTGCACTGGACATACTAAATTGTCCTTAGGTGTGAATGGTTGTTCGTCTCTGTGTGCCATGCAATTGGCTGGAAACCAGTTCGGGGTGTCCCTCGACAATGCTCAAAGTCAACTGGGATAGGCACCTGCAAACCTGCGACCCTTGGGAGGATAAGCGGCTCTAGAAAATGGATGGCTCGATACTTGTCTTGGTGCACCACCTAGCAGCCAAATGACTGACGCTAACTGCGTGCTTGAAAACACTAGTGTATTAGTAGATAGCGGGATTTCATGAAAGACAATAATAGCACATGGAGCTACCCGGAATGAAGGAAAGAACTTGTGGATACAAACCGTGGTATTGTCTGGGAAGAAGTACCAGGAAGGCCTGGGAATAGTGAGAATCCACGCCTAACAGACACTCTTTGAAGTGCATCCAGTCAGCCATTTTATTCATTATCATTTTCAAATTAATGGGTTGATTAATCGTCAATCTTTGGGGGGGTTTTCTGCCAAAAATCGGCAATCTTTGGGGGGTTTTGTGCCAAAAATCGGCATCAGGATGAAAAATCAATTTCGGTCAGGCCCTACAAACAAGTCTGCGTCTTGTATGCAGAACTAATGCTTGTTTGCATAAATCCCTAAATTCGTGGTTCTCAAATGGGGGTGCGTGTACCCCTGGGTGTACATGAGGTTAAAAACAATGTTTCCGCAGTTAAATCTAAGTAAAAGGTTTTTAATGTCGTAACAACAACAGTACCATTTTCTTTGGAAATTCAGAGCAAATTAAGTGGAATATGGAGCAACCTATTGCAAAATTGTGTTATAGTGACTCCTTTGCACAATATTGTATGCCTTTTATTTTTTTGAAAGGTTCACGTAAACTGGCCTAGGTCATTTTTTCAAATCTTCTGGAACACAAAGAAAAAAGCCATTCTTAGAACATGATATTTTTCTTTTTCATTTGACAAACTTGTTCACACTTTTGGGTCAGGTTTTTGTCGCCTCATCAATTTCAAGACTACGAATTTGTGTTTCATTGCGTTGCTAAAAAATAGCACTTTTCTTGCTTTCAAAAAACAATGAAATTAGACTTTGTCAATTATGCTATGAGGCCAACGACACGCAAATCATACTTGTGCAACTTAGTGAGGGGAGTGACTTTGGTCAGAGATTTATGGAGAAGAAATGTATCCAGTGAAGCTAGTAGGTGGTTTTCCACCACTTCTACAAATAATCTCACGAGTCTGATTGAAAAACAAAAATGTAATGTAGCCCTTGAGCACAAGCGTTTCCACAAACTTCATGCAGACATTTATGATGCCAAATGTAAGTGTTCTCTTGGGGAAAAAATTGTTTGGAAAGTCAAACAAATGGACGTCAAGGAATGCATTGTGTGGGGACTGTATCTTGTTTGGGTTAGCAGCTTGAATCAATAAGTGACTTGTAAAAGAAAGCAAGACGCCTTTAGGCAGAGAGCGCCGAGCGGATTAAAAGACGAATGAATTGGACCAGTGTACCGCTGGGGAAATATTTGCCTCCCATGTGCTTTTCATAAGTTGTCCGCCTAGCATGCCTGAGTGCATGTTTGGGAATGTGCCGAGGGTCTGCGGGTTCGAGCAACGGGGGTTGGCGATAGGCGCTTGGCGGCCAGGGTTTAGCGGCCACGTGTTCGGGCACGCTTCCACCAGGACGTGCAACACGCCCACAAATCCCCTTCAATCGTTTATACACACATGCTTCCGTGAAGGACAGTCACCGGCCGCTTCATTAGGTGCACCTGTACAACCTAAACACGTTTGCGATTAGACCCTGAATACTTAACCTTGCCAGGAATTGTCTTCAAAATCAAGGTTTTCAAAGGTGTCCTTACCTGTGATTTTTTTTTTTTTCTTTTTAACGACACCCCTAACCAGTGCAAATAACTGATTTATGAAGATTTGGAACAAGAATGATAGCAGTATTTCTAGCCGTATTTTAACACCAGAAGATGTGGTGTGACATCATCTGTTTTATTTCAGACTCAATTTTGTCTCTAATGAAACTGTGCACACCAACAAAACTCAAATTGCTAAACTTTGTCATGGTATTTTTCATTTATACACAGTTAAATACATGCATTCAAATTACATTTGCTGATTTATTTTTTTATAAAATATGAGTTTTATGCTACTGATATTTCTAAAACACCCTGTTTGCAGAGGCCACACCTCTTACCGTGTGGCTGCCTCGCCCCCCTCATGATGCCGTTCGATGCCGCCTGCCCACGCAACATGCATCCATTCAGTCATCATTTGGATGGAAGACTATTCCAACCGTGAAAAACGGGGCCAAAAACAGGTGTTTTACTGACATTGAAATGCAAAACCGCATCAATACACTGATCTTACTAACACCCGTTCCTCCTATCAATCCTCATAGGAACACGGTCATCATAACAACAGTTACACCACGGATGAATTAATTACTGCTGAGGCTGATTGTTCGGGTGTGTGTTCCCCGACACACATTTTTGCCACTTTTAAGTTTTCCACAGTGAAATATTGTAACTACTAAATGGAACATTGCTGTTTACTTGGCAAAATCTGTCCTCCTCAACTCCGAAAGCAAAATGAAACTAAAAGATGTGGTAAAGGTCGGCATGTATTACTCTTGCGCCAGTGGTACGGGGATGGAGTGGTGGAGATAAGAAATTCCTCTGTCATCATAAGATTTCTTCAAGTCATATTTATTATCTGTTTGGGCGTGTCTAGTGTGAGAGCGCTAAATATGCAAGGAATGCTTGTAAATGCATCAATGAAAGAAGATAACACTTTGTTGTGGGGGGGCAGTCTTAATTGTTCTCAAACAGTCTTAGTCGGTTTTTGTGTTTTTTTTGTGTTGTGAGGAAGGAAATTTGGTGCTTCCGAGCAAACGTGCAAAATGTCATTTCAAGCTGAAATTTCCTTATGACATAAAAAAATCGGCAAACTAAAATTTCCCTTGCGACACAAAAAACTATTCAGACTCTAATTTGCTCTTAGTTTGAAAAGGAAAAATACCGTTTCTGTCAAGGGGCTAAAAGCATTAAATTAAATTGACTGATTTCTGCAGAAACCACTACTGATTTAAAGCACTAGCGTTTGGAGTAATGAAATGGGAGTTGGCCTAATTAATATTAAACATTTTTAAAAATAATTGTAACTTTTTTATTTTGTTTTTCCTTCAAAAGGGCCATCAATTCATTCTACCTAAATATCACACAATAGTGTAAAGCAATTATTTTGGTGAAGAGACATTAAAATCGTATTTGAACCCGCTACTTTCAAATTGACTTCACATTTTGGAAGTAAAAGCACCACAGTCTGACAGTTTGTCAATTTTGACACACCATGAAGATGCAGCTAATGTTGAGGCCAGACAGTGTTTTGGTGTTTGCGGTTGCTATTAAAAAACCCCGCGTCGGAGGTTTGGACTAACTCTACCCAAACCACGGCTCACGTTACAGGGCAAGAGTCCCTTAAGCGTGTTCTAGCATATGATTTCACAACCCTCCAAAAGCGGATGGTACCATTTCTTCAGCTTGACGTCAGCCGGGCGTCTCGCCGGCCTGAAACGTTAACCCTAGCCTCCCATTTTAAGTGGGCCAGACTGCCTCAGAATTAAACGTGCTCAGCTGTTTTTCTAATATGGTCTCGGCCACACTTTGCCATGAAGTCGTGACCCGCTTTTTGCGCAGCTCAAATGTCGCCAGGTCAGTGTGACCCATTCTTTGTGTCATCATCATCATCATCAAATGCATGTAGAATTTGAGCTGAAATACATATCAATCTCCCGCTTTTTATTTTTTTACATATACCGTATATAAATATAGATAGATAGATAGATAGATAGATAGATAGATAGATAGATAGATAGACAGACAGACATTTACCGGTATATACAGTATATATACGTATAAAATTACATTTTATTTATATAAATATACGTTATAATATTTTTTGTTTTTGTTGCTAGTGTTAGCATTTAATGAGCTCATTTTGAACGTTCACGCTGAAACATCCCCTTCCCATGGGCTCACCACCTGTGAGAGGGGCCATGGGGGTCGGAAGCAGTGTGAGCTGGGTGGCAGCCAAAGGCGGGGACCTTGGCGCTCCGATCCCCAGCTGCAGAAGCTAGCTCTTGCAACATGGAATGTCACCTCTCTGGCAGGGAAAGGTCTTGAGCTGGTGTGTGTGGCGGAAAAATTTCGACTGCATACACAGCTTAGGTTTTGGTCCCAATCCTCTGGAGCGGGTTTGGACTCTCTTCCACTCTGGAGTGTCCCGAGTGAGAAGCGCAGAGCATCCTTATCGCCCCCCAGCTCAGCGTCTGTACATTGGGGTTCACCCCAGTGGACGAGAGGGTAGCCGCCCTGCCTCTTCGGGTGGGGGGACAGGTCCTGACTGTGGTTTGTGGTTATGCGCCAAACGACAGTTTAGAGGACACGCACTTTTTGGAGTCCTTGGAGAGTGCTCCCTCTGGGTATTTCCTCTAGGAGTTCTGCTGGAGGACTTCAATGCATACGTAGGCAACGACAGTGAGACCTGGAGGTGTGTTATTGGGAGAAACGGCCCTTCCGATCGGAACCCGAGAGGCGTTTTGTGATTGGACTTCAGTGGTTGTCGCGGATTGTTGATAACAAACACCATGTTCAAACATAGCGGTGTCCATGTGTGCACTTGGCACCAGGACACCCTAGGCCGCAGTTCGATGATTGTCAGGTCCACCTTTAGACTAACACAAAGAAGGAGAAAAGACTTTCTTTTACCAGCTCATGCATGAGGAGAACGGAGAGGGACTGCACAAATACAATTCTATTGCAATCTGAAGCAGTTTCTCCAAACCCTCTCTTTTTACTTGGTTCAGAGGTCCCGAGGTTATATGAAGGCTCTAAAAGGGCAAAATTGCAGTTGGGGGAAAATATACAGCCGGAAACCAGCACTATTTGTTCATCGAGGTGTGTGACAATCTGGAAACTCTGAGGTGGGCTCTTCTGTTTCTGGGGCTGAAGTCAGTGAGATGGTCAAAAAAAATGGGATCCACCCGGAGTTCCTAAACAACATCGCGTGGACATCAGGAACAGCACCTCTGGATTGGCAGACTGGGGTGGTGGTCCCCTTTTTTAAGTAGGGGGACCAGAGGGTGTGTCCCAACTATAGAGGGATCACTCCTCAACCTCCCCAGTCAAGTCTATTCAGGGATGCTGGAAAGGAGAGTCCCTCAGGAGGTCGAATCTCAGATTCAGGAGCAGTTGGGTTTTCGTCCAGGCCGTGGAACAGTGGACCAGCTCTACACCCGAGGCAGGATCCTCGAGGGTGCATGGGAATTTGCCCATCCAGTTTACATGTGCATTGTGAACTTGGGAAATGTGTTTGACCGTGTCACTTTGGGAGTTTTGTGGAGAGTGCTACGGGAGTATGGGGTACCGAACCCCTTGATTCGAGCTGTTAGGATGAAGAACAGCATGTGAAAAATTCATAACAATCTGCGATGAGCCACTGTCATCCCCGATTGAATAGAGACAAAATTGCTGGTGGTAACATCTCTGAAAACATCGTATAATTTCTTGAAGGGGGGGTTAAGCCAGACTGACTGGGTGGACAGCATTTTCAAGGGCAAGAGCAAAAAGTTGAATATGGTAATGAAAATAGAATGCACATGATTAAAAACGGGGTGTCACATTCGCCTTTCAATGCAGAGGTTGCACATTCGATTCCAGTTCCGTCTCTCCTGTGTGGAACTCGCTTTCACTGGTACATTGGTCTCCGCCAACATTCCCAAAATGCAAGCACGTTAGCTATTTTGGACACTCGAAATTGCCCTTAGGTTTTCAGTGAGAATGGATGTTCATCTTACGGATGATTAAAATGTCTTGTTTTATGAAACAACTTGTGAAAATTACAACCATGTAACTTCTTTACATCCTCATGAGACCTATTCATTTGTGTCCACCGTTGTGTCCAATTTGCCTCAGCAAGACAGCAAAGTGAAATGCATCCCACCCAAACCCGAGACATCATCAGAGAGGCCGAGATGTCCTCTACTAAACACAATATGACTTAATATGGTAGCTCCAAAGAGTCAAAAGATGTAGACAAAAAATAAATGTCCACTACAGCACACACCAATGAATAGGCTGTATCCCAGCCTTATTTATAGACTATTATCATTTAAACATTTTTACACATGCTGTAATTAACACGGCAGTGTGTGTGACAGGACAAAATTATGTACATCCACTTACATCCTAAAATGCAGTTGAATGAAGAAAAGAAAACTTCTCGTTGTATTGGTGTGTATGCAAATGCTAGAGTTTGATTTTTGTGCCAAATTTTGATGACGAATAAGTGATTCTGATGAGGACACCAAATACACTTAATAGTGATATTGATCAATCGTCTTACGTTTGGCTTCGGACACACGCGGATTTTTGACACCCTGCAGCTCACCTCCCCCCTGCCGGATATGTCATTATATAAGTTGCACTCTAACCCGCACTGTCTTTTTAGTTGACCACATACACCCGGTTTTGTGCTAGGATACACAAACTAATCTATTGGTTTTGTTATTCCAGCTGTCAACAGGATTACGGCTAAGCAAACAGTAATGGGCCAAATCGCGTTGACCATCGTGACCTAAGACAAAAAAAAAAGGCACCAATCAAAATGGTACATGGTACAGAAATGGCATACAATATACTGTGCATTTTAAATATAAATTAAAGAGTTGATGCCATGCTATGCCCATGTTAGTGGGTATAAGAATTTATTCTAGCAATTTAGCCTAGCCTGTTTTGGGTACCTGCAACTGAAGCTGATTGGGGGAATTGTTTGTCAAAGTACAGCCCTTGAATACGTGATTTCCTGTTCTATTTAAGATACTATTATTTGAGACTTTTTGGCATGTCCTGTTAGACACATCCATCCAATTTCATGTTTAGCAATGTCACCCCCCCCCCCCCCCCCCCCCCCCAAACATCCCAGGTCTATTTTGGATAGAATGTGTTCTCAAAATAGCTGCCTGAAACAAAAATGGCCAACTTCCTATATCATTTGGAGCAAAGGTCCTTGAGACATTTTCACGCATCCTCCTAAAAGACATGTGATCGGCTCCTGGCGCGACATCAACCAATGAGGGAAGGAGATGTAATCTACTCCTGCCCTCATTGGCCGATGGTCACGCCGTGAGCCAATCACGTATCTTGTAGAAGGGCCCGTGAGCTGATTAACGGATCGCCTGGTCAGTCAGTACACTATTTGGATGTTTGACAAGGGAAGAGCGCGTTTGAAATCTGTTAACTTGAGTGCTTTTGCAATATATTGGATTTTCAAGGACAAACTCTGCTTGTTATCATATTTCCAGTTATGGTGGTGAGGGTAATATAATAATGCATTACATTTCGAATACAGCAATATTGGAATGTAACTAATTACTTTGAAATGACAGCAATAAGTAATAAATAATGCATTAATAGTAGTGGTAATAAAAGAGCACTTTTGTTTTTTTTTTAACAGCTCAATCTTCTACACTGATAATGTGTGAGAGGAACATTGCAATAACTTCTGAATTTGATAACTACTGATTGGAATTGTAAGTACAGCAATGGAATTATTAATGAGATATAAACAGAGTCATTAGAATTGTTTCAATTTGCGACACTTTTGGATTATTACAGCGTTCGATTAGATTACTCCAAAAAAGGACTCCTCATTGATTTTGTTGCGCATCCGATCGGCCTCTTACCAATTGTCAAATAATCCCTCCTGCTTGCCAAACTCTTTCAGTCTGACTCACGAGGAAACAACAATCACTCATCGGCAGTGGAACAACAGCAGGAAGGAGAAACCTGCCAAAGTCTCCTGCCACCTCTGTCCTTTTGGAAAGAGTGTTGCAAAACAACAAAGGAAAGTTGATAATTAGGTTATACGTGAGGTATGGGATATCCTCCTGGGACCCGGCCTATTCGTTTGCGTCCACTGTGGCGGACATTTGTATGTTTTGCCTATATCTTTGGACTTTGAGTCCTAGTGTGCTCAACAAGAGGACGTCCTGACCTTTCCAATCATGTCACTTGTGTTTGGGTGGGATGCAATTTGCTTGGTTTTGCTGAGATAAAATGGACACATGGGTGGAAACGAATGAAGAGGCTGGGTCTCAGGAGGGCATGATAAGGGCGGTACGAGTGCTTCGTTTCCAATTTGAGGGTGAGATTTGAGCGGGACTGCACTCATCAAGACATTATAGTTCATGAGAACTAGCAAAATCACCGCGACTATGGGGGGTGTTGGGAAAAGGTATGTTTCTTACAGATCAAACGTATTAATTAAAAAAAATAGACACTGTTTCCCTTTGTTATTATTGCCTTGCAAAGCAGTATGATGATTCTTTGCACGTCTGTGGATTGAAGCAGAAATCAGTTTTCGATGAATCGAATCATTTTGAATTGAAAATCGTTTTGAATCGAAATCAGAGACCACTAAATCGCAATCAAATCGAATTGTGAGAGTCAAAGATTTCCACCCCTATTTTTTTTTCCACATCAAAATAATAATCATTGTCAGGATTCCAAACGTTTCTATTGGGACCCATTGCTTTTTAGTATTGCAAGTCCTGGGGACCCAACCGTTTCCAGAGGTAGAATGAGCGCTCGGAAAAAAGAAAATAAAATGAGAAAAAAAACATTTTCTACAATGAAATAAAAAAAACGAGTAATTTAAACGAACAAAACCTAAAATACATTCATCATAAAATTGCATCCATCAAAAATGCCCAAACACGATTAATACATTTTAAAAATACAAATAAACTGATTCTACAACCAATGAAAACCAAACAAAAACCTAACTTTTTTTTTACTAAAAACAAATAAAAACTATCAAACCTGCCTGCTCCCAAAATTAATAAATAAAAATACCTATTAAAAAAATAAGTTATGTAAAGATCCCAAACTACAGTAACCATGGCACTCACCACCTCTTTTGACAGCTTCTTACCACAACAGCTACTGTATAATGAAAGCTAACTAACTTCTGCCCCATCGTAACGATCCCCCGCGGTCGCAACTGGTTCGACCTGGATGAGGTTGCATTTATCGTGGAAGCAACCAATGTTGGGGAGGGGGGCAAGTTCTCATTCTGCAATCAATCTGCTGGCAGTAGAGGCTCCACTCATAAATCGATGCTTTTTTGGGATCTCTTGCAACAGCAGCGCAACACATAAAACACACAACCACGCTATGACACTACTAAACGACACCACGGCAACTTCATAACACAACAAGACTATAACACTACGACACTACCAGGCCACAGTATTACTACACTTGACACTATTACACTACAACACTAGAATGCATCAATACAAAACCCCATCCGTACAATAACACAACAATGCAACACAACAACAATATGGGATACCATAACTATAACATTTAATATATATATATATATATATATATATATACACTGTATATACTGTAGCTGTGCCATGACACAGAATACAATTTACATATGTTTGTCAGACACTTACCTTCTTTTGAAATCAGAGGCCGAGAAAAACTGTTCAAAAGATAGATTGGGAACAAAAAATGGTGAAGTTTTTTTAAGACAACTCGCAAGTTTGGTATTTTAGCCAGAAATTTGAGGTCAAATCAGCATTTCGTGGGCCACATAAAAAGATGCGGAGGGCCAGATCTGCCGCCCGGGCCTTCAGTTTGACACCTGTGTTTTCAAGGGTTTGAGCCATGCTGTTGTCATATTTACGAATAAAATGCACAACCGTGAAACTCAGAATGCGCCTCACTCACAGCAATCAAAATTGCGTAACATCATCTGCACCACAGCTTAGATCTAACTCTCAGCAAGTCTTAGGTCTAGTCTACCACCAAATTGTCAGGAGCAATTGGAGTGACTAAAAGAAAATGCCCTTGATCCATTACTACATCCCAAGACTCCAGTACAACAACACAATGAAACAATATTACAACAACATTGCATCACAGCACATTGACACTACTGTGATTTTTTTTTTTGTTTTGTTTTGTTTTCATTTTCACTCATAATTGTTGACATGTCATAGGTGTTGTCACTACACTGTTTACCACATCGGTCCTGCCATGTCGCCTCATGTGCTCTTGCAACTCGGTGCATCTCTCGCTCACAGCGTGAGTAGTCCAAGCTTACAAGTCCAACGTGTAAATAAAATCCAACTCCCATGCAATGTATTATTTCTTTTTCATATACTCTTTTTTTTGCTCTCAATTCTCATTCTCAGCATCACATTTGTCCAACTTCACTGCCAATAAATATGCATCTCAAACCATAACAACAGAAGGTGTATGTCAAACTCCCCGTTGAAGTCTGTTGTGCAATCTGCATGGCCAAAGAACCAAACAGGGCAAGGTTTAAAAAACTAGACATACAAATTTTTGGAATCACCTGTTTTGCTGGTTTGCTTTGGAACGAAGGTCACAAGTCATCGTCGCTGCGTGACATTCTGAGCTCGAGCGCTTCAAACTTTACACCTGCAACAAGACAAATGAACAAGTTTAATATGTCTCAAATATCCTAGTGGAAAGGGGGGAAAAAATTCGCTTTAAGTGCCACATGTACTCCTATGAAATGCACCATTGATACGGAAATTGCTGATAAAGCCTTGCAAAAAAACAAAATGGATTAGTGAATGAAAGTGAGGAAATCAGAGAAAAATTGTTAACATTAGGTTTAATCAAAATTTTAAAAAAAACATTAAGTTTAATAAAAACAAAAGGAGTTCATTATGTTTGCTTTTCTCTTGCAATACTTTTTAATACAGTATAACAACATAATAACAGTCAAATTAACACAACAATGTTAATGGGTCAATTTGACCTGTTACTCTTGATTTATTCGTTTGTTTATTTATAGTGGGTCAAATCCACCCCCTGCCAATTTGACAGCCAAAAAATGTTAATGGTTCTATTTGAATGCATGCATTTTTCCACACAAAAATGCATCAAATTGACCCACTGGTTATTAACACTTTGAAATGTATTCAGTCCAATTAATTCTCTGCATGTTTAAAAGAAAATTAAATTAATGGGTCAATTTAACTGTATTTTTCAAAGAAAAAAAGTAGCCAATCAATTTGACCTAATGCACGTGGTTGCAAAAAATGACAATGTTAACGGGTCACACAGAACCAATCTGTTATTAAACAAAAGTGCAATGGCTAAATTTGACCCACTGCATCTCTAACACATACACAAAAAAATGTCTCAGTGTGACTCACCCCAGATTTATAACGTAAAAATAATGGCCCAATTTAACTCGGTGCATGTTTAACGCTAATTCATTTTAATTGATCAATTTGACCCCACGCATGTTTTAAAAATGAAAATAATGCCTCCATCTTACTTTGTGTATGTGTAAAACATTCTTTAAAAATGGGGGTGGCTTTTTCGTTTTTTGTTTTGCTTTACTGAACAAATTAACGGCATGTCCATTCATTAAATTCGGAGAGTTAATATCAGATACTAGCGTTACTGATTTTAATAGGGCACGAAAAAAAAGTCATGAGTCAAGGCACCACCCGCAGCAAGGTGATACCGACTTGCAGTCCGGCGCAAAGCAGACAGTACTGTGCTGAGGGAGAGAGAGATTGCAGAATGCAGTAAACGTCGAGTTTGAGCGTTTTTACACAAGAGCCATTATTGTTCCGGGGGGGGGGGGGGGGGGGGGGGGGGGGTACCTCTTGTAGTAGCTCCCAGTTGTTATCTTCGGAGCGCAGCCGGGTTGCATGGCGGTGGCGTCTGTGCCGTGCCCCCCTCCTAGCGGCCGTCCTCTTCCTCCTCACAGCGGACGCAAAGGGACACTTAAACGGCGCGTGTCATCGTCATCTGCAGGCCACCTGTGAAGAGAACGAACGCGGTTAGATGGGGGGGGGCACTTTTAAAGCCATAAATAACGGTATATTTTTAGCAATGCCAACGCAAACAAGTCAAAGTTGAAGAAAAAGGTTCTCCAAACCTGCAAGGCGCGTCTTCGGGGGCTCTTCTTCTCCTCCGGCCATAACTTTGTTCTTTAGGAGTTGGGGTGCTCGTGGGAAGGGGAGGTGAGTGCTCTGCCTCTGCACGGAGCCTCGCTTGTGCCTCTACACGCGGCGGCAGCGTCCCCTCCGCATCCTCTCACCTTCTGTTCCAAGACGTCTGCGTACGCGCGTCAACTAGAGGGGCAAGAGGGGCGGCGGCAGGGAGCTTTGGCAACAAGAATGTTGGAGGGGTGGGGGGGTCACGTGAGCGACCCACCAGGATACGACTCATGGGCGCAATTATAAACTAAAACAAGAATATTACTCTTGGGCGTATTGCTAAAAAAAGCAATGTTGACAGTAGTCATTTGTAGTTCATACAAAATGCATTTTTGCGGCGTCCCAACACAACTGCCGAGAGCTTGAAACCACCAATTGGTCGCCGGCGGAATGGCAGGCAGGCGATTTCAATACATCTGTTCCATACATGGGCTTGAAGTGCAAATCATACAAACAATCAAGTAAAAAAAACGTCATTGCAAACAAGAAGACAAAAAACACATGGACCACAAAGCCATCCAAAAATCCCAAACAAAACCAGAATACATTTTAACAAGATCACAAACAAAAACACACTGAAAGTTTTTGTTTGTAGCTGCGTTTTGTTTTTTTATGCTGTTTTGCATTTAATTTTGCAGTTAATTTTCTTTTGTTTCTTGGTGATGTTTTAATGCAGTTTTTCCGTCTGTTGTAATGTGTTTTAGTTTGTAATTGTATTCACTTGTTTGTGCGTGTTTTTTGAATGTTTTTTTTTCATTTGTGATTCATTTTCATGTTTGTGATTTTTGATGTTATTTCATATTTCGTAGTTTGTTTGCTTTGTGAAATGAAGACAATTTCGTAATGTTTCAATATTGAATGCATGCTGTAATATTTAACTGTATAAAACTATACAGTAGTAGCATAAGTACAATATAGAGCAGCAATTGCATCATTGTTTTTGTATTTGTATTGTTTTTGCAGCAGTTTTGCTTGATTGCAGTGGACTTTGTGCTGCTGTGTGTGTGCATAGCTTGGCCACCTGGGGAGTATAATACACACATATCTGTATACATACACACTTCTGTAAGATGCAGTAATATTTAGGCACTCTTCGCAGAGGATAAAGAATCTTTACCCATGAGTATTGTATATACAGACCTGGTCAAAATCTTAAAAAAATCTTAACTTTTGCACATTTGGATCTTAATGAGGTTGTAAGATGTAGCTGCAATATGCAAATGCAAAACAAAGGCAGAGTGAGGCATTAAAAACTTTGACTTAAAGAAAAAAAGTTTATTCAAGTTCATTATTATGAAAGATTAATTTTGTTGAGATGTACAGATAATATGCACACATTAAAACACTCACAGACTGACACGCTGGGGTGGAGGGGGTGTTCAAAGACAAGTACGTTTGGCATAGACGAACATTCCAATCTTTTCTGTAAATTTTCTTTTCAGGAGGAAATTTTGTGAACGGCCACTGTGACAGTCCCATGATTCCTCACCAAAATGTTGCTGCAAAACATACAGGGAGAAAGAAAAATGAGTATTTTTTTCTTACCTGGTAAGATCACAATGTAAAGCATTACAATTGGCAAGAAATCTACAACTTTGAAGGAGGCCATATGTTAAAAGAATGTGGATGTCAAAGAAGCCATGATAGCAATGACAGATTGTTTTTCTTTTCAAATTAAGAGCAAATTAGGCAGCTCAATGGCACAGTGGTTAGCATGTCCACCTCAAGAGTTCAGGGACCCGAGTTCAAATCCAGCTGGCTCTATAACTGCCCAAAGCCAGCTGGGATCGGCACCAGCAAGCCTGCAACCATTGAGGTTAAGCAGCTCTAGAAAATGGATGGCTTCATCCACTTGTTGCTAAATTGTGCTATAGTGACTTTTTTCTTTAAATAAAAGACTAATAAAATGTGCATTGTCAATAGAAATGCTATTTTCAAGCAAGCGAGCATAAATAAAACAAAAGACGGTCTATTTGGAGTGTATGAATAAAACACACCTAGAGATATCACTGCAAATATGAACTATTGAGCGCTCTGTTTTGAGTCTTTTTTTTTTCATCCAAAAATTATTGGTGCAAAAAAGGATCGCTGATGCAGAACATAAATGAAAAAAGGTTATTTTAAAAGGCAACTATTTTGTATATACAGTATTATGATGGACAGTCATGAAAATAATATACATAACTAAATCTGTTCTCAGGACAACAGTAAAGCTATCATTATTATCGATGTATTTATTATTAGATTAGAATAAAAAAAGACCATTCCAAACATCAATTGTCACTGGAGGTTGAGGTAGTTGTCCACTAGGTGGCAATACGGCCACACAAACTAAACTAACTTCATTTTGCGGCCAAAGCATGACTGACATTCAAAAAAAAAAAAAAAGCGCTAATAAGGTGCTTACCCGGAGTCTGACTCCAGGCACACGGTGGGCGTGTCTGTTGGGTCCCTGGTGAGAGCGGCAGCCTGTTTGGCCAAAACCGACACCACGCCGCCATGCTCGTCCGACAGCGAGCCACGGCCTGTTTGGGGTCATGGCAGGACAACAAATGTCAGTAATAGACATTAGTCTAGAATACATTACACACACTCGTCGAACACTATGATGTGCGTGCTTGTAGCTCTTATATACTAATGAATGCTCTCACATATTACTAACAAACCTAACATACAATGAAATGTTTTCACGCACACTATTGAAGATGCCACACCAGATGTTTTTTGTGCACGCAGACACTCTACGATTTTTTGCTCTCTTAAAGAAGAAATGCTCCCACACACAAGTCGTTCTTTTTCGATATTCACACACCACTGAGTTTTTTCAACTTTTACTCTGACTATATGGTGGTTGCAAACACACTGCAACTGGCAGAATGCAACAAAAACAGGAACAATGCAAATAAAAGAAAAAACACAATGTATCACTCTGGGGGGGACACGAGGAGATGCCAGGGAAAAGGATGACCCCAGGGAAAAGGCTTTGTTTTTATCATGTGATGCGTAATTGAAATAGAATTATGTTCTCTTTTAGCAAAACAATTGAGAATCATTAGAACAAATTTAAAACACACACACAGGATAATTGCAAAACAAAATACTGCAAGTAATAAAACTGCAACAGGTAAAACGCTAAAATGAAAAAAATGCAACAATTCAAACAAGAAAAGAACAATACACATACATAAAAAAGCAAACACATTAAAAGAAACACACTGCAAGTAACTTAAGCTACATACACTAAAATGGAAGCAAAATTATAGAGCACGTAAAAATTGCAAAAACAAAAAACACCAAGTTTAATAACTACAAGTAAACAAAAAATGCTGTAAGCTGGCACAGATGCAAAAGAATTGAAGGGTGTTAGGTGAGTTCAACTCAATTGTTATCGGTGATCCCAGGCAATTGGGACCTGAAAGCCTAGGAGATACTATATAGAACAAAAACTACAGTACACTACTGATGTTTAACACTAGCTGACTTCTTCTTTAGCTCCACTGCTGTAGCACTCACACATCCTAATAATTGTTTCTTATACTGTATACACAACTGAAATGCTCACAAACGAGTCAGTTGCATTCATTACAGATATGTTTTGATCGTATACACGACTAAAATCTTGATAAGTTATGTTATTTAGGCAATAAAGTTAGAAATTTGAGAGAGTTTGGGGGATAATGGCTTCCTGGATCCAAAATGTTTGAAACCAATGCCTTAAACTATTGAGCTATTTGTAAAGGTCTGAAATATATTTTTTAATGAAATTACACAAGTTGAATTGCAACATGAAAGCTAACTTACATGCCAGGTTGTGTCCTTGCTCGTCCGTAATAAGAACGCCGACCACTGCTGGATTTTTCATTCTGCGAACCGAGCAAAGGGAGAGGGGGGCGGGAAGGTACATTTTCCTGCGTGATACTACGCGGACAAAGAAAAAAAGGGGGTTAATTATATCTTACGTGTCATCGAGGTGTTGCTCCAGTGTCGACTCCATCCGAAATTCAGCGAATTCGAGGAATATCGAGGGAAATTGTATGGCAACGAATGTTTTGATGCGTTTCCGGGTAAAGGTCAGCTGACTTTACGTCACGTGCTACGAGTCGCCACAAAGGCCTAAAGGGAAAGAAAAGCGTTACACAAACAGCGGAAACAAGGAATGATGCGCTTCTCAACCCTTTCATTGCCAAAATAAGAAATGCGGAAAAACATCTTTGCATATACTTGTTAATATTGACAAAAATAACAAAAAACACGTCAATTTAAAATGTTGGACTGCTTAAAGTTCTATAAATGTATTGCTTCCCGTTTTTCTTCTTCTACTGGTTTCCTGATTACATTCAGTCTACAATAAAAGAACATATGACCAAAAAACATACAAAACAAAAAAAAACATTCTAAACTTTGATAAATTACTAAAAAATATATATTATGAGGGAAGGGTTACTGTAGAAAATGTTCTTGATCTTGCTGGGAGCCCCACTCAAAAGTGCATAAACCCCAAGTGTTTATTTTAAGCATAACATGTGCACTCCAAGTATAAGAGTGGAGAGACTACGTCTTCTGGATGACCTGGGAACACCTGGGAAGAGGGAAGTCTGAGCTAAAGAGGAAGCTAATGGAGGGTTAGAACTCCAGGTGATAGATTATACAAACAAGCTGTCCTTGAAGACTCATCTTACAAAAAATGCTTCATAAATGACAATGTGAATAGTTATAAAACGTAACAAAATACATGCAAGTTTTTGCATTGACGTCAGTATTAAGATGTCTCATGTTCCAATCAATTTGGCCTTAATTTGTTCCTGTGATGGCATTAAAAAGCATTAAATTAGATTTTGGAATCACTTTAAATCATGCCGGAATCACCATTGCTTCAACTTTTTTTTTCAATATTGATCATGATGCTAGTGATGCAGCCGAGGTTTTTTGTTTTGTTTGTTTTGACGGCGGGGTCTTTGGGAGAGCTCTGCTCGGTGCGAAAAGTTTGAACACCACTGTTCAAAGACATCACCATGAAAATGTCAAACTATTGCTCATATGCGGAACAGTATTGATCATAAGGTATTGCATAAATGTGATGGGCATAAACCCAGAGCGTTTTATTTGTGCAGCATTATGTTGATGGATTTTGAGGGAAAGTCAGCCTTAAGACAGGCAAACCTCAGAAGCCCGGCTGCTGACGGGGCAAAAACGACCCGATATGATTATGTGGCTGGTACATTGGAGGAATCCATCAGCGGCACTGCGGCAGGCTCGCATCTTAATAATGCTCACGGATCCTTTACACTCAATCAAAACCTGGCACACACACTTACGCACTCTATCGATGACATACCGTCGTTTTTCAGCATGTGGCAACATCCCAATCTCATTCAATTAGTCAAGAGTTCAATCCCAAATGGAGTTTTGAAAAGTTTTTAAAACAAATACAAGTCAGTTGTACAGGTTAATTTTGAGATCTTTTTTTCTGCATCTCAAAAACCTGGCATTTGACCAAGGGTGTGTGGACTTTTCATGTTGCAGTTTTCTACATTTATTCCAGTTTTATTTAAGTCGGTTACATCACAGAACCAGATATTTCAAGAACTGACAGAAGTGGCAAATACAGAGGAACCTGCCGTGGGGGTACCTTGCACGAGGAGTGGGTGGGAGGTGAGCAGGGGTGAGGAGGGGGAGCCTCAGTGGATAAAGGGAGCAGCTGGGACAGGAGCCCGTGTGGCTGCTGGAAATCTTCACATGAGGATCTGTTATCATCATGAGCGTCCATGTGATACTGCTGTCCTTACTTCTCACATCTGTCAACTGGTCAAGAGGAGCCATCATCACAGGAGTGAGTCATATGCTTTTAAATACTCTATCTATCTATCTATCTATCTATCTATCTATCTATCTATCTATCTATCTATCTATCTATCTATCTATCTATCTATCTATCTATCTATCTATCTATCTATCTATCTATCTATCTATCTATCTAGATGGATGGATGGATGGATGGATGGATAGATAGATAGATAGATAGATAGATAAGATAGATAGATAGATAGATAAGATAGATAGATAGATAGATAGATAGATAATATAGATAAGATAGATAGATAGATACATACATATATATATATATATATATATATATATATATATATATATATATGTATGTATGTATCTATCTATCTTATCTATCTTATCTATCTATCTATCCATCCATCCATCCATCCATCCATCCATCTAGATAGATAGATAGATAGATAGATAGATAAGATAGATAAGATAGATAAGATAGATAGATAGATACATACATACATATATATATATATATATATATATATATATATATATGTGTGTATATATGTGTATATATATATATATATGTGTGTGGTGGGGGGTGGTTATTGTTTAAAAAGATACTACATTGAGCTGCATTGGTGCATATTTGTCTATACCATTGACAAGCAGTCACCCTGCAAACAATGTTTATCCTTTATCATTTATACGACCCGCTTCAGTGCAAATAGAAGCTTACGTGCAGTATGCCTATGCAATAGATGCACAGTCACATGTCTTGCTATATTAAGAGAAAAGTGATTACGTATGACAGCGTGGAAACCACATCCTCATCCTCCTTCTCGTCCACCGGAAGGAACGATATCCTGGCTACAATGGATGGCCGCTTGTAAATGGATCAGAGCCACAAAACAGTACAAAATGTGCGTGGGTGCAAGGAAGCCCAAATGCAATTTCAGCAAAGCATCTTATATCACAGGTCATGAAGGAAAGTGTGTCTCAACAGTTCCCATTTTTTCCTTATTTCTCGAGCTACTCTTAAAAAAGGTAAACAAATAGTCTTTTCAAATACTGTATATACTGTAGGCCTTACAGTATATTGTATTTTTAAATACATTAACACACATTACAATAAGGGAATGCGAAGTATTAATACAGCAGCAAAATCCACTTCTTTATATTGCATTTTGGCGTTTTTTGTTGCCTAAAAATGACATCACAGTTGCCCAGGTAGCGACCAATCACAGCTCACATGGTTACTGAATTTGGTTATGTGACATTTACATCCTGGGCTGAAACATCCTGATAGGTGAAGCCTGATATGGAGAAGAAAAAAAAAACTGGTACATTTTGCTGCTTTATTAATATTCCACAAACCTAATATTAATTTTTATACTGTGGGTTTGCACATGATATTGTAAAACAAAAAATTGGGGGTTAGCCTTTATTGCAAAGAACCCTTTTAGTTTAAACTGAATTGTTTTGCTTATTGTTAACCATTATTGATTGTTGCATTGATTGTTATCTCAATTAAAAAATTTGTGCAATTTGGTGTATTTTCACACAACATGCAAAGGACAATTTAGAGTCTCCATTGAACCTAGAATGCATGAATTAGCATAATGTGGGATTAAATATAAAGTCTACGCACGCTTTCAGAACTATTATTGAAAACTTCAACCAAAAATATCTGTCATTTTGATATATTATATACCTTAACCCAGTGTTTTAATCTGTGATTAAAATTCAGACCTGTCTTGGTGGTCTTTTTATTTTGACGACCCAGGACACACAGGAGAGACTATGGATGGATGGGTCGATGGATGGATGGTGAAATACAGGCAGCATTAATGGGAATTGGTCAGTAAACGTGCTCCATGTCTCCTTGCAGGCTTGCGAGCGAGACGTGCAGTGCGGCTTGGGTCTGTGCTGTGCTGTCAGTCTCTGGCTGAGAGGCCTGAGGATGTGCCTACCCAGAGGTATGGAAGGGGACTTATGTCACCCGCTGAGCCATAAGGTGAGCCAAGAAGATAGACGCATCATATAGTACTTATTGGTCGCCGTACATTAGTCAGATGACAACATCAGGGATCAATATGTAAACTGGTCATCACTCAGCGGGGAAGAAAATATGAATGGGAACACGACAGGACACATTTTACATGCAGTTTCATTCAAAAGGTTAAAATTGCTTTGCTGCAAGTTCTCCGATTTTTAAAATGATCAATTTTACCAGCAACATAACGGGCAAGTTATCAATAAATTAAATAAAAAATCTTTAGATTGATTCAATTTTGTCATTTTTATATTGAGGGAAAACCAAGTTTAACATAATATCATTAATCTTTTTTTATATACTGTATGTATGTATGTATGTATGTATGTATGTATGTATGTATGTGTATTATTTTTATTTACTGGGGTTGGGTGGTATTTTGGCCCAGAATTTAACAGAGGGGGTTGCTATATAAATTAGATATGATCATTTAAATACTGTTATATTTAAAAATAGATTAAAAATGTAAAAAAAAAAAAAAATGACCTACAACTTCACAGGTCATCATTAAACAAACTAAACAGGATGTATGTTGTTGTTTTTTTCTTCAATATTTTGAAGTAGGTAATTTTAGGCTTAACAAGAAGATCATTTATTTATTTATTTATTTATTCATTTATTTATTTATTTAAACAAAAGTGTCATTTAAGAAAAATATCACAGGCATTGTTTTTTATTTTAATCATTTATATTAAATATCTTTTTTTTTTTCCAAATATATGGCAAAAAGACCAGCTGTTATATTAGAATGTCGTTGTTGGGTTTTTTTTAACTATTTTTCCTTGGGTTGATTTTCGCAAGATAACAGGATGTCTCAAATAAGCTGCTGGTAGATGTAGCGGTTATTGATAGTTGGGGGCAGGGATGGTCATCCATTCTCACTCTCTGGCCACTCCATTGAAACATTTATGGCTACGTCCCTGTTTGCGCCATTGAGCTCAATAATGCAGGACGTGTTCACTCGTTCACCTATCTTGTATTGGTGCAGGTGCCCTATCCTGGCAAAAGGCAGCACCACACATGCCCCTGCCTCCCTCACCTGATGTGCACCCGCTACGCTGGGAGCAAGTACAGATGCACCGACGACTACAAGTACATGGACTTTCAATAAAGGGATCACGTCCGTGTGGTCATGTTAAAAACATAGTAGTGACAGACTCTACATAGCCGCATTGGGAATACTATGACCCAACTGTCCATTTTCAAAATGTTGTCAATTGCGCAATGATTCCGACTTCTCTTGATTGGAGTCATGCACAGGCCACTAAGAAGCATTTGGATCGTACCGAAATGAGCTACAGAAGAGTGGTCAGGCACTTTCATGCGTTTTGTGTCTCTAAATATATTCTTTGTACTGTATGTTGTTAATTTATCACAGACCTGTGCATATTGTTCTTGCCAATAAAAAAAATAAAGACAAACTGAGGCCCGGTCATTGCTAATGTGTATTTACTCAAACAAAGCAGTCTGTCCATCCAGCCATCTATGATAACCACTTGATAAAAACATTTTAAGCAACGTTACATTAAAAAAAAAAATGGCCAGATGTCATCGTTCACATACACTACAAGTAAAAGCATGGCTGAGCTTAATTTACTAGATAATGCCTTTTTGGGAGAATTTAAAAAATTTCTATCTTGCGTTTCCTGACTAAGCGCCAATCAGAGTGAGATTGTCACTTCGTGAGGTGCCCATTGTGGTTACTTGAATCGAAGGGCATTCTTGAATGCTTGGCCAACTAAGTACAAGCGATTTATTCATTCAAATCATTAATGAATAGCAAAATTACCCGGTCATTCCTGAGTCCAAGTACGTATATGGCCTATTTAGACTGTGTTTACACTTCCGCAGTGGACTACTCCCAAGTATATAGCATTTTAAACGATTCTCTGATATTGGGAAGATTTAATCGAGTGAGGTGACAAACCATTACCAGGAGTGACAGGTGACAAACATGGTGACGATTACAACGACCAATTAAAATGACAGACAAAATCCATTGTTCCATTGATCTTAGTCTCTTGTTCTTAATGTTTTCATCACGTGGCGGTTCATCGGCAAAATGTCGGTCTGTCCGTCAGTACTGTCAAACTGCCCACCTCTGCTCCTTGATGAGTGGTAGAACATGGGCAAAGGAGGGGTCACTCAATTTTTTTTCCTCCTGAACGTCAAACAGCATTGTCCATTTTATCAATGAAAAGATAGCAAAAGTGTTATCTTTATCCGTTGCACTGAAATGTCACACGTGTTACATACACCCAATCCAGTATAAACCATTTTTGTCTTTTCAAAGAAAGTAAAAACTTGGACTAAGAATATATCTGTATCGAGCGACATCCAGAAGAATAAAAAGACTCAGAGGCACAGAAGAATAAAAAAGATGACATGATAACAAAGCTTAGCCTGTGAATAGGAGCCTCTCGAAAGGCTTCGGTGTGGAAGATAAGGACATGAATGGGTTGTTTGCCTTTAAGGTGGAATGACCCCACTAAGGTCAATGAATCTGAAACATTTTAGATTCTACAAGTCCAAATAGCTGAAATAAAATGGGGAGTCACAAAGTCACATAAACTTGTTCAAAGGGTTTTGCGTTCTGGTTGGTTTATTTTTAGGTGAAGGTCAACGCCACAAATATTGCAAGCCTCTTGATGAAGGCTATCAGATGCTAACGATGACGTTGTTACCTAATGCTAATTTGCACTGTGGGTCAAACAGTAGTTGCAGCAGCTCTATATAACTAATTTTGAGAAATCGTCAAGAGGACAAAACATTAACATCTCGGGAGGAAGCCGTTTTGCCACTTGCTGTGTACAGAAAATGGCATCCCAGTTGCTCAGTTAATAGCTCCCGGCTCAGCTTACGGATATCACATGACCAAACTCAAAAAACCAAAAAACATACCCGAAAGTATTTGCATTTGATCCTGTAGAGCGCTCCTACGACTGAGGCAACGACGACGACAATGACGATCACAGAGACGGTGTCAAGGGCACCGAAACTCCAGAGTTCTGCTTTCAAAGAGGACAATGCACCCACATTTTTAGTCAAATAACAAAAAAGAAAAAAGTTTGAGAACCCCTGGTCTGGAGAACAAGTTTCATTCATTAAGAAGCAGAGAACAACAGAAAACAGTTTTTAAAAAAGTCCGAGACTCACCAAATATGAGAAGGACCCCAAATAGGCGCTTCATTTTAAGTTGCATATTATGAGAACACTCTTAGTTTTTCTTCCTCTCTATTGTCCTTGGAAAGAAAATGCAAGTTCTCCAATCGGATTGCCAGCACAGCTTTTAGTAATAACATTTTTATAATGTCTTATATCTAATTTATTGTGCTGAATACACTTGAACACACAACTCCATAAACCTTTGAGTCTAAAAGATACAGTAGTGTTTTATCATTTGTTTTATTTGTCAACTGAAAATTAGGGTCACCAAGGGCAATGCACATCTGTATGAAACATAACCAAATAAAGGCATACATCATTTTTCAAAGGAGTCACTACGTCGCAATAAATTGATGCATGATCTTTACTCATCATTTGAAAAATAAAAAAAAACATTCATTTTACATGGCTTTTAATCAGATCTGCTGATATCTGCAGTAACCATGTTAAAATCTCACGTAACCCTTAAATGCCTTCATGCACTCCCAGGGGTAATCAAAAACCCATTCAAGAAGGGCTGGTCTATAGTATGTAAGCATATTGCTCATTACATTTGCATGTAGAAAGGTAAAAATGTCAGAAATTTAGAGCTACACTTGGCCAGATCTTCAAGATATGCATGTCCTCCTATGTCTGTCCTCTTGGCATAGACAAATAGCTCAGGAAAGTCTATTTTGGACATTTTTAGTAGTCTCTATCTGAATGAGTAATTCTTTCCATTTGTTCATTCTTTCGCAGTCAAGAAATAGCACACCGGAAACCCGAGATCTTTTTATTTCAATTTCTTTAAACTGCTTTTTTATATTTTACGGTATTACTGTATATTTTTATGCAGCTAGCTAATGTACAAACCTCTTATTTAAATTAAAAAAAAAACAAATAAAACCTCACTTTCCCACTTAATTGCAATGGGGTAAGACGATCAAATCAGTTAATCAGAGATTATTACATAGATGAAAAAGAAAATATGATTGCATATACAGCGATATACAGCTTTTGGAGAAAAAAATGTGGCAAACTCATTAAGTGGCAGCAATTTTCAGGTCCACTTTTACCCTAACGATAGAAAAAAAAAAGTATAAATAGGTACCTGGGAAAAAAAATGGCTGGACTCTGAAAAGACATACAAGTATGTCTTTGGGATTTAACAAGTATAATAAAATAAACCATTGCAAAATTAGCAATTCCGTTTTTTTTTTGTTTTTTTTTTAGGTACCTTTGAGAGAAACTAATGACATCACAACAAACAAATCTTATAATTTGCAGAAAAAACTGTTTAAAACACAAAACCTTGCAGTTTATTTTGGTCATTTTTTTTCCATAGAGCTTGTATTTTCTTAAATCAGGGATAACATATCAATTCATAATCATGTCTTAATCTAATGGAAATATTTTATTTGGTATCAGCGATGAGCTTATTTAACACTTCAGATGCACCAGAAAAAAGGGGGAAAAAAGCTATGTACACCTTCTCTATAAATATTTGTTGGCATTCTAAAAATTAATACTTAAATAAAAAATTGACTTTTGTCCCTCAAAAGAAAACATTCACAACTCTGCTCTGTATACTTTGCAAAAGTTTTCCTGGGGCAACAATGTCTATTTCTTTTAAAGGCAGATGAACCGAGCAGGTACTGCAGATGGTGCAGTCGAGCTACTCAATGGTGAAGGTGATGATGTCATATTGGACACCTGGCTGCTGCTGCTGTAGTTGCTCGGGCGATGCTTCCGTGTAGACCTCCTGCACCTGCGCTTGCGCCACCGCTGCCACGTCTGCCACATTTGCCACCGCTACAAAAAGAGAGGGACAAGATTTAAGTCACTCTTTTTTTTTTTTTCAACTCCAGCAAGAGCCACTTTAATCTTCAACCTTTGTATAAAGTCACAATGCTTTCATCTGTATTTTGATTTTAATAGTTTGCTTTTGATCAAGATTTTCTTTTGGATCTCATTAAAGTGTGCAAATGTTCTCAACGTTGTGGTTCAGGCTGCCATAGCTTGGAGTAAATAAAAGAGTCATGCCAGTCACAGTGCAGACCTGTGACAGCAGAATGGGCGGCAGTCTCCAAGTCTTGCTGGTCTGAGGTGGCAGCGGGGAGGAACTGAATTGGACTGTCAGTGCTGACTGCCATCTAAAAAAGAAAGGAGGCAGTTGTGAAGTTGGTAAAACCTCCTGTGGTGCTTCTGGTTTTTGTTTGATGCTTAATACTTCAAGATATTTGTTTTTTCAAGTTCAGGATTAAAAAAAAAATAAATAAAAAAAAACGTCTGCAAGCCAAATCTCTATGTGAGATGGCTGATTTTTTTCCTATGAGATAATTATCATTCCTAATTACATCACTGATGAATGATGGAAAATGGAGGATGTGAAAAATGTGGAAAATGTGTTAAAATGTATGTATGTCTATATACATTTGGCTGCTTTTATTACCATTTGTAATAAATAGTTAATTTTGCAACCTAATGTTCACTGTGGTCTATTCAATATGTTTTACAAATACAATTCATACGTTTTGTACATAATTCGTTAATTGCGATTACAGATAATACCACTTAAAATGGTATTGGAAGGCCCTGCTTTATGGCATCACCTGCTGCTCCTGTAGAAAGACTCCTTCATGCTCGTACTGGATGATCTGTCCATCTGATATCTGAAGGACATCAGCAGTACATGAAACTCATGTTCATTCGGCACAGTGTCAGTTGCATACTCACCTGGATGTGATTGCCGTCTGACAACACAACATACTCCTGCGGGATTAAGTGCTGCACCCCATCCTGGGAGATGATGTACTGCACCTGAACATAGCCCCGAGTGTTTTATCAAAATTGAGATTACCATTGTTGTGGTCACAACAAACTGCTGTGATCCTAGTTGTGTAAGAAGACCAATCAACAACTAACGAGAACGGTAGATTAATCAAGAGGAGCTGCGAGCCGAGCAACACACGAAGTTGAAGGTTTTAGATCAGCAAGAGAGAGGCAAAGAAAGTGAGAGAGGTAGAGCAAGAGCGAGAGGGAAGGGGGAGATAGGAAAAGAGAGGAAAGAGACTGAGGAAGAGGGGGTGAGAGAGAGAGAGAGAGAGAGAGAGAGAGAGACGGGAGACAGGGGAGAGAGAGAGGACCGAAAGAGTCAGAGAGAAGAGATGATTTGAGAGAAAGAGAGAATGAGAGAGAGAAAAAAAGGAGAGGGCCAGGGACAGAGGGGAGAGAGCAAGAGGGGAGAAGATGATTTAAGAGAGAGAGGCATGAGCAAGACAATCAGAGTGAGAAAAAGGACAGAGAGTGCAGTCAGAGAAAAAGTGAGTCAGCAAGGGAATGAGAGACAAAGGAGAAACTGCAAGGAGAGAGAGAGGGATAAGGGAGAGAGACAAACAGTATGAGACAGGAGAAAGGGATGAGACAGCTAGAGGGGAGAGATACTGAGGGAAAGAGAAAGCCTGTGAAAGAGGAGAAAGAGACAATTTGAGAGAGAAAGAGAGCAAGGGAATAAAAGAGAAAGAAAAAGGAGAGAGAAAGCCAGAGAGAGGAGAGGGCCGAGGGAGACAGAGAAACAGTGTGAGAGGGGGAAGAGACGATTTGAGAAAGAGAGGAGAAAGATGATTTGAGAAAGAGTGAGAGAGGAGAAAGAGATGATTAGAGAGAGATGAGAGCAAGAGAATTAGAGCGAAAGATTGTAGCGGACCGAGGGAGAGGCCTGACGGACAGCGAGAAAGAGAGTGAGAGAGCAGAGAAAGAGAATTTGTGCAGGAGAGACAGCGAGCGTGAGCAAGAGAAGTGAAAGATGATTTGAGAGAGGAGAGAGAGGTGTAAGCAAGAGAGGAGTGAAGGAGAGAAAGAAAGGGAGAGGGACAGGCGGAGAAGGGTGCAACAGAACGAGGAGAGAGAAAAAGAGAACGCTCCTGCCGAACACAGCTTCCTTGTTAGTCTGGCAGTGTCACGTGGTATGTCTTCAGGCGCTCACCTCAGTGACCTGATTGTCTCCCGTCATGAGGTGCTGGACCGTCTGTCCATCAATAGTGGTGATCTGCTGGATGTACGTGCCCTCCTCCTGATTGGCACAAAGCGGGATGTCGTGATAAGATGCGCAAAACTTAGCAAGGGCGCCATCTTGTGCTACCTGGTCTGTGACGGAATGATCTTGAGCCACAATGATGTGCTCTTGACCCAGAGCTTGCAGCTGATCTGGACTGATCACCGCCTGGTGGGCCTGCAGGGCTGTAAAGGCACATTAAAAAGTGACTTTTCATCATGTTGCGTCTGTCTGGAGTCTTGAATCTGCTGGCGTGTGTAAAGTCGCACTTTGCAACGTGGCCAGCGCCTCCTCGTCATTGTTGACTATGATGGTCTGCTGGGAGGCGGCGGTCCGGCTCTTGCGTGTGGTGATTTGCTCCTGGGTGTGGAGACGCTCTATGTGGAACTTCAGGTGACCGTTGCGATTGAAGCTGGAAAAATATGTGCGGGTCAGACCACAGGAATGCGGTACGGCTAAAGAGATCGATTGACTTTATTTAGTATATGTGGAAGTATGATTTTAAGGATGATTCTGACGCCAATCGCAGAAAAAAATGCATTTAGTTCTATCATTTTGGATCAAGACGCTGCGGAAAAAGCTCGTCTGATATCAGGAGAAAAAAGTAGGAGGAAAAACAGAGCAAAACTTCTTTTGAATAATGAAAACAGTACGTGAACTACTACTTTTATTTGAGAATACTATCACATTTAAATAATATACTCACAGCTACCCAAAAAATACTAACCCAAAATACCATCTGTTCTGTCACCATTTTATCGAATTCGGCCAAGAATTCAGCTGTCCAATCAAACGAACGACTTTTTCACTTAATGTAAAATATCTACTTAGAAAGTAATAGTCACATAAAATAATTACAGTACCAATCAAAAGTCAATTTATGCTTTGAAACACATGAGGAGGTCAATAAATTATTAGCTGTGAGTTGAAAGACATTCCAAGTCATAAAGTGTCATGCACATCATAAAACAGAATGAGAAAATACCAAGAAGTGCAGAGCTGACATCTTGGCAAAAAGTTGCCAAATTTGAAGAATTCAAAATCCAAAGCACGTTTTGGTTTGAATAGCAGGCATTTACAGCACCTTTCGCAAACGACAGGTATGCCTTGCATGTTGTTACAACGTCCAGATAGCTTCAGTATCAATTGACAAATCAGGGTATCATGACACAACATTTTTTTCTTCCAACAATATCTGTGTTATCTGATACAGATATTGATACAATATCAGCAAGAATTATATATGCATTTAGTTTTTAGTATGGGATGTTAGAAGAGATAGAATGTTAGAAGGGATACTATTAAAACAAAGAACAATAGCTAACAGTAGTAGGTACTGTATGAGAAAATATGACCAATTCATACAGAACATTTCCGTTCAGTGGAGTATATTTCTAAAACAAACTACTTTCATTTAAATGAAGATAAAGTACTCATTGTTACCCAAAATGACCCAGAACCACAGCAGAAAGATGAAAGAGCCACATGCGGCTTTGGACCCGAGGCTTACGAAACCTTGGACTATTCAAGGCAGGGCAGAAAATTTATACACAGTTTCAACAAAGCAAAATGAAAAATTTTGTTCCTACCTCTGGCCACAAAGTTTGCAAGAAAATGGCTTTTCGTTAGTGTGTGTCAGCAGATGTCTACGGAGGTCCTTCTTGTTCTTGGAGGCAAAGCTGCAGCTGGGGCACTTGTGAGGCCGCAGGTACGAGTGCAGCCCCATGTGATCCTGAATTAAAAAAATTAAAGAATAAAATAAAAATACTCATTATGTAAGTTATCCTTTTGCAGGTACCCAAAATCCATAAGGAACCTTAACTGCTGTCAACTCCAAAATTACTCAGTTGAGCTTTTGAGTTCCAAGTCATTTTTGTACCCACCTTAACTTCAGGCCAGGAGCCCGAGGTGAAGTCACAGTCGGGGCACTTGAAGGTGTTTGGATCCACGTGCGCCCGCTTGTGGTTCTCCATGTCTGAGCGGCCGTGGAAAGACTCCATGCATATGCGACAGGAGAACCTCTTGGTACTGACGCTGGGCAAGCTCGCCACGGGAGGAGAGGCGGGCGCGTCGCTGCTCAGCTATGAGCGAACGGCAGCGCGAGATACGTAAGATGCCAACCCATCTTAAGAAAAAAGAAAGACATGTTGCTACCTCCACTTGTTGCAGAACCCCATCCGGCAAAGCAGAAGCTAGGTAAAATTTGTCACTTTTCTGGCTTTGCGTATCAGACTCTTCTACGGCCGGAACCTCATTCTTCTCGTTTCTGAAAAAAAAAAAAAAAAAAAAAAAAAGTGATTTTGCTCACCTGGTAAATCTGTCATCAGATTATTTGTATGCTGACAATTCTATAATACGAGGCATGAAAATAAATAAATAGATGCAAATAAGTGCCAAACAAGTACACTGTGATAGTATGTATAGCTGTTGATACCTGTTGGTTCCTGTGGTTAACTGAACATTGTGAAAACTTTGGAAATGCATCTTTACATGATTTAAATGACATAAAACTGTGTTGAAAGATTATTGAGTTATGTTGTTGATGGGAAAGTTAGCTCCAAATGTTTTCTTCACAACAAGATGAAGCGAGAATTTTCTGGGGAAAATGCATTGGAATACTGAAAGCTGAATGAAAAATGATGGAAGCATGCGGAATGCTTTGGAATCGCGTAATATAAAAGAACGACTTTAAATGATATCGAGTTGAAAAAAGGGGATATATGGAGATGCTGAACGAATAAATAATTCACAGTTGTAATGTTTGGCTTTTGTTTTGAAATTTTGAAAATATGTTATGGCAAGGATGGGCTGTTTAGTTTAAATTAATAACATAAGAATTGATCAAAACCGGTAAAAATACTTCTAAAAGCAAGACAACTGGAATCGTTTGCTTTTAATTTCAAATCAGCTGTACTATCTATGAGTTGTATAGTTTAAAGTTGGAATTGTTCAAAAAAGTGTGGAAATTAAAGAAAAGAAAAAACTAAGATTAAAATCTTGAATTTTCAAAAATGGAAACATTGGTAAACATTGAAGGACATTTGAATCACCAAAAAGTAAAAGTAATTTGGTGTGGAATGTGTCAGGAAATTAATGGGGAAAAGTATCATTTACACAGTGGAATTAGAAAGAAAAAAAAATCCAGGATGCGTGAATTGAAAAAAGAAAAAAAAATGTACAAGTAGTTGAAAGGACGAAAAAATAATCAAAAATATATAGGTAAAAACTGAAAATTGTTGGTGAACATGTAGATTTATTTTTTTTGGTTTGTTTTGCCTGTTTCATATTCAACGAACACAACGTCAATCTAAACAGATTTTGTTGAACTTGGCTTCCACTTATTACATGCTCCAAAGCTTGTCCCGGTACAATTGATTTCGAGATAGAAGACAACATGTCAATCGTGAGCAGATGCATAAAAACAAAAAGTCTCATAAAGCCATGCGCGAAAAGACCCAGCATTTGCATTCATTCTTTCACCTGCAGTCAGTGCTTTGAACTTCCTCAGTCACCTGCTCCACCACACTGAACTCCCCTTCGTCCGCGTAGCTTTCCACGCCGACCTGAGTAATTCCTTCCGCCTCTGCCCGGTAGGCCTCCTGCAAAACCGCGTCACCGTTCTCGGATACGTGGACGGTGACGACCTTGTGGGCCTGGGCCTGGGCCTGGCCCGGCGGCGCCGACACGGCGCTCCACGTTTCCTTCTCCAGAGCTTTGACCTCTGTGCTACCATCAGATTTGAGCACCGCCACCTGGGGAGCACAGCCAGTGTCATGCTGATGAGGGATTTATATTTTGGTGAGTGACGTTGCTATTCGAGCCGTTTCACCAACTTGTAAGGCGTCTCCGACCAATTCGCGGGCGTTGCTCATATTTAGAAGCAGGCTCAGGGCATTCTGTGCAGAGAGCTCACCGGATTCAGCTGGGGAATGGAAGCAAACGCTTCTTTCAGTTTTTTTCTCTTCAGGCAGCGTAAACATGAAGTTACTTTCAGCCTTCTGGACCTTTTCTTCCATCATTACAGAATTCATCCTCTTCCAAATATTCAGCATTTATTTTGACCCACAAAATTCACATTCATCTCCTATGACAACCACATTTTCAAAATCACAAATCATTCTCTTTTTAATTTCTGACTAATTTATACAATTCCAACTTTGACCTTTTCTGCTCATCCCTGAAACAGTTTTTTTTCACAATATCAATACTATGTCATTTTGTTTTTTTTCACACATTTTTTACTGATTAAAACCATTCCAAATTAAACGGTTCATCTCGCTAATTTTCTCAAAATTTCAAGTCATGTCAATTTTTTTTCTAAAGCAAAAAAAAAATTGATTTTTCTTGCCATTACCTGTAATTTCTCAATTTTTCCCAATTCTTCCTTTGCAAATTTGAATTGTTCAGCACATCTTTAACACAACCTTTATCATAACTGTAGAATGGGAATATATTTCTTTAGGGGTTCATTTGAGACATTTTTGCTTTTCCTGAAACGCAACTGAAAGGTCATCAATCATTTGCAGATTTTGGCTATTCGCAGGCTGGCCTGGAGTCTGGCTTGACCATCAATTAGCAACAAGATAATTGACAATTAACTGATTATGACATTCTTATTCAATAACTATTTTTACATTAATTAATCATTTTGAGAAACAATTTAAAATTGTTTTTGAAATGTCAAATAAGTTCATAAAACAAATGTTATGTTTAGTAGGTTATTCAATTTCATAATTGTAAAAACTGAGATTCTCCCCAACCTGTCATGTGCCACCTCTCGTTACCTATCAAATTAATGATTGATTTTTGTGAACACATATCTACTATGATCCCAAAAGAGTTAATAAGTTGAATCTTTTTCTGTGGACATTTGATTTATTTAAAATGATTTTCTTTTTAAGGACAGGTCTGACCCTTTATGTTGATTATTTTTGGTGGGACAAATATGTATTGATAATTAAGTTCATGATTTATTTTTGTGAAAATATTTCTTCAGTAACCCTAAAACAGGACACTTTATCTTTCATATTTTTCTGCGGAAAAAATATTTATTCATACTTTTTAGTTTTGAGAACAGGTCTGAAACATTATATTGATTATTTTTGTGGAAAATATTTAATAATAATTAAGCAATTATTTTTAATAACAGATTTCTTCGATGATCCAAAAGACGACACTTCAAGTAGATTGTTTTTTTTTTTTTTTTTTTTTTTTTGTGGACCAGTACAAATAAAGTTTGAAATGGTCTAAAGTTTAGAAAAACAAACAAACTCAAAAATGCTTTGCACAGGTTGAGGGGTACTTGGTTGAAAAGATATTTCACAGGGGGTAGATTGAGAACCACTGCTTTAGAAAACGCACGGGACCACAACTTCCATGTAGAAAGTCACTCGACATGGCATCATAATTATATGACATGTCTATGATCCTCCTAAGACCCAACCTATTCATATGTCTTGTAGTATTCTCCATTTTGTCACAACAGCAGCAAAATGGATTGCATATCCCCCACACACGAGACATGATTGGATTAGCCCGGAAGTCCTCTACTGATTAAGTAGGGTAGTTCCAAGGAGTTCAGAAACAGACTCAAAACAAATGTTCACTACCGTGAACACAAAGAAAAATGTCTCCTTGGAAGATAGGGCGTAAAGAATGGACCAGTCCGTTTTTTGTTCATGTCAGCGTAACAGGGACAGTGAGAGGTAATGCACTAAATAAGTTAAGATCTGATTCTGGAAAAACATGCAAAACCAGAGTTGAGCTTTATCAACAACGTGCCCAACCTTGTTCATAGATAATGGTGGTGTTTCCCAGTGCATCCTGGGACACCGAAGCTTTCCCCATCCCTTGAATAGCTTCAAAAGAGGTAGGGTCCACTGAAACCTGTCACAAACAAAAACAGTTGTCTGTTTCACTCATGACATGAAATCGAGTGTAACGCAGGTATGTGGACTCACAACAGAGGTCGGCACAACTTGCACTCCGTCCTCGTGTTGCTGTTTTTGCTCCTCTACGTGCTGAAGGGCAAAAAAAGGCTTGCGACGTGTCTTGGGTTCAGTCGCCGGGTGAGAAGCGGACCACTCATCGAAAGCTTCCGGATGGCGACACTGCACGTGAAGCCGAAGATTCTTGCGGTGTTTGGTCCCAAAGTGACACATGGTGCAGGCAAAAGGCTTGTCTCCTACAGACAGGATTGTTTTTTTAGAGCACGGACCAAAGTGCCAATACTGCAGGTTTAAGTGCACAATAACTTTATCTGTATTCAATGATCTTTTTATATGTACATACATTGTATTTATATTGAAAGTGTATGAACCATGAAACACAATACAATCATTTTACATATGAGGTACATGGACCATAAGATATGATGTGAATATGACTACCTTTGGTGCTTGGAACAATAATTGTTTTATGTGACAAATTTACATTGTATTTTGATTGGGACTTTATCCTGACACTCGAAATTTGTGTTTCATTGCACTTATTTATTTATATCTCATTTAATGGTGTTCCATACAAAACATGTATTTTATGAACAAATGGAACGATATCATAGAAAATATCCAATATTTTCACACAATTTAAAGAAAAGTGCTATATTAGGATTAGGGATACATAGGGGACCAAAAAATACGTTTTTATTTTATTTATCTTTATTTTTTCAACAATATGTTTACAGCTGACCTCCGCTTTTCGTAGAGAATTGGGACATAGCAAACATCTGCTTACGATTGACATTCAATGTTTTTAATTTATATACCATGATTGTACCGGCACAGCCCATTTGAGAATTTTACTCCCTAAGTTAAAATGAGTTTGACAAACCTAATCGAAGGTAACATATTTGTCAAGTTGAACTGACCTGTATGTTTAATGGCCATATGGGACACTAGGAAGTCTTCTTTTGAGGTAGTGTATTTACAGTAGTCGCACTTGAAGGGTCGGTCATTGGTGTGGGACAGCTGGTGGTTGAGCAGCAGCTTCTTGTTGCTGCAAGTATACTCACAAAATTCACACTTGAACCTGGTGATAAAAACAACAAGCTGGGTTAGTCCGAACACCCTGGCTCATGTTCCATAAAATTGTCACAAATGACAATGTCTGTCCTTCCGAAATTTAACCAAACACAGGCATACAACACTTAGTAAAGGAATAATAATTGCCCAGTTCAGCAATAAGTTGTTTCACATTCCAGTTAATTTGCTCTTAATTTGAAAAGAAAATGTACTGTTCCTGCCAAACATTCGAATGGCAGTACATACATGCAAAGAAATACTGTTATAAATTGTCTGGGTGATCCCAAATGTTCGAACTGTAGTGTATATGCAGAGTGAAAAATTAATACATAAATATTTTTCCAATAGTGAGTTAATTTTGATCAGCCTTTTGTATAAAGAATAAGCAATAGAAAATGTGTATTACTGACGTGCTGTCTCCGATACTCTGAAGGTGCGTCAGGAGGTGCATTTTGAATGTATAGCGTTTCTTGAAGGATTTGCCACACTAAGAGAATAACAAAAACAGATCAGGTTACATACAGTATATCTTTAAGATTTAGAGAAGACTAGAATTAGGATGAGTGAAGAAAAAACTGTTAGCAAGATTCTCACTTTTAGTTCAGAATTCTGACTTTATTTTCCGAATTCTGTGTTTAAAATCAAAATTCTCACCGCTTCTTGTCAGGTGAGCAGGTCATGTTTTTTAATGTAGAATATTTAAAGGAATTGTTTTTAAACTACAAATAAATACTATAATCAAATTAAAATATTAAAGTCAGACTTGGGATTTTAAAGTGTGGAGTCTCACTTTAAAAAGGGATTTCTGACTTTAAAGTCAAAATTCAGATTTCATTCTCACTGAATTTATAGTGAGAATGACTTTCAAGCGAAAAGTCAGAATTCACTATTTAAATTCTGAATTCTGGCATTGACTCTTTATTCTCAGAATTCTCACGTTCATGTCAGAATTCTAATTGTATATTTTCACCATCTTTAAGGTGAAAATCCTGACTTTAAAGTTAAAGTCAGAAATTTGAGAATAAAGTCAGAATTCTCACTTTAGAGAATTCTAAGTATTTTGAGAATTCTAAATCAGAATCCTGACATGATTTTTTTTTTCCATTAGCCCTAATCCTGTTCCGTACAGACTGGACATTAAAAAACTGACCAGGTCCAACTGTCCCTTTAAGGCCACTGTATTTACTTATGGTGATTGGGTTGCCAAATTGCTAGAAGGACATTTTAGCTAGTCAGACCTTATCACACATATGTGGCTTCTCGGAGCTGTGAGTCTTCAAGTGCTGAGTCAGCCTCTTCTGCATAGGATAAACTTTGTGACACACAGGGCACGGGAACTCGTTTTTCGTCACCACCTTTTACAAAACGACAGAAAGTTGACCAGTTTAAAAACGGAATGTTCTCGTGTGCGTAACTGGTTGGAAAATGTATTTTGCTGCATGTTTGGGGTGACTGCTCATCCATTAGGTATTCCAATCAGGCTTATTACTTTTTTTTTGTTTTAATTAATTTATTACAAAAAAGTAATTGGTACCCCCACCACAACTTTCTAAACCATGATCAGCTGAGCTAGACTTAAGCGGCAGAGCAAAATAAAGCCTTAAACGTAGCAGCCAAAGAACAAAGCACGTAAGCAGAGCAACAGCGCTACCACGGGCACCGCAGCCATGATTGATACCAAACACATTTGGGCTTAGGGCCGCATGCAGGAAATCTATCCTCAAGCGGACCAGACAGATAAAATCCTTTTATCAAATCAATCATCAAAATCATAAAAAACAACCAGTGTTAATTATATGTAGAATTTTGCACTGCACACTGGCCTGGACTCAAATTGGCCCCAAATTGCAGGGGTCAATTGAAAACATTTTGTCAAATGGTATGATCTATATGATCTTTTCTCCAGTTGTTCAAAAAAATACATATTTTATACAAAATACATAATAAATAAACAATTAATTACAAAAAAAGACATTTTTTTTCTATGCTTCACAGAATCATCTTGAATCATCAAATATTGGAAATGACTTGACTTGGTTAGATAAACTTGGCTGAAAAAACTTTTTAAGATAATAAAAATGCATATGTCCCATTGAATGGCAAAACTTACCACATCTGCCTTTTTTTTCCTGGTGGATGTAAAAATAAATACATGTTAGCAATTGTTAAACACATTTTCATGTGGAGCATAGTGTAAACCAGGGGTGGGCAAACATACTCTCAAGGTGCCAAATTCAATTTTCAATTCCTATGCATTAATTAACCACTAATTTTATAAACTGAAACACAAAATTATCATATGTAAGTATGTACAGAAAACTGATTTCCTGCAATCGGTGGGAAACCCATCCAGGGTGTACACTGCCTTTTGCCTATTCAGCTGGGATAATGGGGATAATCGGTATAGAAAACACCAGATGAATGGAAGGAAATTGTTTATTTCACTGCTCTTTTTACATTTGATTATTTGCTAAGATACTATAACAATATGATTAACAAATAATATATAATTAATTAATGAAAACTATTTATAAGGGTAAACGGCAAAATTCATGCAACACTTATTATAGGACATTACACTCGGATACTTCACCAACCCCTGGTGCACATTGAACGATAAACCTACTTTTCTTTGTTGTGAACCGCGGAGTGACGAATGACATCTTTCTTGTAGACACTCGAGTAATTGCACTTCTCACACTTGAATGGCTTCGTACCTTCGTGGTTGAACATGTGTTCCTGCAAAATACACACACACACACAAGCACATATGAAGCATTACCAATCCACAAACGGAGGTGAGTGCATGTAATCAGGTGCCTTCAGACCTTGAGTGAGGACCAGCGCTTGCAGTGGTAATTGCACTGGAGACATTTGAAGAGCTCCGGCTCATTTCCCTCGTGAGAGTCCACGTGGAAGCGCATATCTTCTTGCGTGAGGAAGCGTGAGCCGCAGATCCAGCAGCTGTGGGGTCTCAGGAGCGGCTTAAGAGATTTGTAGTACCGACTGAAAGGGGAAACGTTATGGGAAATGAATTTCTATCGCAAGACAATTAATGGTTTTGTTTTGTTTTTTTAAGTGATTTGTTGAGTGGGCCTTGTTGAGTGGATTGTAAAAATGAGCTTTGTAGCTTAAAAAAGGGAAGAGACTGGAAATGGCACTCACTTGCGATTCAAATGCTTCTTGTATTTCTTGCGAAGAAAGCACTTGGAGGGGCGCCCTCGTTTCCTCTTATAAAATTCTTCTGGCTGCGAGTTGGACGAGGGGTCTTTGTTCTCAGAGTCGGACTGGCTGACCACCACATCCACTTCGTCCCTCTCAGCCGCCAGAGCGCTAACATCATTGTCCAAGGCCGACGAGCTTGCCTCGTTCGCGGCGCTCGGATCGGCATTCGTTCTCGGCTTCTTTGCTAAACTCTCTGCCGCTGTAGAGATGAATGAACACACTGTAAGCCTGTTTATACAGGAGGGTTACTCGGAGCAGAGTGGGGGACTCCAGTCACATGATTTGACTCAGAGCCATTTTAGGCTCAAAGTTGGGAAACATTTGGGAAACAAACCACCTACCTTGGCTTCCGTCATCTTCTTCAAGAAGGTTGTATTTCCTTGGACGGCCAACTCTACGCTGAGGACGAGCTTGAGAGGAGGAAGAGATGGGAGGAGTTTGTTTTTTCAAAATGGCAGGTAGTCTTCCGCGGCAGTCCTCATCAGTTGGGTTGTAGTTACTGTCCTCTGTGGAACAAATGAGAACGAACAAGATTAGAGCTTAAACTGTCATTTTTTATGACTATATCAGAAAGATCACAATATCTTCAAATAAATGGCATCAACAGCAAACATCACACATACACACTCCAAAAGATTGAAAAAGCAGCAGTCCGGTGAATTTTCTGACATCAAAGGTTCGACCAGTCCAGGGTGAATCAAGCTTCTCTCCTCAAAATGATTATCAAGTGAGGGTTTCCTGATCTGATACTGACCTTCAGAATCATCAATGGCACCAGCATCTGGAAACTGGTCTTCCAGGTCTTCCTCATCTTGAGCTTGGTGAGATGCGGATATCTTTGTATGTGTTGCTCTACTCTCTGCCACCACCTCTTTTTTCACTTGGTTGGCCTGCTGAGCCAGCTTGGCGCTTTTGGGAGGCCGGCCACGTTTGCGCTTTGTTTGGAAACCCCCTGAACACACAACTGGGGTGGTCAATTTAATATTCATGAAGAGTATCAGAACATATACCACTTTGAAATGACAGCCTTTATTCATAGACATTTCTTTCTCATTCTCAAAAAATGACTAATTGCTACTGAATTAGTAAAATTGCACAACGCATTTCACAATAAAAAAGAGTCTATCCATTCATCATCCATCCGCTTATCCACAGACGGGTCGCGGGAATGCTTTGAGCCTATCCTAACAGTTCCCAGCCAATCACAAGGCACACAAAGAAAAACAACAAACCACACCTAAGGACAATTTGAACTACTCTTGAATCGTGACCCAAGGAGAACATGCAAACTCCACACATCATAGGATATTGTTGTTAGGGCGGAGGTTTTTGTGCCCGTTTTAGCCGACTAATGAGCATTTAACTGTTAAGTACCGAGTTAATGAAGGCCAGTGTATCAACAGCTTTGTTGTTACTCTGCTGTTATCCTCGTATGCCACAAACAGAAGGAGTTTACATACTTGGATTGAAGAAATCCTCCTTAGTTTGCTTAACAATAAGCAAGCTAGTATGACAGACACAACATAGATGGATTTCAAAGGTTACTGCCATTGCTGTGCTTCCATTTCCCACTGTATGACTAGGGCTCCTGAAGATTAAATGGAGTGATTTTAAACTAAAAATGGGCAGTGCGGTGTATGAGTGGTTAGCACGTCTGACTACAATTAAGGGACTTGGCTTCCTCCCACACTCCAAAAACATGCATGGGAGGTATATTGGACAGACTATATTGCTGCTAGGTGTGAACGGTTGTTCATCCCAGTGTGCCCTGCAGTTGGCCGGCAACCAGTTCAGGGTGTTCCCCGCCTACTGCTTGAAGTCAGCTGGGATGGGAACTTGCTAGTCTACGACCCTTGTGAGCATAAACTGCTCTGGAAAAGGGATGGATGGATGGATGGATGGATGGATGGATGGATGGATGGATGGATGGATGGATGGATGGGGACATGTCTTTTTTTTTTTTTTTTTTTTTTGCAAAAGTGCCATGATTTGCATGGAATCCGTATTCAGTAGTTAAATAGTAAGTGAACAGTAATTGCTGATTTGGGGTTTAAGTCAAGGCCTTTGTTTGAGCATACTTTATTTGCAAGTACATTCAAACTTATTTTGAATTACGTTCAAATACACTTGAAAATACAACTGAATGTAATTACAAGTCCGTTCGAATTGGTCTGCCAGTAAATAATGTTTACTCCTCATTGCCAGTTCCATGCTTCTGTAAATGACAGATGGGTTTGTTTATTATTTTGCCAACGGAGCTGTTACCTCCAGTGGGTACTTATCACAGTATCATGATGTCATGGTGAATCGTTCTATCGATTATAATGTCAACCATGCTAACTTACCAGCAGGTTTGAAGTGTTTGTCCCTCATGTGGTTAATCAGTGTGTCTTTGGAGATGCTCTTGTACGGACACATTTTGCATTTGAACTGCTGCACAATCACAACTTCCATCATCTCCTCCAGCTCAGCCAGGTTTGGCGGACGTTCTCCGGAGCCTTCAGCCACAGCCGATGCATCCACTTCCTGGCTCGGAGCAGCTTCTTCTGGCCAAGGGTCTTCCCGGCTGGCTGAACAAAGCGGTGCCACGCTGGGCTTGGTCTGAGGCACATAGGTGCCACTGCTGCTGATGCAGCGCCCCGGCTGGCTCTCGCTGCACTCCACCGGCTCTGGGACCCTTCCTGAATCTGCTGTGTCGGCGGCAGGGTGGTCTGACGAGGAGCTGTCATCAGTATAAAGGGACGCATCTGTACCATTGCTGTTCTCCGTGTAACAGGAATGCTGCGGTTGCTGGTGAGGCTGATCGGGATCTTGGTTCTGCTCATCTATATCATCTGCCTGGTAACGGGAGCATCCGGGTTGCTCAGAATCAGTGGCAATGTACTGCCGGCTCGTCTGCGTCTTGTGATCTGCGCTGCTGTCGATGTAGGCACGTGAATGATGCGGCCGCTCGCCATCGTCCACGGCGCACAAATAGCCGGCACTGCACTCCACCACGTAGTTCCCTTGGCTGGTGGGGTTTGAATCCGCCCTGCTGCATTCAACATATCCAGGAAGGTCCTGATCACTGTTATCGCCACTATAGTCAGGGAAGCCCGACTGAGAGCGTGTCTGGTCAGGCTCTTCAGAACACTCCGCGTAGGAGGGTGAGGACTCCCCTGTTTGGTCCGGGCCATCTGCACCACAGTCTATGTACTGCGAGGGGTCAGAGTGTTGGGGCTGATCAGGCTGACTACTGCTGTCTTCCGGGTAGCCAGAATGTCCGGGCTGGTCATCGGGCTGGTCAGGCTCCAGGCTCCTCTGCATGTCTCCCTGGTCCAGACAGGTGGACGTGGGACCTTCAGAGAGTGCCGACAAAGCCGAGGATGACATATGGGCTACCATAGGAGCACCTAAAAACGACACAAATGATAAAACCAGACTTACTAACAGTAGATGTACTGTAAATAACTTGGTTGTTTGATGGATAAAGCCCATATTCCCATTTCTATGACATACAGCTTCACACTTGCAACTGAGAAAATGATAACTTTGCTGTGGCCCACAATGACAACAACATTGGCATGTTATTTTTTGCCTACTTTTTTACTGGCTCAATATCATAGAAGGCAGTGGTTCTCAATTGAGGGTATGTGCACCCTGGGGGTATGTGAAGGCACTTCGGGGAATATATATAAGATTAACAGGTTTCTGCAGGTATTGGCTAATCTAATTCAATTATTTTTAATGTCCTCACAAAAAAAGTAGACTTTTCTTTTCAAATTAAGAGCAGATACATTGGAACATTAAGACACTTATTGCTAAATTGTGTTATAGTGACTATAGTGATAGGATTTTTCTGGATTTTGAGGCCCTGTGGACCTCTAACCTACTAGAGTAGATTTTTCCTACTGAACGAACCACATCTTCATGTTGAACCAAAACAGGACAAATAAATTGAAGCAGAAAATTAATAAAACTTATTTCAATTTACCATGTAACTATATTATTGATCGAGCGCTATGATTAGACAATTAATATTTTAGTTTCTTTTTGTATTTGCAAATCTAGAAAAGCTCTCTATAGTGTAAAACCTAGAAATAGTAGGAGTAGCAGTGGTAATGCTAGGAGGAGGAAGAGGAGAAGCAGTAATCAACGATGTCAGGACCAAACAAGCAAACATCAGAAGCAATAACACTTGTTAAAATAGGGTATATGCCACAGGTGAGCCACAAATTGGGACTACAGAACGGAATTTTGATACCCTTGCTTGAAGGCATCTGTGGTAAAAAAAAATTAATAAAACATAACATTATCTGGACCTTGTAGTATGAGATATTGCGTTGGTTCTGCGTCTCTGTCTTCAGCACTGGTTACAGCTATGCAACCTATGGGGAAAACGTAGTGACAAAATGTTTGCTTTATCTCACAATCAAAATATCACTTTTTTTTAATTCAGTGGCAAGACACAAATATGGAAAAACCATTCATGATGTCAGAACCGATGGTGGACTCAATGATCTTATCGATGGCTGAGCCCAGGTCGGATGAGGTCGAGGCAGTGGAGTCGGACACCATCATTGCTCCTTCAGACGTGGCGCTGGAGTGAACGAGCACTTGGGCCGATTCGGACACCAGCACCGACTGGGTCACCGTAGAGACACTGGAAACACTGGTGGACTGCGCAACTGATGACGAGTCTGGGAGGTGAACCGAGGATACTCGGATATCTGTGCTTGAGCTGGTCTCTGGGATGAAGACCTTGAGAAGGATAGAGGTGATTACAGGTCAACACTTAAGACTTACTGACTCTTTCACCTGTATAAACAACAGAAAAAGACTTAGTGTATACTTAACATCCTCTTGTCAATCATTAGGACGTTGTCTCGGTTAATGAGCGAATACAGATGTTCTCAAAAGTTTTTTCAATTATGTGAAATATTCTTTCAACGAAGCTACTCAACGCAATGCATTTTGGGTAGAAAAAAAAAAGAAAACATACAGTCTACGCCTGATATCTTAAACTTTGGAAATACATTTGCAAAAGATACTGTAGATTATGTAAGAGCATCTGTCTTATTTCTGGTTTGCTTGTTAGAAAATGTGGAAAATTGTGCCACTAACAGTGGCAATTGAAAGACTAACAAAGTCTTTCTCAGATAGTGGGGGGCGACATTTACAACTTAACAAGTTAAGACATAAAATGTTTTGTAATGGTTTCACAATTACACAATTTATCAATACGTTGACTCATGTTACAATGAATATGTTCTTAATTTGAAAACAAATGTTGATTCCCATTGAACGAATGATGGCCGGATACGTCAGGGAGAGCGCTATGCATCGACCACGGTTATCACTAGGCGAGCTTTTGGTGGTGGTGGTGGTGTTTGAGTGTGGGCAGGGGTGTCCAGTTGGCATAGAACTGCATTACACTTAAAGAATGGTATAGAGACAAGCCCACACTACCTAAATAACATAATTTTACAATAACATCCTCAAATGGAATTGCCTACACTTTCTCCGGAGCTGAATTCCATTGAAAACCTGTGGGATAAGCTAAGTCTCTATGTAGCGGCTCGAAACTCTGCACCCTAGAACCTCAATGACCTGAGGGCTAACCTTCCACAAAAGTGGGATACCATGCCTCAGCAAACAATAAGTTACCATGTGAACAGAATGAGACGTTGTTGTCAAACTGTAATTGATGCTCAAGGGCACATGACGAGATGAGACGGTGAATTTTTTGTTGTTGTGATGTAACTATCATGTTACCTTTTGTCTCAATATATTTTTTGAGATTAGGAAATCTCCAGTGCATCCTTCTACTTAAATGTCTTAGTTTCCTGATATAACTGTGACATGAACTTTGTGCATTTTCCACAAATTTCACCTGAAAGCCAAATATCCCTAACTTTTTGTGAGTAATGAATGAAAATTTTCATTTAGTGTGAGACTACATCGCGCAGCATAATTGTAACAAGTTCAAGGAGGCTCAATGTTGTGGAGTTTAGTGTGGCATTGCATTGATATTACTCCAAGATTCAAACCCAGAACCTCAGACATTTGTGGCAGATGTGCATAACCCCACTGTTTTTGTTGAAATCATTAGTGATGCCTCACCACAAGTCCCTCAGAGCTCTGTCCCACATGACAATCCGACTCCGGTGGTTGAACGTGAGAGGAGGCAGCTTCACTGCTGTCAGCTGACATGGCCTCTGACGACTCCATGCCCATGCCACTTTCAGATGGCTCTTCCATGCCAGAGGGGCCTGCATCGCTGCTGCTTTCCACTTCATTCTCCTCAGAATCCATCACCACTATACAAGAAAGTACAATCAGTCTATGCACAAACAAGTCTTAATATTTATTTAAATATATGAGTGTGTTTTGCAGGCTCTGCATTTTATGTAACCAAGGCACTCTAATAAGTATGTGAGATTTTAACGCTGCTTCTGCAGACATCAGCAAAATTAAGTTCATTCTTTTTAATGCTGTGGCAGGAACTGCATTTTTTTCGTCCATTTAAGAGCAAACTAATTTGAATTAAGTAAATGAAAGAAACAATGTATTGTTTCGTTGTGTTATTGTGGTGCTTATGCAAACATTATGTCTTTAAATTAAGCTTCATACAGATGTGACAGCCTTTTTCAGTCTTTTATTTTTGTGCATAAATGCTTTACGCTGTTTCAGGGTTACTTGACTGAAAAAAAACTTTACAATGGGTACGTCACTGAAAAAGGTTGAGAAGCACTGATCTCAATCACAAAATAAACAGACTAATATTTAAGTATTAACACAAAAACAACTTTGTGTTCTTTACCCCCCCCCCCCCCCCCCCCCCAACACACACACACACACGCATTAAAAAAGTACATGTTTTGTTATGGCTAACTAGTTTAATGAGAGCATGTTTTTCAGGCTATTACAATGATAATTTAAGGAGCAATACCATGGACATTGCAAGGGGTTTCGGTGCATTTGCAACGGAAGTTATTTGTGAATTTTTGAGGTGCTGCTAAAAACGGTAATAACACAGTGAATAAATAATAGTTTGGAAATATGTTGTGAGTCTAACGACACCCTGGATCCAAACGTGTCTCGCCTTCCCTGTCTTGTACTCTTTCACTTACACCGCATACAACGTTAATGGGTAATGTTGTTCAAACATTTTACTGAAACTTCCAAGTTTATTTTAAGGCTGTCAGACATAAACGCAACCAACCACATTTTAGGACTCGACAAAGTCCACTTTTGGGTCAAAACAAGGTCCAAAACTGGAGTACTGTACTTTAGTGTGTTAGCATGCAGTAGCTTGTGGCCTAGCTGCCCTTGATCCCGCCTGCGCGGCGTCGCCATTTTCCAATAGGCGAACGTCTTTTTACATCAGGCATTCTCGGAAGCTCAACTGGGGACCTCGAGGGCCTCAAGCTACGACAGACCGCCCAAACGCTCTCCCTGAACGAAATAAAAATACGTGACCTACCCAGCAAATCTCTGTTATTTTTTCCTTACCGGGTATTTGTGAGTAGATACTTGTCCCGAAGCGTAGCGCCGCAAAATAGTACAGGCATCGGTAAGCAGTAAATGTAGCTTCTTTCTAGTCGGGCGCCATGAGAATCTACTCGCTTCCTGTTCGTTGCCCGGGTCTTATTTTTTGTTTTGACCAAACCTAGTCGGAATGCTGACCGACCTACTTAAAAATTTGGGCGATTATTGGTTAATCGCAGTCAAACTGTTTTGTTAGCGTTTGATGATTATTAAATGTATTATTTAGGAAGAAACGAACGGACTATTGCTTTCGGCGCAAGGCGTGTCACGCCTGTTCATGCGGAGGACTATGGATTCCAAACGTTTTCCCAGCAGCCAGACGTCACAGATCTAATTTTAGAAATTGAAACGAAACATTATATGACCCAATATTTAAACTTGTCGCTTCTGTTTTGTTATTGTTGTATTTTAATTGCATCATGGAACAACAATACAGTCATCTTAACATATAATACATGTTCATTCCAACTCAAGGTCCTTAAAGAAGTCCTTAAAATCTTGAGTATTCAAGTGAATTATCTCATTCGTTTGATGTAATTAAGAACATAAATCAATTTTTTTTTCGTTTAACATCTTGACTGTGTTAGTATGTAGTGCACACTAAAATGCACGGTCAGTTCTCGTTTTGTGAGAGAGAGGAAAAAAAAAACTCCCATCACGCTCCACCAAAGGTATTTTAATTCAACGAAAACTTAGAAACTACGAAGCCCCTCTGGTGACAGGGTATGAAAAAAAATTCTACGAAGCCCGTCTGGTGCCAGGTTATATATATATATATATATATATATATATATATATATATATATATATATATATATATATATATATATATATATATATATATATATATATATATAAAAGCACTATGTATGCTCAGTTTGGTAATCCGTACCCTCAATTTAGGAATCTGTTCGCTCAGTCTACTAAACTGTGCCCTCAGTTTACTAATTCGTTCCCTCAGTTTAGTAAACTGTACCCTCAATTTACTCATCCGTACCCTCAGTTTATTGTAAACGCTGTATTGAAGCGATGTGTCTGGAGGTGATGATGTGGGAGCGGGGCGACAAGAGGGGTTTTGGAGTGAGTGTGGAATAGGCTGTTCTGTGTTTCCATCTGGTCTAACAAAAAGTTTGGAAAACCTCACACGGGACACGCTACATTACCAATATTTAAGTAAAGATGGAAGGACCTGCGATTGGCTGGCAACCAGTTCAGGGTGTCCTCGACCTACTGTCCGAAGCCAGCTGGGATAGGTACCAGCAAGGCTGCATAGGGATGGGCAAGTATGAGGACCAATATCTCGTCATATTTCAAGGTAGTGATGGCAGCCAAGACAATTGCAAAGACGGTGTAGAACCATTAAAGAAAGGCATGCTCTCTTGACATAATGACGATCAATAATTGTCATGGAAAACTTCTCACAACTGGCTCTGCAGCTGTTGAAGAAGATGGGTATAGCAGCATTGACAAGTAACTATTAGTATTGACATAAAATTCTAACTCGCAAGCATGTACTGCTCCACTAGAAAACATGTTAACTAGTGTACAGGTTTGCCATAGTAACACATACAGTATGTCATTAATGCACCATATGCACAGAAATGTCATTCAGTAGAAAAATAACATTTGGAAGACAGGTCATTCTACTTGTGTGCTCTTGTTCTAGTTGACATTCAAGACGTGGCTTATTAATTAAACAACAACGGACACCACAAGGCTTTATTGATTAAGCAGATATTTACAATAAACATTTTGTTGTGCAGAATTTAGGGAGTACAAAGCCAGTTGACAACATGGATCGCACAGTACAATAAAGCACAGAGGTCAGACGACTTTATTAAATCACTGAAATTCTATTGGACCTTCATGATGCCAAGTCATATTTTCACAACAATACCAAGAGATGAGACAAATAATCTCTAACAGTTTCATGTGTAAACAATGTATTTTAAAAAAAAGATCAAATTTAAATCATTAATCATTATTAATGTAGGTGAGTGATGTGGTACGGAGTGATGTGAGAATGTAACTACAAAAAAATGCATTTACATGTTTTGATTTGTATTTTGCTCACCAACTGAACCCATTTTTGACAAAATGGCTAGCGTAATTCTTTAAAGAATTTTTGGGCAATTTGAGAGCAATCTAAGTGCAGCACCAATATTATTTTTAGAAAATCTTTTTTTTAATTAGGGTTCACAAATGCACAAGCAAATGAAATATGGGCCTCAGTTGGAATTTAAATATTGTATACTAAATTAATAAACTAAAACAAAAGGTTTGTGTTAATCCTGAAAACAGTGCAGTCTGAAAGGCTGCATTTACACCACACAACAAAAGTACACTATAACGCCCCTTTAGACAATTAGGGAGGGGAAAAAAAACAAAAATACAAACAAAACAAAAAAAAAAAAACAAGAAAAGTTGGCGATGAGCCCCAGTCAGAAATAGCTTTCCTGGATAGGTGGACAACATTTAATTCAAAAGGTTTAGTCTGCCCTATACCATCTTTTTCAAAGACACACATGTCAAAGTTTGGCCATCGTGACAAGTGAGCAAAATTGATTGTAGGCAGTGATTGGCAATGGAGCAATTGAACCTGCAGTGTGAACATTTAGCATTCCTTCTAATCTGCAGCTGTTCCGTCACACTTTGTGACAAGCAGCCATACCGCCCAGTCAATTAATTACAGGTTGAGGTGTTACGATGGTCGGGCACCACCCTCAGCATCCGCAGCAGGCGGTTGGGCCGACTTGTGGAAAGGAGTTTCCTTGTAAATGAACCAGCAGTTGCCACCCCACAAGATGACATTAAGGAAACCAAAAATCTGTGCAAACACAGGAAAAGGAACTGAATGAAACATAACTCAACTTTGTTGAGTTTTGCTTTATTGGGGTCTTTGTTACAAGTATGCACAGTCATTGTATGAGTAGCATAGGATTCATAAACACGTATTCTGTACTTTGTACTGTAAATAAGTGGCTCCCCAAGACAGAAGTGGTACGTATCACTTTGGTCCCTTTTGTGTGGTAAGAGAGACAATTACAAGCCTATCACATACAAACTTTCAAGTATTGGTATGCAGTATATTTAAAAGGATGCGAACTTACCACAGATGCGTTGAGTCGGCCCACGTGAGGCGTTGCCCCAGCGGTGCACTTGGTGTTGCCGTCCTTGCACATAGTGAGAAATGTCAGAATAGTTGAAGGGCTGGTGGCCCACTTCACGTCGGACAAGCCTTTGGCCCAAGCAGAGGAGGAAGCCAGCCACATAAATGCAAAGGCCGCAGTCAACAGCAGATCCTTTTACAAACAAAGAAAGTATTTAATCGGTTTGCATGGCTATAAACAATGCCACACTCATGCATTCCAGAGACGCTTGATATTATGATAAAATGAGACTATAGAATGCAAATGCCAACCGAAAAACATCCTTAGTGTTCCACTACTACTAAATCTATAGTATGACAGTCATACCGTAGATCTTGTTATTTTATGTACATTAGGAACAAACATTGACTTTGGTTATTGCTGTTACAATGTTTACTCAGTAGAAACTCACAGCTCAGATTCAAAATTTTTTGAAATTCAAAATAAAAATTGCAACGCGATCCATGTATATCTATGTTTTGTTTTTGTTTTTTTTTTAGCATCTGTGATCTCATACGAGGACAATAATAATTAAGATCGTCTTGGTGATAGTACAATTATTTTACATTTACATGCCACTGTACATTTTCCAAATGGACAGAAAAATCTCCAACTTCCCAGTGTGTGAACTTATGTACACATATAAATATAACATTATGATGACCCTTAAGTTTTCCCTAATATTTTCTACAGTAATATGCTGCATAGATATAGTCATGCTCTGAGTAAGTGCCCTAATAAACTTGAAGTGCAGCTTGATGCCTTCAGTTGTCAAGAAGGGCCTACATTTCATTTACACTGCTCTGTGAAAGCTCTTTCACACTGGCCATCTAATGCCAGCGTTTTTCTGGCTTGTTTCCGTGCTAATGTTGCATTAGGCACTAAAGATTGTTTTTAATTATTTTGTTAAAAAAAATCCCTTCAAAAGTCATGTCAGCATTGCGTGAAAATAATCAGTTCTGGAAAAAAGCTGAAGCGTAAAATGTGGAAAGAGTGACAAGTTGAGAAAACTTGAAATTGACTAGGTTGTTGAAGTTGACCATTGGTGGGTCACTCCTACACAATATGTCCCCTTCATCTTGATTAATTAGCGTTTCTAATCGACCTAAGACATTGCTTAACTTCTGGTTTGACATCGATGACTCACAATTGTAATGAGATAAGCGCTATAGAAAATTGATGGCGGTTAATCAAAATATCTGTGCAGTTAATTAAGGTTTGATTGAAACGAGTTATGACTGGCTGAAGGTTGATCAATCAGTGAAAATGTAGAAATTGAACCCAGGAAAAACATACTAGAATCGGGCCCCGGCTAGATCCTCTGTATAGATGCTGGAAGCCCAAATAGATGATGAGGGAGGCGGTGCTGTACAAAAACGCCAACACTCCGATGCACACGTAAAACTGCGCTGACGACGTATAGTCTCCAGTTAGGTAGTGCACCAGTGTCTTGTTGTCAACACAGGTGGGAACATTATAAGGATGTTCCATCAACCTACGAAAAATGGAAAAGAAACACTGGTGAGAACACAAACACATTTTATATGCATACCATATTAATTTAATTGTTCAAGACACTAATTTTATGTGACAAAAATCTCCTGGAACATAAAATGAAATGTAACAAATTTAACAGATAAAAATAAAAGGTCAAAGTGGTAGTGAAGTCAAAGCTTTTCTTTGCAGTAATACAGTTCTGTTCCCATTAATGAGTCTAAACGTGTTATTCTGAATAATATTGTCTAAGTGGAAGAATTGAGCAGATAAATTCACCCAATAGTGATGTCATATGAACTATTATTACTATTATACTACTGGCGGTTGACAGGACGATAAGTTGTGCTCACTTGAAGGGGTAGTTGAAGGCTGCATGGATTTCTTGAATCTTGCTACCAGAGCAGAGTATATTGATGCTGGTTGTACCACTGTAGCCTCCAGTTGTGGCAAAGGCAAATATTGTAAACACCTGCAATCATAATCAGACACACACCCTTCAACACACCCCTACTTACAACACAAGAAACAACATATCAAAAATGTTAGATATTCACCTGAAAGCCTCATGAGATAAAAAAAAATCAATAAAAATTTCATGCACCTAGTGCGACAGGAACCCATGTGCTGATCAGTCAAATTGCAGCCTTTACAAATAGCAAATCACATTTATTAGGCGATTCCTAATTCAGCAAGTTGTATACATAAATATCTATTTTATTTGCATTGATCTTTTAGCAATTCTTTTCAAACTGGGCGTTGATTATACGCTTAACCGCGTTATTCGCGGGCGTGGAAGGTACACATTCGTCGCGAACAGCGGTGGTCATCTGTAAACAATGTTTGATTGCACGCATTTCCGCAAGAATTGGTTTAATTGGCTTGTTGCTAGACAGGTTTTGATTAAACACTGACTTCAAGCAATATGTAACAATTCGCGTGCTATCGTTCGCTTTTGAGCTCAGCATGCTAACAGACGTTTAGCCAGCTAATTAGCGCGTGGCATCATTGACATCCTTAGACAAGATAAAAACGTCATACCAGTCCTACTTTTTTAGTGTTTTCATATCGTGAAATGGCTTCACATTCATTTTCGTGGTCACGAGAGGAGCAGAGGAATTGATTTGCGAGCTCGTTTTAACGCTATGAATCACGAGACGGTTCATTTCGCCATATGGCGACGACCAAACTTACCCATTCGAGCAACCGGATAAACGCCAACGGCTCTTTGAGGGGACCCAAGTCGAGAGTAAACCCTGAAGAAAACACTTTCTAAAAGATGAAGGATAGAGACATGTGTTTGAAAAAAGTGGAGAACTTCCTCGCTCACTTTAAAGGCGTGTTCGCTGTAATTACAATGTTTGGTGTTGTTGTTACCTGTGCAAGAGAGTCCATCGTTTCCCCAGCTGAAATGGTTGCTGTGACTTTTTTTGTCACTAAAGTTTAGCTCTAGTTCCGATTGCGTTTCTTGTGGGCTTGTCAAAACTTTCCTTCAACTTCAACCAGATGCAGAGTAGTGAACACGTGACCCGTGACGCATACGGAAGTTAGTTTCAAGGCACCCAAGAAAGTTGGCGTTATGTATCCCACTAGAGTTCAAAACAGAAAACTCTCCGCCGCAATGTAATTGGCTGGGGCAACCTAGCTGGACAGCTATGTTAAAAAAGGGCAGTCGCTGTCAAAAAGACGTATGCGTGTCGAACCATTCGTATGAGTACGACTCTAAATTGTGTTGAATTTGAATTGTTTAGGATGAGTACGAGTCTAAATTGTGTCGAGTTTACGAATTGAAAACCTGCGAGTGGAAAGTACAGAATTTTGAATACAACTTCTGATCCTTTGGATTTTAGTTGAATATGCAAATGCTAAACAAGCTGCTATCAATCATGGACAATCCAACGCATCCACTACACAGCATCATCCACAGACAGAGGAGCTGCTTCAGTGACAGATTGCTGTCACTGTCCTGCTCCACGGACAGGCTGAGGAGATCATTCCTCCCCCATGCCATGAGGCTCTTCAACTCCACCCGGGGCAGTAAAAGCTCACATTAAACTCAAAACCTCATACTCTGCACTGCACTATTCACTTTATACAAGCACCTTAATTATACTTGCACTAGACTCCAACGATTCACACTATTCTGTTTACACTGTTAACAAGCACCTTAAGTATACTTCTGTACTGGACTTATGTGTATCTTGTGTATTTTATTTCTCATATTTTATATCTCGACTTGAGGATACTGCTGGAAATGTGAATTTCCCTACGGGGATGAATAAAGTATCTATCTATCTATCTATCTATCTATTAATGTGACGTCACGCCCGGCTACTCGGGAAAGTGAGTCAACTAAGCAGACTGGCGCGATGTGACGGCAAACATGAACTTTTAAAGGCTTCTCAGGCTTTAATCTAAAGGCAAATGTATGCACATTTTCAGTGATGCTCAAATAAAGCTTTTTTTGGGGCGTTTGTGGACATTTAGGGCCAATTGCTTGGGAAATCGCGTCATTTTGGGAAGCTTCTTAACAGTTTGGACCCCTAGTAAAAACAAACACTGCAGTTGAATTGGAAAAAAAAAACCTTCCCTTTGAATTGGTCTTGATGCTCACATAAACGCTGAAGTGGAATCCTATTAACAAATAAAGATTAGTTCATCACAAATAAAGATTTCTATATTATTTATTGTTTACTTATTCATTGTTGTGGTTATGTGGCAGTTAACCTCGTGATAACTTTGTGACGGACCAATAGTTATAGTTTATATTAATGATTTTTAAAATATGTGGATTTGGAATGACAGGTCATTAGCTTGCAAGCTACGATCATAAGCCTTTCAGTCCAATTCCATAAAATAATTTATGAATAAGTTGGACATTCACATTGCAAGCATCAGCTGTTGATGATGCTAAACCTGAGCAATGATATGAATGTTACATGATGTTACAAAAGTTTGTAACTGGATGAATCTATATACTGTAAATATAAAGAGGCTCTTAGTTTAGCTAAAACAAATTATTTCTCCAGAACGATTGGTCTTAATAAATACAGACCTAAATATTTATTTATTTATTATGGTAGCTAAGCTAACACAACAGCTGCAGACCCCTCATAGCTCCTCCCATTCAGCGCACGATTTAATGCAATTTTTACCCAGAGGATTCAGTTATTAAGGGACACAATAATGGTCTCAGTGCCAAAAGCCCACTCGAGTAATGTGATTTCTGATGTTAGAGTGGACAGTCAGGCTGATAAAAACTTAATAACCGTCTCCCAGTCTGATTTAGTATCCCTGGAGTGTGTGCCTCTTATGCCTGGTTACTGCAGAAAAGCCGACACCTCATTAATATTATTATTACTTGACCTTAGTGCTGCTTTTGACACCATTGATCATCACATACTTATAGAACGTCTTAACATGTTTCTCAAAGCAATGCTGAATCTTTTACCATTACGTTTGGTGTCTCGCAGGGATCAGTACTTGGTCCCGTAGTGTTCAACATCTACGTGCTCCCGCTTGGTGATATTATACGTAAATATATTTTCTGCTTCTCAACCCCAGTAAAACAGAGATGTTAATTATTGGCCCGGCTCATCATCGCCACTTGTTTAAGAATACCACTTTGATTTTGGAAAGTTGTATTATTGCCCAAAGTGACTCAGCAAAAAACCTCGGCATGATGTTCGACTCAACTCTCTCTTTTCAAATGCATGTTAAAAACATTATGAGAACTGTGTTCTTTCACCTTTGCAATATCGCCAATATTCGCCCAATTCTGTCTCCTAGAGATGCTGAAACATTAATTCAAGCATTTGCTATGTCCTGCCTTGACAACTGTAACATATTGTTTTCTGGACTTCCCATGTCTAACAACGAACACTATTGTATATTATTTGGAATGGTGTGTATGATACTATCTGTGATTTCTTTTTCACCTGTGTGGCACTCTGAGACTGTGGTGATACAGGGCTTTAAAAATGAAGTTGATTTGATCAAATGTACAGTATCTGTATTAGTACAACACAACTACTGTAAGACAAACTCCAGTGAAATGCAAGGCATTCAATTCGTCCTTTGGGTTTTTGAATGCCTTAAAATTCTGCAAACTTGTTTTGCCACTTTTTAATTTTGTCACTGCTGTGCATGCTGGAAACGTGTTGAACTGGTTTTGGACAAGTAAACAAGAGCATAATCAAATAACTTGGCAAGAGAGCACATGATCTGCTCCTCATTTCCTTGACAATTACTTGCAGTGATCCTCTGAGGCACATTTAAGATGGCCTTACACTGAAATATCAGACACAAAAAAATGACTTATTACATTTATATTATCGATTTAATTAATAACTTGCTTACCATCTGAAGCAGAGAATATCAAGAGTTTGTTGCCCTGACACATGTGACCAGTAGTCATGTGTTTGCATGAAAACTCTGGGCTCTGGCCTTCGTCACATGCACATCTTTTAATGACAAACACACACAACCGGGGACGTGCATTCAGTTCGAAATTATACTAAATTGTTTTTTTCCTTATCTGAAATTTGAAACCAGAATGGTTTCCATTACTCCCCTCACACACACACAGAAAAAAAATGACCTCTGTAATAAAAGTACCTAAGTCAATGTGAACCGGGGCATGCTTAGTTATCCAAAATCGTTAAGAGGACACAATACTTTAGTTAACTCTGGCAAGTTTAGTCTTCGACCAACCCAACACATATGTTGCTGGAAGAAATCTGGAGTGCCTGCAAAACAAAACAAAGGGAATAAAATTGAAAGAAACAGAAAGAAAAGAAAGACGAAAAAGAAAAGGCTAAAGCTCAGTTCCGATTCAAACCCCCCAAATCATGTCTGACTATTGCGTATGTGCTAACAACTCATGCATCATATCACTATCACAATGCGTCCTTGAAATCAGAATCAAATTTACAACGAGAGTACAATGACCAATAGTCATAGGTTGAGGGAAAATCTTTTTGTTTTTTTTAAATATTTAAAAGGTTAGTGTCTTTTCTACACCTGACGGCTTTGCTCTCAACCTACCATGGGTGGATGCTTTACAGCCTTATCCGTTGTTTCCTCCTTGCTTTGGCACCGCCCTTACTAGAACACAACCAATGAAATTGAGAAAATGGGTGGAGTTACATGAAACGTAAACCAATTGCGTCATCGCTCCTCGATGTGAGGCTGCACGGAGCCAAAAGGCACTGTAATGCCAACGCGCTTAGTGTCAAGTGGACCATTAGTCTTTGGCTTTCAGCTAAAACGTCAATTATTTTGTAGCATTATGTTTGAGATTTAGATCTGGATAAAACGGAAAATTATCGCTGTCTGCTGCGTTAGTGTTTTGCTGATGTCCTCCGCACCACTAAAGCCCAGAACGACCTTCAATTATATCAGTCTTGAATATAGGCTACATTTTGATTATTTTTTCCAAACTATTTTAGGTTTTTTTTAATTTGTTTTTTTTTTTTTTTAGTTATATATGTTTTAGCTATAGGATGGGACTTTCGCTATGCTGCTACCTGCTGTTTTCCCTCTTAACTATAACAGCCGGTTCTGATTTTCTCCTGGACCTCGACAAAGTGTCCAGACAGGCTTTTTTTCGAGAATCGAACCCAGCCAAGAGCTCCGTGGAAGGTGCTTGGCGTCACATCGTGAAGAAGCGGAGCACCGAGCCGGACACGTCCTGCGACGCTCTTAAAGGATATGAGGACAAGTTGAACAACAACACGCACAGTGTAAGTTACCAGCCGTTCTCCGGTTACCGTCTGGACTTCCCAGGTAGGCAGGTGCACTAATTGGCTCTGAAGTTATATATTTCAGGTGTAGAACGAATTGCGTAGTACAACATATCATTAACGTGTTATGTCGAAGTACTGAACAGTTAGTGTTAACAAAATATCGGTATTGCGACAATTCGTACTTTCTCAGTACAGTAAAATTTGTAAAATGGGAGTTATAGTCCAGTTGCATACACTAAAATGGTGGCTGAACAGGAAAGATAGATACCACCATTAGAAATTATACTGTATTATTTATCCAGAAAAATGTTATAAATTGAAGCTAAAATCCAGTTACACTAAAATGATGACTACATTGCAAGTACAAAATCATCAGTGAGACAACAACAACACACACACACACACACACATATACTGTATATATATATATATATATATATATATATATATATATATATATATATATATATATATATATATATATATATATATATATATATATATATATATGTGTGTGTGTGTGTGTGTGTGTGTGTGTGTGTGTGTGTGTGTGTGTGTGTGTTTAAAAACTGCAGTTATTAGCACACTGTTGAAATCCACCTGGCTCCGGCCTTCCCGTGTGCAGTTTGTATGTTCTCCCTGAGCCTATGTGGGTTCTCCACCTGGCTCCGGCCTTCCCGTGTGCATTTTGCATTTTCTCCCTGAGCCTGTGTGGGTTCTCCAGCTTCCTCCCACACCCCAAAAACATGCACTGCAGTTGAATTGGACATACAAATTTGTCCTTAGGTGTGGGTGGATGTGTGAATGGTTGTTGGTCTCTGTGTTCCCTGCAATTGGCTGGCAACCATTTGAGGTGTCCCCTGCCCACTGCCCAAAGCCAGCAGGGATAAGCACCAGCAAACCTGCAACCCTTGTGAGAATAAGCAGCTCTAGAAAATGGATGCATATATATATATATATATATATATATATATATATATATATATATATATATATATATATATATATATATATATATATATATATATATATATATATATATATCAGTTCTATTCTTACATAAATAACCATGTACAGTCCGTTGCACAATAATTGATCCTTGAAATGGTGCCAGGAATGCAGGCATTGAACAGTATCGGTTAGATTTATTATCAATGTTTTGACATATTGACCCATATAGATAAAGTAAAACATGTTAAATAGTAGTTAAGATACAGTTACACTATTTAGTCTTAAAATGGATGGTGGCTGGTGTGCAGGTGTATGCATGAAATAAAAAAAATTGGTACTGCAACACATTTTAGTATACCAATCCACTAAGTTACTAAGTTAAGAGTTGTGGTACTCTTAAAAAAAAAAAAAAAAAAGACGTTAACTCTGTAAAATACGTTTTTCGGCCACCTAACAAGAGTAACAGCCTAACATCCAAAAAGTAGGGTTTGGATAAAAAAAAGAAAAAACAAACAGTGCTGTGGTATCCGTGTCAAATTTATCAAACTTTTGAACTTAATTTGTAGTGATATCTCTGGGAGGGTGTATTTTATTAATAAACTCCAGAAGATAGCTCATATACATAGTAAAGAAAATGATCAAAATAAAGCCATACAATGTTTTGAAAAAGAGTTACTATAGCAACATTTTGCGTTATTCCAATTAATTTGCTCTTAATTTGAAAAGAAAAAAACATGTTCGTGTCAGGGCATTAAAAAGCATTGAATTTAGATTTGCTGATTTATGCAGAAACCTTTTTAGAATCTCACCTACCCCAGGAGTGTCTTCGTGCACCCACAGGGATACCCTCTTTGAGAACCTCTGAGTTAATATGCTGTATCTGGATCTCAGCCATATACGTAGCGTGACTACAAGAAACCCCTCTCTTTTTGTCATACGAACGTCCCCACGTCTAGGTCATTCAGGTCTGTTATGTGCGAAAATATGTCATGTATGGGAATCTTCCACAAAAGCTTGCGATCAAGATCGCAACAATAATAATGTGGCAGTGATTCCATGGCATGGACACAAAACATTTGCTTGTTGTCATTTAAAACTTCCTCTTGTGTTGTGGGCTAAATGGCCCCATTCGAACTCCCAGGTTCTCTTGACTAGCAATAATGTTCCAAGGATTCATTATGCAAGGAGCAGCCTGTTTGTGTGCAACACATCTGCCTTTTCTATCTTTTCTTTTTGTTGAAGTTTATTTCAACCATTGAGTCGTAACCGTTGAATGTTGAGAAAGCATAGTTCGCTATACTCGCTGCACTGCTCTCAACCGGTTTAACGTCTTCCACGTTCTTTAGCGTGTTTTGCGCTAAGACTGTGCTCACCAACCTTTTTAAAATTGAAAACTAATTTTGGGGGATTTTTTGGCTTCTTGTGTTCCTTGTGAGGTACATGATGCCTGCTTTAAACTGAGTGGGGAGAAGCACAAGGACTTGTGACCGACATCGTGCAAGTTGTTAGGTTTTTTTTTTTCCTCTTTGAAGACATGCAACACTCGTGGCTCACATTTAAACATGAAAAAAAAGCTCATTCATCCATGAGAGCAAACCTTTGACATATACCAAATTACAATAATTGATTAAAGGTTGCCTTGCCTCACCTGAACAACTTTACATGATCACATAACAGAAGATGAAACAAATAATCAAATGAAAACAATCACCAAAAAATGCACCAAAAACTGCAGTTTTCCAAAAACATGTTACAAATCACAACTACAAATTAAAAATGAAATAAAAACACATTCAAACATTCCAAATTCTACGGTTGTGTTTTGTCTTTTGTAATTTGTTTTTGATGTAATTACATATTTCTTGAAGTGTTTTTGTTTTTGCTCATTTTGTGATTTACTTTTCTAACTTTTTTTGTTCATAAGATTTGGGTTGTGTTTGTGTGTTGTTTTTCTTAATGTGGTTTTTGCTTTTTTTTTGACTGCAAGACTGCCTATTAATATGACTAACAACCTGTTCAACTAAACAAACAAATATTTCCAATCAGACAAATAAAATAAACAAATTACTGAGATGTGAAAATAATCAAATTACCGGTAGTGAGATTTTTCTGTATAACATGGTTTGTAGCTGTTCCGAATGAACAATTTACAAACCTCTTTTCTGTGTCAGCATTAAAAAAGTGCCTCTTTGTCCATTTAAATAAATAAATACCAGGTTTTTGTGAGGCTTTTCACAGCAAAAAGTGCAAGCCTATTCCTATGAATTCAATCTTTATTGTGAGTTGTTTTGACAGTATGCTTTTTTTTCTTTCTCTCTAGCATACGTTCATTGACCTGAGTGGATCTGTGTCACTGGCCTGGGTCGGAGATGGCACAGGGGTAAGTGTAATGTCAGATACCATTCTGATAAATATTGCGTTTGTGGAATGTGAATTAAGCAGCAAAAGCCACACATTTTCATCCATCTAATGGCAGCTATTTTGCCGCTTGTTGTCGCCTGAACATAACATTACAGTTGCTCAGGGCTTAGGGCTGGAATGGTGCAAGGCAGTAAAAGCAATGCTTTGCTGAGCTGAATTTACTCAATAAGGCTATATTCTTTGAATTTCCTCGAAATCATACAAAGGTGGTTGGTGACCTGCATGTCGAATCAACGTTAGGTTTTAACCATAACTGACAATATATCAATGTTAATTCAACCATCGTCCAAATGTGGAGCTACATTGATATTTTGGTTGATTTTATATTGAATGAATGTGAGGAATCAATATCGATTCAACCATATTGACCTATCAATCCCTAATCCATGCTATATGTTTCCTTCATGTGGCAGGTCATCCTAGCTTTGACCACATATCAAGTTCCCTTCTTCATCCTCAATCTAAAACAGTCTAAACTGTATCGAAGGTATTTGTAGCGCTTTCACATTTTATGTCAGACATGATGAGTTGCTCTCTGATTTGACGATGACTTGATTTCTTCCAGCGAGGACTATGGTAAATCCTTCATGGATGTCACCAACCTCATCAACAACACCTTCATCCGTTCAGAGTTTGGCATCGCTACTGGCCCAGAGAATTCTGGGAAAGTGAGTGAAGTGCACGTGTTGTTTCCCAGTGTGAACTCTTTTGGGTTTTATCAGTCTGGATTTTGTCCTGCTCTGTGCTAGGTAATCTTGACCGGCGAGGTAATTGGTGGTCATCGCTCTCAAATTTTTGTCTCAAGCGACTTTGGAAAGAGTTTCACCCAACTGGAGCTGCCTTTCAACCCCATCTCGTCCATCATGTACAATCCAGAGAATACCAGTATGCTTTTGGGCCTCGGCAGCAAAGTAAGCAGACAATATTGCCAGGTTTAAAGGCGATATATTATGTAAACCTGACATATGTTTAAATTGTTAAAAAAAAACAAAAAAAAAACGCAGGCTATATTATGACACATGCATGAATTAAAAATGCCCTAAAGTGTGTTTAATTTGGGCCGCCAGACTTCCCTTCTTCCTCTTGGGTTTTTATTGTGGCAATAACTCCCTCTTGTCAATAATCACTTAAGTGTTGACACAAAGTACATTTATTAACAATGTCCTAGTTTGTTCAGGTTCAATTCTGTGTAGTTAAATGCGTACCCGCACAACCGTTCAGCTTTTTTTTTTTTTTGTCCTCAGAAAGAGCTATGGTTGACAGATGATTTTGGCTACAATTGGAGAAAGATCCACAATATGGCCTGTTTGGTGAAATGGTGAGACAGCTGCCTCCTATCAATAAGCGTCACTTTTATAGTAGACATACCATGAATTGAACTGCAAACAATGCGAGTAAATGAATTTCCTCTTAAGTGGGCTTGGTAATAATTTTACATGACACAAAATAGTAGAAAAGTGTTCAAATTAAAGATGAAGATTAAAGAAAGAGGTGATATAATCTCTTAGTTAAAATGTGCAGTGGCAATGAGAACACATAAAGAACACACATTGGTTTCTTTAATTTCTTGAAGTCACAGAATACACAGACAAAAGATCAACAAAGCATCAACAGAATAGATGAAATGTATACATTCATCAACCCATGTTACAGAAACATGTCAATTCAGATGTCATATTATTCAATGCACCTCCGGAATGGGGATAATCTGTATAATAAGCTATCATACTACGAAATAAAATGCTAGCACAAAATGCTGTGAACGCACACTTGACCAACAAATACTGTATGTGCACTGACACTTTACTGTAACCTAGGATGATCAAACATCCCAGTTTAAGTGTGACAGGCGGTTTTTACTTAAACAATTAAAAGCGGCGTGGAGAAGCAAAACCAAGTGAGAAGTGTACTCGCAGTTAAGAATTGCACTCAATGACCACTCCACACAGACATCTAAAGCATTCATAAGCATTCAATTTACGGGACTAGACAAAGCAGAATTTTTATTCAACTGCCTGTTTTCCATGTTTTTGACAGAGCCGTTCTGAGTTTTGTTGGACTGTGATGCACAATTTGGTGAATTTTCCAAATCATGCCCTAACACAGAGTTTCTCAGCTAATATATGTTGGTTGAAACACGGTTAATTGAAAATGTTAGCAAGGCTACTGACTTAGTAAACTTAAGGTAACAGTGTTATCAGCATTATCTGTTGAAACGTTGCTCAGGGAAGTTGTCATGCGTAAATAGCAGAAACTATGCTTGAGATGTCTCCTTTAGGAGTAAATAAGTAAATATTGTAAATACATAATAGTACAAAAATAAATATGATGTTTTTTATTTTAAACATGTGTAAAATGAAAACAAAAAAAACCTAGTTACCAAAAGTACTCACACTTGTGATTTGGTTGTTTGAATGCACTCAAATTACTGGGACGTCGCATTGAAAAATCATGCATAGTGTGTTAACTTTAATTTTCTGTTCATTTAGATAAGTGTTCCAAAGTGCTAATCTTTTCTCTATCTTGCACAGTTTTCATTTCACTGAGCTGTTGATATCATGCCCTATTTAATCCAACTTGATGACTCAGTACTAGCACGAGACAAACAAGTTTACACCAATTCTCCTGGGTCATTTCCTTGTTGCTCCACCTTTGCTGTAAAAAGCCGCTTGGCAAGCAGACATGACTTGTTGTTCTGGAGGCACTTCCATGTATGTTTGCCTGTTGCCCTAGTAACATTGATAGACAAGTATCTCGGATTTCAAGCACGCATTTTAGGTCGGGCAAAGTAAAATGACTATAATCAAAAACAAATATTTAGAAATGGGGCATTTTGTAGCTCACGGGCATGTTCTAGCCATCTACCTGTAAAAAAAACCTAGGGCCATTGTTCTATTATTGCTGAACCCCTGTCTGTTCATTGTGCCTAATTAAAAGGCGATTTCTACTTTCATTTCAGGGGAGCGAAGAACACCATCTTTTTTTCAACCAATCAAAATGGATCCTGCAGTAAGCATTCCAAACTGTCAATGATTAAACACTTCATAAATGCCTCACTAATAGCAAATGTTACTAGCGTGCAGCTTTCATGCCCAATTTGACCTTTTGTGTTATTCAGACGCCCGTGGAGAGCTGGAGCTGATGAGGGCGACCAATATGGGGCAAACAATCAAGTCCGTTGCCAGCCAGATCTACTCCTTTGGCCTCGGCGGTCGTTTCTTGTTTGCTTCTGTGATGACAGGCAAGGTGGGTTTTTGGCAAAGGAAGCATGCTCTTTTTGAATTAAAAAAGAAAAGGAGAGGCAACATGAACTGGACACTCAACAGATGCATCATTATGTCCCAGTGAGATCCAGTATCATTTTTTTTAATGTGGAATCGCCATCATTATTCAATATAATCGATAGCTAATTTGATGACGGATTGATCATTTAGTGCCATTTTTTAACTTACAAGTCCAAATGGTCTGATTTCAACCTCTCAGCAGTAAAAAATATCTTATTTTCATTGTCTTCATGAAAGTCGACTGAATATGTTATGTGTTTAAATCGAAAAACATTGGCTGATCTACTTTTAATTTGGAAAATAATGTTCAATATTTTTCTGAAACTTATGAAATTATACCAATTTCAATTTAATACCCATTTTTCCATAGCTGAGCAGCCTTCAACTTGGCTCATTGGGGTAATTCTTTAAAAGGAGTTAGCCTCAACAGGCAGTTTGAAACAGTTTGAAAATGTCCGATTTCCTGTTAAATTTTGGGCACAGGTCTTTCAGACATTTTTGTGCATTCTCTTATGACTGACATGTCCACTCGATTCTGTTTATTGGTTAAACTGGTGCTGTGTGCACATTTTTGAGAAACTACTGAGCGAACAATAGAAGACTTGGTAATGTCTGTATACAAAGGGTGCCAAGGAACTACCAGATAACACAACATGACTATGGCTGACCTGAACTGAAGGTGACAAAATGTGTTGCTTTTGGATTTGCACTGCTAGATTTACACAAGCAAAATGAATTCATTCACTTTTATTTGGATTGTCTTAATTGTAATTTGCCAATAAATGGCAGTAGGCTCTCTTTGGGGCAGCATGGCTCGGTGGTAGAGTGGTCGTCTCCCAGCTGAGAGGCTGTGGGCTCAATCCACCGACCATCAAGAAAAGGTTGAAGTGTCCTTGAGCAAGACACTGAACCCCCAGTTGCTCCTAATCAGTACTGTAGGTAAATGACTAGTTAGTGTAAAGCGCTTTGAGTACCCAAGGTAGAAAGGCGCTATATAAGTCAAAGTCCATTTACCAAAGTCCATTTTCATAACATCTAATCCACAGTGTTATGAAAACGTTTGGGCACCCCTGATCATTTTCAAGATTTTCCTTTGGTTCGGATCAGCAATTCCAGTAAAATATTTCACATAGCAGATAAACACTGTGATATTTGGGATCTACGATTTCTGAAATTGATGATCCGAACCACCAATGATTTATAAACGAAAATCTTGAAAATGATCAGGGGTGCCCAAACTTTTTCATACCACTGTATCCAGGGACACAGAAATTGCATTGCTTTTTCACTAGGATACACACATGTTGATACCCTAAAAAGTGGATTTATCACAAACTGTTTTTGACTGAAGAGATGTTGTGCCATCCTCAGGTGTGGAATTTCTATTACTCTACTACTTTGCAGGCAACAGAGAGAAGGATCCACGTGTCGGTGGATCACGGCACCTCTTGGAACATGGCCCAGTTGCCGGCCATCGGTCCCAAGCAGTTTTACTCCATTTTGGGAGCAAGCAATGAAATGGTCTTCATGCATGTTGATGACGAAGAAGGTGGGTCCAGTGATTTTATCCCTTTATCTTGAAAACATGTGATTCTATCTTCATATGCTTCCTCAGATGATGGCATTGGCACGATTTACGTGTCAGATGATCGAGGCACAGTCTTCTCCAAGTCACTGGAGCGCCACCTTTATACCACTACAGGGGGCGAGACTGACTTCACCAACATCACCTCCCTCCGGGGAGTTTTTACTACCAGTGTCCTGGATGAAAGTAAGTGTGCTCATGTGCCTTAGAGCGGTGGTTTTTAAAAATGGGTCTCGACAGGAAGCTTGACAGTGTCCGCAAAATATTATGTCATAGTTAAAAGTGTGCATATCTACAGATGATATATGGACAAGGGCGCCTTTTAGACAAAAAACATTAAAACAGTTTTTCCTCCTTACTTTAGATGTGGGCCACTTAAACACTCTATGATTGATGTTTTTCTGAGACCTCTAGAACCGCTTTACAAAGCATAACTATCAATACAGATTAGTAGATATACAGCAGCGTAATCATGAAATACAATTTTGACTGTGCCCTCTGCTGTTAGAATCATCCTCTGTGAAGGTTGTGAGGCTTCTGTTAGCTCATGCACGTCAAAGTCTCCTCCAATTCAAAAACTTTGCTCACCACTGAGTTTCCGTGCAAAATCTCTGTGGGCTGGCCTGTTTTTAGCTCTTATAACGTTACTTCCGGTAGCTCTTGTAGTTGATAGATTAACTACATCTGCGAAGATTCAGTAGGTTTGGAAACACCCTGAATGCCAGAGATGGGAAAATCAGGTCCAGAAAGTAAAAACCCTGCCATGGTTTGGCTTCAGCCACAGGTGCTTCCAATTGAGAAACTGGCAAGTTAATTAACTCATTCAGCTGCAGGTTAAATAGTTTAGTACCCGTGGTTAAAGCCAAAATAAAAATTCTAAGTTATAATTATAATTATAGTTGTAATTTTTCAACTATTACCCCCTGGAAAAAGCTGTTTTTCTATAGAATTTAGAGGCGCTCGACATTCGGTTTAATTGGGTTTGACATTACCAGGTAGTGTATGCAAAATTTTTAAAACTCAATAAATGTATATGGATGTCTGTGATTTTGTTCAAAGACCCCCCGAGTGAGCATATATTTTTCTGTAAGTAACCAAAAAATAATTATTGCTCTAATTTGTGTACACGTTGATGCAATTTTCTGCAGGCGGGAATGGAAATCATTTTAAAGTTTGTTTTATATCATCTTTGATCAAATATATCCCATAAGGGGAAAAAAAATCACAACATTTGATTTAGATGAATTTGCAATTTTCTTTTTTTAATAACGGAAGTGGAAAATATGGATCGAGAGACATGAGAACATGTTTAAAGGCCTAGGGCCCAGTCATAAGGAAGTAATTAAGTGAATAAAATAAATGCTCTTGTGTTGTTGCAGACAATTTTGTGAAAACTGTGGTGACTCGTGACATGGGAGGGGAGTGGAATCCCTTGCAGAAGCCTGCCAACACCATGTGTGACCAAACTTCCCAAAACTCAAAAGAGGTGAGCAGCAAATTATAGCAAGGGAAATTAAACAACTAACACAATGCAAAAGGCCATAGATAAGCTAAAGAAACCAGCATCACAATTGTAATTATAAACGATTAAACAACTGAGGTTTGACTATAAGACGATGTAATATGCGTCACAAAGACAGAGCATATAAGAATACTCATTGGCCTTTAATTAATCTTTATCCTCTGCAAAAAACTACTACAAGTACAAAGTGATATTGTCCTTTATTCACAAAAGGTCCCCTATGTTCCATTATCAAATTTGTCTAGCTTGTCTGTACATAATGTCATTAGTGTTTGATCTAATTTCAGTGCTTATGCTGGACTGGTTTTTGCACTGCATATGTACTAAATGCTACTTTGTCTCTTTTTGAGCAGTGCGGTTTCCACATCCACGCGTCTTACAGCATTGGTATGAGGGTTAACGTCCCCATGTTGCCACTGAGTGAACCAAATGCTGTAGGCTTAATATTAGCTCATGGTAATCACATTTTAATATCCGTTTTTATGACACGTATCTGGAACCTGATGCTTGATTGGACGTTTATGCACGGATCTTTGCAGGGAGTGTCGGCGACACCGTCTCTGGGATGACTCCTGATGTGTTTGTATCTGACGACGGAGGCTACACATGGATGAAGGCTCTGGAGGGGCCGCATCATTATGCCATTTTGGATTCTGGTGGACTGCTTGTGGCAGTGGAGCACAGCCCCGATGTACCAGTCGACAAGATCAAGTACGTAGTACTTGTGGGCGGAGCTACGGTGTTGGGACGAGGAAATGTTGTCAGACAGTCCAGACTCTGAGGAGGAAAAAAGTGGATATACTGTATCACCAAAACAAATATGTACATGATAGTACTAGTGCAGTGATTTTAAAGAATTTTCTTTTACATGATCAGTGCTTTAGCACAATAAAACAATTGTGGTGACATCCCAACATGACGACATTATACGCAAAGTGTTGCCTGCAGTTTTTAGAACATATTTACTGATCTTTCAAGAGCCACAAAATATACAGTATGTGTGACTTGAATGAAGATACTAAGAAACACCCATTACAGCGACTTTGACGCCAATTTTTCATACTTTTGTGACCCCTTAAATCAAAGGGAAAGTGCTGTTGATAGCAAACTTTTTTTTATGATTGTGACCCTTTTTCTATTAACTACCATGACTACTATTCTGTTTATCCTAGAGCTGTAACTATTATGTAACCTGATGATTGTTTTGTCCATTAATCAAAAACAATGTTTTATTTCCCTCCTGATATTCAAGAACAGGGCATTAATTTAAATTGATTGCTCTTTCACGCTCGTGACCATCGTGAGGAAAAGCAGTCAAGATGACGAATGGATGGATGGATGGATGGATGATTGGATAGATGGAAAGAAGTTTCCTTTCATAGTGAACTTCAAGAATCTGAGACTGTTAACTGATAGGAGCATGTTCAATCAAGCACCTTCTTTAAACCAGTGGTTCTGGTTCTTTTTGCTGTGATTTTTTTTTTTTTTTCTGCAAAGCACCCACTAACCAACATCCCTAACAAAATATTTTGGGCTGAAAGTAAAGTGTTTTGCAAAGGAGTCACTATAACATAATTTAGCATAATTTTAGCTGATACCTGCGGAATCCCTGTTAATATCTCTTTCAATCCCTGAAGGGCTTTTGCCTATACCCAGAGGTACAGAAATTTCAGAACCACTGCTCTAAATGATTATTCATTTATCCAAAATGATTATATATTAATTTGATTAGTTGTTGACTAATCGTTGCACCTCGAGTTTATACCATACGTACAAATATGACGTTCATCTGAATGAGGTGTCAAAATGTGCCCAACTTCTGTGATGGCATTTTTCACCCTCATATTTGACAGGACAAGCCGCAATTCGTGCCATTATATTGACCTAACTTAGAACAGATAGCAGACTAACCTAACTACTATGTCACAATCAGAAACACTGAGTTCTCGGCAGGTAAAATTATGACTTTGTCATCTTTTGTCAACATATTTGTCAAAAATTAGGAAGGACTCCCCTCAGACTAAATTTGGAAGTTACTTGTTTATGTTGCAGGTTCTCCACGGACGAAGGACAATGCTGGCACACGTACACATTCACTGAAGACCCAATCTTCTTCACGGGCCTAGTGTCAGAACCGGGCGCCCGCTCTATGAATGTCAGCATCTGGGGCTACAAAACCAGCATCCTCAGCCAGCACTGGATCTCCACCACCATTGACTTCCGGGAGCTCCTTGATAGAGACTGTGAGTGGGAACAATAAAGGAGTTTGGCGTGCCTACTCAGTATTTACATTATCACTCCTCGGCTCCCTAAAATGCATTTTATTTTATGTTCATTTATTTCATTAATGGGATACATCAATTGTAGGATATAATATAATGAAACCAAATATTAGTGGCAGTAAGTTATAGCTTATTTAGCCCTTTTCAGTCGTAAAACATTAATATTTTCTGAATAAAGAATGTGAGAACTTGAATTATGTTTAAAACTTTTAAAATTGAAATGTTTCCACTTGATGGATACTGACAATGACGCGCTCAAGAAGGCTCAAACGGATAATCCGTTTATTTAGTCTTTTTCAGTTAAACATTAAGATGTATGTACCTTCACTTAGATGTTTGGAATTTTAATTAAGGTTGTTCTTTGACCAAGCTTTTAACTTAGACTACTCAGTTTAAATGTACAAAATCAGTTTTAATTAAACTGCCATTAATCCATTCCAGCCCTCTCAGAAACACCTCAAAAAGGCCACAAAAAGGGAATGGGAGCCCATATGCCACTTTATGTATTATTGGACTAAAGGTAAACTGACCTTTTCTGTAGGTATGGATTCTGATTACGTACAGTGGTTGGCGCACTCGGATAATGTCAGCGACCCCAACGACGGCTGCATCTTGGGCTACAAGGAAACGTTCCGGCGTCTCCGCAAGGATTCCGTTTGCTGGAACGGACGAGATTATTTGGTCAGCACGCAGCCGAAGCCTTGCCCGTGCACTTTGGACGATTTCTTATGGTAAGATCGAAGATATAACGATTAGTTTGTTTGTTCAATCAATAACTTTGAGGTTCATGTTTTTGGCCTGAAAAATACTTAGATTGCCTAAACTTGTCTGTTAGTGTGTGTTTTTATTTTCTTTATCAAGAAATCCTCTCTTTCAAAAGGAACTAGATACACCAACATCTGATACTTGTGCTCGTACCTCCATCGCTGCGCACCAAAAATCCAAAATAGTCACCCAACACATTATTACAAACTGTAAATCATTATAAATCAAGGCCACTTTGGTGACAGACATTTTTTTTTATGCAGTGACTTTGGATTTTACCGCAAAGAGAATAGCTCCGAGTGTGAGGAGCAGCCGGACCTAAAAGGCACAGTGCTGGAGTTCTGTTTGCATGGCCGAGAGGAGCAACTGCGCACAGAGGGGTAAAAACTTCACTAAACTTTCTTTCAGATAGCAAAGAAATACAGGAACATCTAGTTCTTTTTGCACTTTATGCACTACTAATTTGATCCATACATTTGGATTTATTCTGTTCGCCAAAGGTGGGGTTGTATAAGTGAGGGCGCTACATGTCCAAATATAGTCAAGTTCATGTTTTTCCACATATTCTTATATCTCTATTTCTACATACAGTATTATTAAAGGAGAAGTCGATCCAAACTTTTTCTTGACGATACTAATTCTTATGTGGCCCCACTAGTACAAAAACAATAGTCTGATTTGTAGCTCCCACATCTCAGAGGGCGACCATTTTGCAACTTGCTGTTGATTGAAAATGACATCCCCGTCGTTTGGGATTAGGTAACGACCAATCATGACTCACCTATTTTCTGAGTTGGTCATTTGACATTCATGACCTGGAGCTTGAGCAGCTGTTATTTCATTTTCAGTTGACATCAAGTAACAAAATGGACACCCTCTGAGATTGCTAAAAAAAAAATTTTTAAAAGGGTGAATTCTGCATCATAATTAAAATACCACGAACACTATTAATCAAATTATCGTGAATAAACTTGTGAGGCTTTTTAGCACATAGTATTGGAAATGTTTTTTGTGTTGTTGAATTCCCCTTTTATAACATTTAAAAATACTAGAGAGTGGGGACAGGCCAATTGTAACAATTTGCGAAAAAGTATGAACTTGACCATATTTGACCATGGAGGGTTACTGCCTGACAGTTACATTAAAATTCTTGACTTCTTGTAATGGTTTATATTGTTAAATAAATAAATATTGTGAAATATAGTGAGTTTTTACTTTTTTTTTTTTAAATTATATGTTTTGTTCAGTTTCTCTCACCCAATACTTTGTGATCTTATTCAGTCTAATGCACAGTTTAATACACCATATTAAATATATATATATATATATATATATATATATATATATATATATATATATATATATATATATATATATATATATATATATATATATATATATATATATATATATATATATATATATATATATATATATACATACACATACACACACACACACTGTACATCTAATGGCATTTTAACTTAACAAGTATTGCCAGCCCAATAAATATGTACTGTATTTTGGACCTATTTTGCTGCCAATGGCATTGAATGGGTAAATCAACTGTCTCCCCACAGCTACAGGAAAATTCCTGGTGATAAATGTGAGGGAGGTACGATTCCTAAACGCAAAGAGATTGACCTGAGTGAGAGGTGTGTTAGCGATCTACTGAGCCCGGCGATGCAAGTCAGTACACATGCTACCCCCCTCTGTTGCGTTCATTTTTTCTGTTGTCTTTATTCCCCCACATTTTTACTTTTTTTTTAAGGATGTCAACTGGTATGTTGGACTAAGAGACCAATTTTCTGTTGTGTTCATTTACAGGCTGAAGGCCACGCAACAAAATCTGTAGCCATCGTGATGACAATAATAATCTTGCTACTGAGTGTTGCTGCCGGAGTTCTCTTCATCAAGAAATATGTCTGCGGTGGAAGGTTAGAGTGGCTCTTTTACTCCCAGTTAACTCTACAAATGAAAATGGGAGTAGTGTACCATAAGTGTGTTTGTATGACATATTTGAAATATAAAATCAGTAGGAGTGGGTAGAGAAAAAGTCTATGGATGAGATTTAAATAAAAACATCACATGAGCCTTCTGGATTCATTTCAAATGTACTGTATTTATTTGGCTATTGCTTTACACATGTTTAAAAGAAGGAAGAGACAAATACTGCCATTTGACATTTGTAGTTTACGTTGTTACACAATACGTAACCTTTTTTTCCATCTTGCACCCTATAAATACACTATACAAAAAAAAGATAAAAAAACAAGCTAAAACATAGGATTGAAAACAATAGCAAACTTACTCCAACTGAGTTGAAAACTCAATGGTCAAAATAAAATAAAAACTATGGATTGGGAAAGTAATGATACTAAGTATCGATATCGAGCCGTCGTCTATGCTTACTTCAAGCTATCTGTACTCGTGATGGTTGCTGATACTAGTATGAGTCGCTCTCTTGGAGCAATTTTTCAATAACAGTGTTAAATGAACAGTTTAAAAGAATGGAAAAAAGCCATTGATTTAATGGACTCTTAAGGAAAAATGCTATACAGTATTTGGAGTTTCTTTTATAGGGGAAGGGGGATTTTGTGTATCAAAAGTATTAGTGGTATCAGTACTTGTTTAAAAAAAAAAGTGGTAATGATCATAACTAATAAAAACTGGAATGAAAAATGCAAAACTATTATAACCCTGGTTCCCTGACATTGACTGACGACCAGCCAATTGTTCAATGAAATTAGCTGGAGACCAGTCCCCTCATTTGTTGACTGTCTTGACTGACTACCAATCAGTCCTATGTAGGTCTATTAATAAATGTTAGTTTTTGGTCCCTCAAATTTTAAGAATAATAATGCTGTGTTCCCCACAGGTTCCTGGTCCACAGATACTCTGTGCTGCAACAAAACTTCAACGAAGATGCGGCGGAAGGCGCGGATAACCCACTGGACGACCAGCTTGACACCAATCACATTGCCAACGGAAAGATAGACTTTCACGACGACTCTGACGAGGTAGGATGACGGCATGGCGCTGATGGCAGCCAATTTCTTTGAGTACAGTATCTCCTGAATCATTAAATTATTGGTAGGATTTTATACAAATGGATTGAGCATCTATTGGGCTGTCCGTATGAAAAACAACAATTTTCTGTCCATGTTTTTGGAGAATATATCTGTGGTTTAATTGACCTTTTTTTTTTAAATGATTAGGTTGTTCATAATAATCTTGTTATGGACAATACATTTTGTTTCAGATCTGATTAGTTTGGGATTTTGTATTGCAGGACATGTTGCAGTAGCAGCCAGAGGTCTGTCATTCGTAGCTTCAGAAGGGGTTTTCGACCTTGTGCTCTTACTCTGGGAATTCGCTAATTTCTTCCTTGAGCTTGAACTTTGATCTGGGGTTACTCGGCTGTCCTCTTTCCAACTCTTAACAATTGTACATGCACAGAAGTGAAGAGAAGTTGCTATGGAAGGAAATGCATAAGGAATTCCACCCTTGAAAGAAGAAGCACAATTCCAAGTTTCCATTTAATAGCAATAAAATGTATTTATTTACTTACATGCATGTAAAAAGCTTTCACGATGCAATGAGGGATGCAAAACCGTCAGGATAATATTTCATGTAAGTAAAGCGGCGTCTCCAAGATAAATTACACAGCCTCAAAACATTTCCCTTAGAGAAAAGTTATCCAAATTTGTTTTCAGTAGAACTTATACTCTTTTGAGTGTTTTGTAGCTGACTGGGCAGGTACAAACTGGACTGATTGCCATTTAATTGCACAGCACATGTAGACAATCAGTGAAGTGTTTAATCTTTCAGTCCTGTAGTGTTTGTGGTCTAATACTCCTTAGACAGCCTCTATTCTTTGAGTTCTGGTAGCCTTTCTGGACCAGGAGCCATTAGGATTCAAAAACCTCAGATGTCCCAAACTCTTTGGTGTTATCTGTCCCGTAACCTTTTCGCTCTAAAAAACTTGCACTAGATGTCAAAAAAAAAAAAAAAAAGATCCAAAACTAAAAAACATTAAGCTTCAGAGAGCTTTGGTAACCCTTTATTAAATGTCAGTGTCCAGAAACCTAAGAATTCCCCGAGTCTTTGGATTCCAGGAACCAGAAACCTTAACCTTAACCCTAACCCTAACCCCCCCCCCCCCCCCCCCCCCCCCCCAAGTATTGTGGTCAAGAGATATTACACAATGTAGAGCCTTTGGAGCCCAGGAACCTCTTTGGATCCAGAAACTTTATCTTAGATATCCATAAACCATTATTTAGATGTCCAAAAAGGGAAAAAAAAAAAAACATTTGGGGTCCAGAGACATTATACATCTCGGAGACTTTGGTGTTCGGCAACCCTATCGCAGCTGTCCAGAAATCATTGGGGTTCAGGCCTTCAGGGTCAAGGAACTCATGTCCTATGTCACAGTAAATACTGTATCAATCAGACATAAGGTCCAAATCAAAGTTGTCCAATGCAAAAGGAGTTTTGTGAAATTGCCCAATGCAAAAGGAGTTCTGTGAAATTGTCCAATGTTTGGGCTCTCAAACTTGAAAGCAGCACTATATTTTCGGTTTTAACAGCACAAAAAAAAATAAGTCGTAAACACAAGGCTGTAGGTAATAATTTCACCAGTTTTTTTTTTTTTTTGACTGATTGCATGATAAATGGGAATTTTGCAAGACAAGTCAACCGACTTTATGTAAATAGGTTTTTCCTTTTACCTTTCATGTACGAATATACTCTAAATTCAAATCTTTGTACGACAACTGGATTGACTCAAAACTGATAGTACGTACACATTTCTTTTTAAAAAATTGAGTTTTCACGTTTTTCAGTAAAAGCTCTGACGTTTTGACAAAATGATGAGTATAAATTTGTCACAGTGACATCACAATCCAGCTAAATTTCAAATTTAATTGGGAAACATTTGAGAATAGTCCGATCCAATTGGTTAATTTGACAGTGGATACCCGGGCAGTTATGCCAGGCACCTGACAATTTGTATATGTTGAAATAGCCGTTGTGTAATATCTCTGCTACTTGTCTTTTATTCTCACTCGTTCAGACAGTTGCACTTTTGATATATTTTGTATTTATTTCTCTTAGCATGTTCAGACTGCAGTGACAGTGCTGTTGATATTTGAAAAATAATTGGCTTAGTAGCATAAGTGCCTTAGTCGTTTTTGGGAAAGCAAAGAAAAAAAAATGCTGTGTCCAGTTGCTTAGATTCAGCCTTTGTGGATGACTAAGAATCTATACAAACACAACTTTTAGCTAGCAAATTACAGCAATAATATATTTAATTCTGGCACAGCGACTGAGGGGAATTATGCTATTTTATCAACAAAATAAAAGAAATGATCACCTCTCGCTATCTGAAAATAAGTTGTATAATTTAATAAAGGTTAATTGTATATATTCAAGCTTTCTATCTGGTGTTTGTATATTTGAGGCAATTTTATCTTTTGGCTTGCCAATAAATTTCTAATGCTCCTCTACTTGTGACTTCTTGCTGACTTTTTTGGTTCCTCATAAAGCTTATTTAAAGAAAAAATGTAGAGTGTTGGATGCACAGACACCAGGTCACTATTTTCCCTTGGCTTTTATTCGATGGACTACATTCAAACCATTTCATCCAGGGGAGCTTGTGTTCATCAGATTCTGTACAAAAAGTGGCCGTTGCCATCAAAGAACTCATTCCCAACTCGTCGCACAGGCGCAGGCTTAACATCTCTAAATTTGTTGAGCTCTTCCTCTGACAACACTCGTCCATCCCACGCCTCGTCATCCACCTCTGGTGGATCGGTCTCAGCTGAGCCCTCAAGTCCTGGCCACGTTCTTTCTGCCATAGAATCTTCGCGCCATCTTGGCGGTGCCACCGGACCGGTAATGAGAACGGAAGCTTTAGTGGGGCGTTCATCCATCTGTACAGTCATGGGAACCAAGCCGGCTTCTGTGTTTCCGGGAGGCAAAATCCGGCTAAGGGAGCGGCCCGCGTGTGGACCTGGTCGGCTCTCCTCTGTCCCGGTTTCTCCTGAAGGCAACGCAGGACGCTGAAGCCTGGACATCACCTTTGGGGTGGAATTAATATAGTAAAGTTCACTTACATGTTAAGCTTGGGAACAGTCTGAACTAATTACATGAATGGAGAAAACAAAACAAGAATATCAACTAAGTGATGAATCGTAATTAATGATATTTTAATTAATTTATCATTAATTCTAATAACTATTAGAATTAATGATATGAGAGTGATCAATCGGGGAATTTGTAAGTGAAGACACCAGTTTGATAGTTGTTGTTTGGATTATGCAAAACTAAAGTTTCCTCAATAATATCAAGTTCCCTAGATTTGCAAACTTTACCTTGGCATCCTGCGCTGCTTTCCTGTGAGGCGTCGGACTAAACTTGGTGCGTACAACCCTTCGGATCACTTCGGGGCTGACCGAAAAGCCTTCAGACAGACGCTTAACTGTCCACTCATCTGGATGCTCTTGCTTTAGATACCTGAAACAGGATTCATGACATCACGTAATGTTGGCCAATAACTTGGCAGCTAGGCTCGGCTATGAGCTGATATTTTAAGGCCAATAGCAATGTGTGAAACTTTAATGGATCAGGAGCCTTAGACTTTCAGTTACTTGTGGAGTGCAAGAACTTAAGAGATCTAAGAACCTTTGGGACCAAGATATCTAATATTTGTCTACTTTGTTGAGCCACCACTTGGTTGCCTCCTACTATTTAATCAAGTAGCATACTCATCCAAGAGCTCACCTGATGGTCTCGATAGCTTCCCAAGTCAAGGTCCTCTCTGGAGCCCCCGAAGGGGTCATCTTCCTGTGCATGATGTTGAATTTAATCGTCTTCCGCTTCTTAATACTCTCTCTGCCCAAAAATAAATAAACAATCGAAATTAATTGGTCAAAATACAGCTTCGTTTATTGCTCTTGTTCAATTTCATAAAGTCAAAAAATATTTTATTGTGTAGAAAAAAACAAAACCTCAGCCTCATCTAGATATAACTTTTTCTGTGGGTATTGTCGTCTCTTGATTGCGTCACTCAGGCCAGGCGGGCATAGCCAATCTATGCTTCTAACGGTTACAATAGACGTAGTAACAGTGAAACGTAACCATGAAATCATACTATATATCTAATCAGTACTGTGGGAAATACGAAAGTTCGTAAGAAGACTTACTCCAGTAACGCGTGGAGTCTGTCCTCCACCTCCTCAACTAAGGGGTCTCTATCATCATCATCACCTTCTCCATCTCTGGGGGCTACTTTTCGCTCTCCACTTATTTTCCCCGCACGTTTGCTGGTGCTCGCATGACAACAAAACCCCAATGGAGGTTGAGGCGCCGCAGCTTTGAGGAAGCACGCTGACGGGGTCGTTACTGATCGAACCCACCAGGACAGCGCACAGAAGCGTCCAGGGGTCATGGCCGACGTGGTTCGCAGTTTTGAGAATGTTCGTAATTGGCGAAATTAAAAAGGTGGCAGGCGCGTCCCTGCTTGTTCACCGAGAGGCGAAATGTTTCTTCTGGAATTCGCGTTGGTGTCACTTCGCCAGGCATTTCCTGGACTGTACGGAAAGGGCATTTGGACAAATTACAAGTGCGCAACCAAAGATGCGAAATAACATGAACAAAAAAATCGCAGTCATTATATCAATTTAAAAGACAGAAACTCGTGTAATATAATAATACTTTCGATAACGTTTGTGGAATACAAAGACGGAGGGGTTTTTTCGATGCTTTTCGGGTACAGGTACAACCATAGAGGTATACTGTATTTAGAGGACAAATGCAGGGTTCTAGGGCAACTCTACTTGGACAAAACACAAGCGAAAAAAAGCTACATTATTCGCGAAGAATTCATTAAATGTCATGTGAAAATTACGTGTAAGCAAGTAATTCTCTCCAAGACCTTCAAATAAAGAAAAGTAATACACAAAATACCCGTTTTACATATGTTGGGACAAAAGTGGTTTTGTCCCATGTTGTAAAGAAGTATTGATATATTAGTGTGCGCACCAGGAGAAGCAACCAATGGTCATGTAAACATCATGTGTTTACGATACACTGTAAATGTGTTTTCTGTATAGCACGATTTGGTATTTTACTGTTTAAAATAAAAACGATACGTTACAGGTTATTGGTTAATGTTTGTATATTGTCTGGGATGCAACTTGTCATTCGGTCCGGGGAATGACGATTTGATATATGAATGGTTTGAGTTAAAACCCAACTCGTGTACATAGTATAAAAAAGTTTCAGTATCACAGGGGCGCAGCGCAGCGATTCCCAAGGCCGCTAAAAAGAAAATACAGTACAGTAGATTCTGGACTACTACATCTGCTGGGCGCCTCGAGTCACTGCAGCAAACCCCTCCCACTTTTCCTCCCGCCTCTCTCCCTCCTCCCTCCCCCAGAACGGGGTCGCTTCATTTGCGGCCATTTTGTTCGCTCACTTTGTTGATTGGGCTTTAGCGAGCTGTACTGGAGCCAATCAGAGGGAAATCGGACAGCGGCGACTACACGGTAAGAGAGAGCCGATTGAAGGCATTGGGCAGCTGTCAGCACGGATTGGTTTGTCGCGGACCAACCAAATGACTAACCCGGCAAAGTGCACAAAATCGAATGATGGTTGCTAAATATCGGGGCCCGTGCACAAATTCGCGGAACATGATCATGTCGTGCCTCGGTGGGTCTAGCTAACTGCTTAGCTTGTTAGCTCAAACAAAGGCACGGTGGGTAATGGCTACATTCGCCACCCTCGACCTCAATATTGCGGACGAGTGGACGCGACTTACACCCCCATACCCAATCAAATTCCTTCAAATAGCCCATTAACTAGATCCCACTATTAGTGATTTAATTTGAGCTAAATCGTCATGTAGTCCCGGTATAAAAACAGCGCGCTATTTACCTTAGCCTGAAAATTGCTTATTGCTATGCTAGACCGGTGGCTCTCATTTGGGGGGGACGAGTACGTGAGATTTTACCAGATTTTACTAAAACTATGCCGAAACAGAAACAGTTTTTTTTTTCAAATCAAGAACAAAAAAATTGAACATCAAGCAATTTACTGTTTGTGTTACTGTGACTTGCAGAACGCATTACTTTATTTTGTATAGTTTAATACGGATGCCCATTGTCACGAGCTGATTTGTTCCGAAGGCAATAGTCACATGTATTTTTAAGAGTCAGGGATTCATTCCCAGCATCCGTCCAAAATCGCAAACGCTCATCCTTACAAACAGCCTTTAAGCATTAGGCACGGGGTACTCATATTTTTCTCCAAAATGTCCAAGTGTTTTGATTAAAGAGGGTTCGAAAATGGTTGGCATTGAAAGTGATGATAATGCTATTTCTCAGCAGATTGGCCAGAAATCATAAAATATAATGTTTTGAATTAAATGTAAATTTATTTTCATCCGCAAATGCTTTGCGCTTGCACTGGCTGGACAAACATTTCACAAGGGCTACATGATTGATAAGTAAAAGAACCACTCTGCTAGATTTTTCCTAAAAGATTTAAATCAAAATTTAGGATTTACTTTCTTGCTAATATTTGTTTGTGTTTTACCCAGTGTGTAGACTTCCTTGGATCATCAAAGCAATTTGCTATGTTTACCATGTGCTTGTCGATTGCCAACAATTTGCATATTTTACACCAGAGCGATAAAATATTGACAGCAATTTCATGCCAAATGAGTCAATAATCTATTGGCAAGGAGGTTATATTACTATTATTGTTATTGTAATTATTGTTATTATTATTATGCTATCTCAGACTTTCACCGGTGCTTTTGATTCACTATCTTTCCAGTGTTAAGATACTTGTTATGCCCCCCCCCCTCCAAAAAAGGGGGGGGGGGGTTTGAATCTGATGCATGAAAGGCTAGAAATGCTACATCGTTGGCAATAAAGTCATTAAAATTTGGTTACACACTTGATGTATATTTGAGTGTAAATGACTTGTTTCTTACTCTACTGTCACTATTTTAATTTTTCTTCAACGTTTTATTTTTGTTCTTTTTCTGTATATCAAGGAAGTGAACAGAATAAGAATTTTATTGTGTGGTATTACTATGCATATGACAATAAAACTCTTGGATCTTGAATAATCCAATGAACAGATGTAAAAAATGCTGTCTGATCTTTGCAAATGCTGTTTGTTTCCGTTGAAGAACGACGTGTTGGTTAAGCGGCTATGGAGCAGTACACAGCTGCCACGGCGGCGACTGGGGAGCAGATCGTAGTGCAGGCGGCCAATGGACAGATTCAACAACAGGTGAGTCGACCGTCAATCAATCGTCTCTCGGGAAGCTTGAACCACCACCACAAGTGGACTTTAACGGTCAACAATCAAATATCACAGTGGATCTAAACCCTTTTTCAATAATGTACTCTCTTTGTAAAAAACCCTTACTAGTGCGAAGCATGTTTGGATTTTAAAAATTAACTATTACATTTTGAAAATACATTTGTATTTTATATAGGAATTCCCCAAAAATCGGTTTTATTTCTGGCTCGTCTTTCAGAAAATTGTCACCAATGACAATGCACATTTGTATATACTGTACCTCAATAAAATAAAGGCGTACATTTTGAAGAAGAGTCACTAAATCACAATTCAGTAAAAAGTTGCTTCAAATTATTTACTCTTAATTTGAAAAAAAAAGCACTGTTAGTATTATGAAGTTAATAAGCATTAATTGAGATGATCTCATATCTGCAGAAACCCTGTCAAAATCTCACGTTGTCTGTGAAGTGCCTTCCTGTACTTCCAGGGGTACGCATACCTTCATTTAAGTTCTGCTGACCCTCCCATTAGTGTGAAACACTTTGAATACCAAAGGTAGAAAAGTGCAATATAAGTGAAAGTCCATTTTATATTACAAGCTACAAAATCCACTTGCCAAATGAAGCCTTCAAAATGAGGCGATGACGTCTCGATGCTTTGTAGGACCGTTCCAGCTCGAAGGTTAGCACTACAGTGTTGGGTTTTGTGAGGTTGCATTATGGTGCCTTGCCTGCAGGCTCAGGGCACAGTGACGGCTGTGCAGCTGCAAACGGAGGCGCCCGTGGTGACGGCCTCGGGCCAGCAGGTGCAGACACTCCAGGTAGTGGTGTCTTGGCCGCCCCATCGATGTGGCGTATGCCTTGTACATGACTCCGCATTTGCTGTTCAGGATTTAAGACCATGGCAGAAAAATTAAATCCATTAAAAAGAAAAACAGGCTTTAACCTGTGTTTTGAGTTTTCATTGTGGTCAAATGAAAATTATGAATAAATTCAAGATATGTGGATTGATATGGTGATGCTTTGACTTAAGTGTATGATTTGTTCTGTGACCATACTCATAAGTCAAATCACCTGTATCTCAAATCAACTTTTCCCCATTAAAATGAATGGAAATGCCACAAGTCTATTGCAAGTTGTTTAAAAAATGCACATAAATGTTTGTGGTGCTGTTTTTTTAGGGCTGCAACTAACAATTACTTTTGTAATCGATTGTCTTATTTTCTCAATTAATCGATGAAATAGATTGAAAAGTGTTTTAATATTATCGCTTTATCAGGAAGAAAGTTAAAAAAAAAAAAGGTCATTTCTAAAGTACGTCCAACACACGTTTGCAAAAGTTCAACGTCTGTGCAGGACCCCAGAAATAGAATATTTAATAGTGAGAGGCTGAAAACCAATTATTTTGACAATTTTAAATGAAACTAGCTCTCAAAATGAATAATCTATGATCACAAATGTTATTGATTAATTAGACAATTGATTAAATGCTACAATTCTACAAAATTACAGTTAAAAATACTTGTTTTTTTATGCTGATGCCAATATTTAATAGAATTCAATAACTCACTAATTGTCCAATTAATTAAAGAATCATAGTAGTATTGTACATTGTCCCTAAATATATATTTTTTTAATTATACAAAAGAAAGGGAAATTGGCAAGTGGACAGATTTTATTCTGTTTTGTTTTTGGATGATTAAAACAAAATCAGCAAATGATCAGCAGATTTATTTTTCTGACTTTAAAATAGTGGATATCAGCCATGTTGCAAATTTGGAGTCATATGCATCTGCATGCTACAGTCAGGGCAGATTGGTTATGTTTTCGTGATGCATCTGGTTCGCAGCATGCGTCTCCCAGCTTTCCGAAATCACCGCATGCTGTTCACCCAGCACATTGTCTCGTGTGTGCCGTCATTTTGTGCAATGACTGCTGTTTGCTGGTGTTGAAAAGATCTGCAAAGACTTTCTGGTGCAATGTGATTTGAAGTGACTTGCATGAATGCTTTGTCATGCATTGTCTTCCAGACAGCAGAAGCTTTCATTCAGCTCTCCTGACATTGTTTTATGGCGCGCAAAATGTGTTTCCACTAGTGATGAAATGCTTTACAATTAAAAAAAAATACTTTTCAGACTACAGTGAATTTACTATTCATGGGTGATGTGGCTAGATTTCTGCTGCAAACAGCTAAAAATCGAAAAAAAATTCATACCTTTTTGGCTTTATGTTTACCAGTTGTATACAAGTAACACTGGTCGCAGTTTATTACAAAATAATGTATACTTCACAAAATACTATAAATTACAATTACAAATACAAATGCAACAGAAATTAAGCATAACTGTTAAATGACATCCATTCAACTAGTAGTAACATAAACACATGTGACAAATTTAATGTCCTGATAACTTCCATCATTTGTGCCATACAATTCTGAACTATAAAGGGAAGTTGTTGTTTTTTTTTTTTTAAATAAATAAACAATATATTGTTGGTCCTTGCTTTTTGCAGAGAATAGGTACCAAGCCAGGTCCAGAATAGTGAAAAGCTCCATATAATTGCCACATATTGAAATGAATTGTGAGGAAACAAAATCTATTTTGGCCATTTTTAATACCGGTATATAAAAGTAGATGATTGAATAATCAGTATTTTTTTTTCTGCCAAAAATTTGTATCAGCCTAAAGAAAATCCACATCAGTTCCATTCTGTTGCAGGTTGTAGGATCAGCCCAAGTCCCGCTTCTACTTTACCTTATCGTTTTCTTTCCCTATTCACACTCTATCTTTATGCAATTTAACTTGATCCCTATTCAACTTTTTCACTTGATACAATACCGATTTCAACCTGGAATATTGTTCGATACCAATATACATTTGAGCTAATATCACCAGAAATGACACATGCTTTTATTTTTAGTTTCAAGTATTACAAGAGACTTGTGTAATCGATACAAATCAAACAAAGGGCAATAGGCCCCAACAGTAGGTACCCATAAAGAAATATGACCCATTTATTCCAAACATTTGGTTTGCTTAAATCCAATCTCAAACAGGTCTGAAATGGACAGCGTGTATAAGAGTGCCAATTTCAGCCACTTTGGATGAAGATTGCTGATTATAGCTATGTAATATTTGACCTGTCCCATATTGCCAATAGCAATTCTAGGACTTAACCATGAACGTTTTTCTCACTCACCGTGATACAAAATTGTTTCATCTCTATCGTTGCCATTGGCTTGTGCGCACCCTTTGGTATCCCTCTCATGTGTGAAGCCATGGCTGCTGTAAGTCTCAAACAGTCATCCCTTGCCATCGGCAGAGGTTAGGGACCAGAACCCGCTTTAAACCGCAAAACCTTTACAAGGGTAGTTTGCGGTAAAATTTAATGAGAATTTAAACTGGACAATTACTAGTCTTGGAAAGTATCCAACCGAAAATTCCTGAAATTTTTGCAACTCCACCAGTGTTTGTTGGTGAGTAATTTTTGCAAAGGAAAATGACATCATTTGGCGAGGGGCGACTGTACATTCAAAGGACAATAACATATTCTCAAGGGAAATCACAACAAGTCTATCCTTCGTGTGAAATCAATAAAGCTTGTCGAGCTGCTGTGACAGTGGGGTCCTTGCATGTAGGTACAAGGGCAACCTCTGATGGTCCAGGTGAGCGGTGGGCAGCTCATCACGTCATCAGGACAGCCCATCATGGTGCAGGCCATGTCGGGGGGCCAAGGTCAGACCATCATGCAAGTTCCTGTGTCTGGCGCTCAAGGACTGCAACAGGTTAGGCATGACAACTCAAATGGAATGCATGTTTGCCTTTGGTGTACTGTACTCATGTTTGTTTGTGGGTGTTTGCTTGTAGATCCAACTGGTGCAGCCCGGTCAGATCCAGCTACAAGGTGGTCAGACTCTGCAGCTCCAAGGTCAGCAGGGTCAGGCTCAACAGATCATCATCCAGCAACCCCAGACAGCCATCACCGCCGGACAGAACCAGGTACTGAATATTGTTCTTCAAAGTGCAAAGAGGTTTTGTTGCACAATTTGTTTTTTATCACCACCTAATGGGACAAAGGATAAAGAATTATGGTACACTTACATTTTTTTGGACACTCCGTTTGAAATGACTCACTTTGGGGTGGGGATGGGGTGAGAGCGAGGGCACTATTCTGGTTCATGCCAATGAGCTTTTTTCACCTTGCCCCCAAACAGGCGGGCCAAATATTCTTCCTTTGGTACATACCGTTGACTCGACCTGTCTGAATATTTGTTGCTTATCATAAGCCAAAAACAGTCTGCTCTAACAGTGCACCTTTTTTCATGTCTTTGAAATAAACCTAATGCGGAGATCAAGTATGTCAACTAGCCAATGCCACAATTCATTTAAAAAAGACAGACACATTTGGAACCACTCAAGTATAAAACATTGACTTGTGTAATTCAACACTTGTTGGATGGCAGGCACACCGAACTCAAGTAAACGTCATATTAACATCTCATGAAATCAAATCGATCCATCAATTTTCTGTATTTCTTGTTATCAATCTATTCAAGATCATTGGTACACTATAAACTGGTTGCCAGCCAATGTCTTAATCGTAAGTAACATGCAAAATCCACAAAGGAGAGCCAGAGTCGTCTCATCTAATCCGCTGCTTAAAATCTAACCCTGTCTCAAAAAATTGAAAAAAATACAGATTTTTTTTCCCCATAGGGTCAGCAGATCAGTGTGCAGGGGCAACAAGTGGCTCAGACAGCTGATGGGCAGACTATTGTTTACCAACCAGTCAATGCAGATGGAACTGTTCTACAGCAGGGTAAACTATACCACTCACCACATGACAGACTGGCCAATCACAGTACAATACACACGGCTTTTTTTTCCTCTCTGTTTTTCAACCATCCTGTTAGGACAGTGGTTCTTAGCCTGGGTTCGATCGAACCCCAGGGGTTCGGCGAGTCGGTCTCAGGGGTTCGGTGGAGCCTCCGCCGCAGAGGTCCACCCCTCAGTCTAGTCTGCAGTTAGTGGGTACAGTCATTGAAAGCGTCCTGCTCTGAGATTTCCTACCAAGTACTGTGTTGGTTTTGTTATTTGAACAAGGTGATATTAATGCACAATTCATTTCGTGCACTAGTAAAAAAAAAAATTCATATTTTATTTTTTATTAAGGGAGGGTTCGGTGAATGAGCTTATGAAACTGGTGGGGTTCGGTGCCTCCAAAAAGGTTAAGAACCACTGTGTTAGGACTTGCATCTCCAAAAATTATTTTGATAATGTACCAAAAAATGGCTTTGGTATTTCTTATTACCAAGGTTCTGCCAGCAGGTGTTGCAGAGGCCTTCTTTGGATCATTTAACGGATTTTGCAAGAACTTCAGTTTTAGGGCTCGTGAAGGAGCACCCCTATTTTGTTACTGAGCCAAGTAAAACTGAACCATGAAAAAAATTAAAGTCCCAGAAATATTCAGTGATGCTGGATCAATTGTTACGAGATCCTCCTTGGTGATCTGTGATTGGCATAATATATAAGTTAATTGTCTTTTCATTTGGTTTTTTTGAGTTTTTTTTAATTTAATTTTATTTTTTTTATTAAATAAAACACGGGGCTGTTTTTTATATTAAAATCACATAACTATAAAAAGGGGTTTAAATTTCAATACATTTAGTATTCGGGAGTATCGATTTGTTATACATACATGTATGGGTAAATTGAAAAATGTATTGAATGGGAAGTGGGAAGCTCGGCGAGATGTAAATTCTTTATTTGCCGTCTGCATTTGGGTTTTTATCTAAAAGGGGGGTCTGTGTTTGTCAGGAATGATCACAATTCCTGCTGCAAGCTTGGCGGGCGCCCAGATCGTACAGGCAGGAGGTGCCAGTACTAACACCACCAACAGCCAAGGCACTGTGACCGTCACCCTGCCCGTCTCTGGCAACATGGTCAACGCAGGTGGAATGGTCATGGTAAGCCCAAATATCTAGGTACCCAACATCATACTGCGTTCGTTTTTATATTTATATATATTGACAAGAGGAGCGTTTATCCAAGAGATGGTCACATTTTAGAACCAAAATGGAGTACGAGCACATGCTCAGGTTTCAGGCAGACGTGTATATTTATGCATATTATGTTCTGGATCAGATGGTGCCGGGCGGCGGCGCAGTGCCCACAATGCAGCGTATTCCTCTGCCGGGTGCCGAGATGCTGGAGGAGGAGCCACTTTATGTGAACGCCAAGCAGTACCACCGCATCCTGAAGCGACGACAGGCCCGAGCCAAACTGGAGGCCGAGGGCAAAATCCCCAAAGAAAGAAGGGTAAGGCTCTTTTGTCCCTGTGCTGTCTTCCACAGTGTCAGTCAATGTAAGCGCATGTTTTTACTCTCAGAAATATTTGCACGAGTCTCGCCACCGTCACGCCATGCAGCGTAAGAGAGGTGATGGGGGGCGATTCTTCTCGCCCAAGGAAAAGGAAGAAATGGCGTTAGCGCTGGCACAGGTAACAAGCACATCAATGCGTCACGTGTCACCACATTTTTGGTACTAGTTTCATATAAAGCACCTGAGAGTAACACTTGAAGAAACATAGTATCTTAGCAGGGCTTGAATTTTTGCCCAGAACTACAACAGCACTACCAATCTAAAAATAAATATAAAACACACAATGAGTGGCTGATTTTTTTTTTTTCTTTTCACAACATTGCCAAAGAATTTGGATTTATGTGGTTCTATTTTGGTCTGAATGCGCTATAAATAGCCGATGCTTCTTTTTACAGCAACAGCAAGAAGCGGCAGAAGCGGCAGCCGACGAGACGGTGGTGCAAATGATCCGAGTGTCGTAGCATGACTCGGGTTGACTCTTCGTCCTGTCTGCCAGCTATTCTTTCTACTCTACTTGCCAGTCTGGGCTTCCGGCTAGTATGCCAACAGCAGCAACCCCCTTTTTGTGATTTTTTTTTTTTTTTTCTTCTTTGAAGTGAAAGAACTCCTTCTTTTGGTCAAACCATTCATGTTTTGAATTTCTTCCAGACTCAAATTTTGTTTAGACCCCCCCCCCCCCCCCCCCCCTGTAAAGAAGTGCTTCCTCTGGCCTATCTTAGAACCTGTTATTTATTTTCCACTGGACTAAAGTTATGGTCCCTGACCTCATCTGCTCCATTCACTGTCAATAATGACTCATGCTAGATACAATTTTTTACTCTTTGAAATTGTTAAGACATATTGTTATGATCCTTTACTTTAACAATTCCCCCATACATGCACACACACTCACGCAACCTTTGAAGATAGACAATATTGTAAATGAATAATTTCCATACCCTAGTTTCCCAGTATTTTTGGGGCACGTTTTATACTATGTTAGGATTTTTGTTTGTAGAAAAAAAATTCTGTCTGCACAATTGTTTGAATTGTACATTTTTACTCAAATGAAGCAATGCTGTTTTTCAGTTTGTTTGTTTTTTTTAAACATCAGAAAAGTGGTTAAGCGCTTATTTAATTAAACTGCCATAGGTCACCCACGTGTAGTGGTTGCATGTATTTAGACACTCATATTGATGGCCAAAAAAACAAAACATATTTGCAATTGTAGGGAAAAACACTTACTACACTTTAAGAAGCAAAAATACCTAGTAAGCAATGTTAACACAAAATGTAGAGATACTAAAATTGGTACCATATGCTTGGATAGCCTGAATGTCACACTGTAATGAAATTAATCCTTTTTTTTTCTCCTAAAGGTTGGTTGGTAGAAAGAGATGCGGACATACTGTCGAGATACACAGTCACATTTTCTCTCATGCAGACTTATTTTTGGTTGTCAAACCCATTTGTGTACAACTATCGTGTTTCACGAGTTGGTCAGCCCACTTTCAGAGCCGCTAGTTGACAATCGACCGGTCTTGGTGGAGAGGGCGGGACTATTACGGGACTTCCGGAGAAGTGCGTGAAATCATGCTGTGTAACCATGGAAACGGACAATGTTCGACAATCACAGTCCCACGAATGCCCAGAAAATCAAAGTCAAACAATCCTGTCATTTTGTTGAGTTGAGGTTCCACCGCAGTGCACATCCCCTCACTTTTTTGAAGCGAGGTTGGCCTCACGGTTTCACATTCGACCAATCATGGCAAATAGGGCGGAGCTATTGTTACAGGGGTAGGGGTGACAGCAACAACAACCCATTTTGTAACCATGGAAACCATGGAACTACGACTGTCGCACTAAGTCATTACTGTATTCCAAAACAACGAAGTGCGATAATGGCTTTAGTTGGTTTGATTGCTTTGCCTTCCTCTACAGAGCTGATGGAGACTACCCCCCGCCGTTGACAAGAGCTCAGGTGACCTGTTTGCTCCCTCGCTTAGCCCCCCCCCCCCCCCCCCTTCCTTTTCTCTCCCGACGGAGATGCAGCCTCCTTGCGGACGGATGCTTGTGCACTCGAGCAAGTGCCTTCAAACAAAGTCATTAGGACCCAAAAGAGCCTAAATAGCTGTATTCCTTTACGGAGTTAAATAGTAATTTGTGGCAGGCGTGCTGTTTGTTGGTGGGCATTCCCTCCGTCGTTCCCCGAAACGGGACACCACACTCTGCGGACGCAATGAGCGACTCGGCGGCGTCCGAAGGAATGGTGGAGGTCAAACAAGGCACCAAATACGTCAAGGAGACGGAAAACGTAGCGGAGAAATACTCGACTATGACCGTCAGCAAGAACAGCAGCGATGTGAACATGAACGTCGGGGAGATGCCCTCCGCCGCCTTCACCGCCGTCCCTACGCTCAAGTCCGTGAAAAAGGTAAGGAGTAGGACGCGGTGTCCCGCCATCACTTAGCCAGCCAGCGAGGGAGGTGGAGAGCGCCGCCGCATTACGAGTCTGGGTGGGGGGGCGTTTCCTGGTCCTCTTGGTACTGCCGCAGTAGAGTTAGATGATAACGTCGTATGTACGGCTGAGCAAGGCGTGGGACGAATTGTTAGCACGATTGAGTTGGGTTTCATGTTTGTATATTCACCCTGCGCTTGCGTGTTTCCTCCCACAGTTTTAGAACACGTTTGCCTGTTAGCATCGTTAAGGAACATTATGTTCAGAAGTGAAGATTGTCTGTGCTGCATTCTCGTTAAGATGTGTTAATTAGCTTCCAATATTTCAAATACATATGACCAAAATTTAAGGAAAAAATCCCTCAATAAAATCCAACCTTTAAGTACATTTGTTGCAGTGGGAAAATACACATTTCCCTCATAATACCCAGCCCTGATTGACTTGTAACCCGGCAATGACTATCAATGAACACCCAGACCAGTTTTTCCTATTTGTCTCGACAGTGACTGACAACCTGTCCATTGTTTGTCAACAAATGCCCTGACATAAGCTGTGTTGGGCACAGTCAACAGTTAGTGCGCATCCCAGAAGTGCAGACACAGAGAAGGCTTGCATCCAAGGAAAAATTTAACTAACTGAATAGTTTTGCAAAAATATAGGGAAAACAAACCAAGACTAGTGAGTGTGGGAGGAGAAAAAGCCTAGACTAAATACAAACAATCTTACTTACATGAGCAACTGAAAAACGTACGTTAAGCAATCGAAACATTTCCCATTTTGTAGATTTTGTACTCCTGTTACACCTGTGTGTGGAATTGCAAATGTTTTTTTAAGCATTGTCACTGCAATTGAACCTGTGCAAAAAGGAGAATTCACCCTGTTTGGGAACATGTTGATGTAATTGCTTCTAATAAGGTAATGTTAAAAAAAAAATGGAAAAGCTATTATTTCTAAATAACATTGAATAACAAATGATCCTTAAAGCACTTGTACATAGCAACACAAGCACATTCATGTCATAATCAAATAGCAATAAAAATCTCAACAATGTTGTCTTCTTGGGTTTCTGGACCACTTCATGGTGCCATAGGGTAAATGAAGCACCATGAAGCTTTGGAACATGTTCAAACCATATGGCTGCAAAGTTTATTACTTAAACATAGACTACATTTTTTTAAATTAATTTTCTGTTGGCTTTGAAAGATGAGTGAAAATGCTCAAAATCGGACAAGTTAAAGGCAAAGCAATAAAGCATCACAGCTTGGCGTCTCAGTTCATTTCTAAAGAAAAAAATCGATTATGTGAGTGAATTTCAGGTTTGCTCACAAACAGTAAATGAAGGCTTATGCATGTAAGAAAACTGAAAAAAAAGAAAAAAAAATAGGCCGGTCATGGCCAACCACTAAAGAGTCAATTTGACCAGCTTTTTAACAGGAAGGTTTCCAACTGTTGATTCATGAGCATTAGCAGCAGGCAGGTTGTGTAACGGCTCCATGGGAAGGAGAAGGCCACTCACTCACTCACTCACTCACTCACTCACTCACTCACTCACTCACTCACTCACTCACTCACTCACTCACTCACTCACTCACTCACTCACTCAGTCAGTAACGGAAAGTTCGTTTTTTTTGGGTGGACAAATGACTTGAAATATACAAAAACTAGTCAAATATGTGGCTTTATAGCATTTGTTCGACTGGCGCATTCACTTGCTTTTCTCCGGTGTGCAGGTGCCTGCTCAGTTGGACTTGAGCCTCTGGCGTGTATTCATAACAAAGTACTTTGTTGTCATAAGCTCTCTGCAGCATTCCGAACTTCCAATATGTTTTCTTATTGTAACACAGTCCACATGTTGTTCTTATTGCCTAGCAGGTGAGCAAAATATCTCATCTCTATGGTTCTGCAAGTCATATCCTGAGGTGTACGCAAAGTCATTAGCAATCCGACCTTATTTTGGAAAAATGTGACTTTATCCGCCTGTCTGTCTCTGATCTTCGACTATAGTTGTGAACATGCCGTGTTTTGTGTGTTCTGTACTGTAATCCGCTGTGACTCAAGAGACTCAAGGCATTTATTTTAAGATGTAGTCCAACGGCTAAGGCGTTGATGTAAGACCGTCTGTTGGCTGATGTCTGGGTCAGTCAGACGCTAACGCGGTCTGACTGTGGGCTCTCACCAGTCAGCTTAAGTCTGCCACTCGGCCAGTGAGGAAAACGTTTTCTTCACGCTTCTGTCAGACCTTCTGTGTGAAAGCGGTTTCTGATCCCTGTCATGTGTCAAAGCAGGTATTTATGCTGCCCCTTAAAAATTAAACCTTCTGTAGCTGAGCATGTTCAGTATGTCTTAATTGTACGTTATCACCAGGGCATTGTGTACCAAAAAATCTATTGGACAGTGAAGTGGTCCATGGCAGACAAAAGGTTCATCCCACACACTCATCTACCTGCACAAAGGGCTTCAACCCCAAGCTGCATTCTTACTAAAACTCTGACTTGTGATATGAATGAATTTACAAACAAATCATTTTCATTACATATGTATTTCCTGTGACCTTACTGATTAATGATTGGAAGAGGGTTGTGGTTGTTGTCATCCAATGGATAGCATTTTGAAGAAAAGATATCTGGACAGCTTGCTGTTAAAACAGAGACCCGATGATCAATTCACGAACGAACAAGTAATGTGCAGTACTGACGACTCCAAAACTTGGTGCTAGCAGCGTTAGCAAGAGCCCACCTATGACTTTTTAATAGACACACGATTAAAACTGACACATTTCCAACCGATTACTTTTTAACAAAGCAGGCTTGCTCAAATGTATGCTGTTTTAGCCATGAGAATTTGCTATTGTGGTTGTAATGTCCCTCTGTTCTGTAAACCAAACGTGGAGAAATTTCTTAAAACGTGTTCTTCATTGTCTTCTGTATTCATCATTGTTCGTTAACCAAGCAAAAGAACCCACATTTTTTATCTTTATTTGAATGCCTGATTGATATCATTTCTGCAGGACACCCGAACACAAATAATAATTGATATCGGAATAAACGAAAGAGGAAGGGATTAAGAGGAGTAAAGGGAAATCAAGTAAGGAGAAGGGAGACGAAAACAAAAGAAATCAAGAAGAAAAGGAATGAAAGAGGAATAAGGAAAGAAAAAAGCAAGAAACGGACCAAATGTTCGCTCCCATTCATTCCCTCTCTCTTTATCTCACTCTCTTCCTGTCTTTATTTCTGTCTCTCTCTTTATCTCTGTCTCTATCTTTACCTCTCTTGCTCTTTCCCTCACCCAACCCCGTGTTGGTGTTTTTCCCTTGGCCGTTGGAAATGAGCATAACAGGTGAAGGGCGCCTCCCACCTGGGTTTTCTGGGAGGGTTTTCCGGGGGGAGTATCATTGGGTCCGCCAGGTGCCGAAATGTCACAGGGAGGACGCAGAAGCAGAGAACAGCCAGGGATGGCACACACTGAAAGGGTGAGTGGCCGCTAACAACCCAAAGTCATCAGGCAATTAATACAACGACTGCGGTGCACTTTTTGTATATGCAAAGCAATGACAAAATCGGTCATGAACGAGACTGAGTTTTTATTGACGTATACTCGAAAGAAAACATGTTATGATTTGGAATTCCACGAGTGTTAATTTTGATTTGATTCAGATGGAATGAAAACCAGTAACAACGTTGATATATCCTTGTGAGGAATGATCATTTTTGAGGGCACCTCAACTGGACGCAGTGCACCTCCCACTAAACGGCGTTGACAATTTTTTTTCTTCTTCAGGATTTAGTGTTGGTAAAGATAAATGCTTCAAGTTAGGGTTAATTCTAGAATTGACATGATCAGGATTATTGAGGCCCATCACGAGCGCCGATCAGAAAATCTAAAAATAACCGATCACAATATCTGTTCAAGGAACTTGTTTATTGCATATACTTATATACTCTCTGCAGGGTATCAACAACAAATGTTTCTATATTCATTCATTCATTCATTCATTCATTCATTCATTCATTCATTCAATGACCTCTGGAAGGCATTGCCTGTTATTGCAAGACATAAACAGTCAAATGTGCAAATATACAAGCAAAGTCCCTCAAAACATTCATATAACATATAATTTACAGAATCATCATCATGCCAAATTGGAGGCTTCAAACCAATATGGAGGGCATTTGCCCTTGGTTTTTCTGATGATCTGTGAAGCCAGTTTCCGGGGTTGAGCAATCTTTTTTTTTTTAACTTTCCTGTAGACACTGCTAATAAAATTTGAAGTCAGGAATCATTTAAGAAAATTTCCTTGAAGGAGTTTGTCAAAGCACAAGTCCTTGCCGTTGGTGTGCTCCTGGATTTATAGCGTGCTCCAGGTGTTGTGTCAACTCTGCTGACCTGCATGTTGGTTTTTAGTGCAAACACGTTCTATGGACATCTAAAATAAGGAGGAAATTTGACAGCATTCCACAGTGTATGAAAACATTTAGAAGAAGGGGTCACTGAAGTCCTGTGGATTTGCTCTCAAGAGAACAGACTTATGCTCGCAAATGTTTAGGAATTAGAAGGCTAAAGAAACAATCTGTTTTGTGTTCATTTGTTGGATTATTGTACTTGCCTTTCAGCGCACAATTTCCCATTCAGAGCATTTCTGGTAACTTGTATTAAGTTCGAAATAGCTGCATGAACAAAAGCAAGGCATGCAGTGTATGACACTCAAACAGAATGGACAAAACGCCTTTGATATAGAGTGGTTTTTTTCTGCAAGTTTTTTTTTTAAACTCTAAAAATGACGTGCAACATTGGCAGCCTTTTTTGTTGTCTTTTCCTCTCGCGTAGATCCAGTTTGCCAATGCGGAGGACAAACAGGAGTTCAGCAAATACCCTACCAAGGCCGGCCGCCGCTCCCTTTCTCGCTCCATCTCGCAGTCGTCCACAGACAGCTACAGCTCAGGTAACCCGCCCCATCTTAGCATATTAGCATTCCACCATCACTAGTGGTTGAACTAAGGCGCGCGGGCTATTCACAACCACGTCTGTTCTTTCGTCTGGCCCAGCGAGCATTTACATTGGAGGCCAATAATACTGGATATCGACAAAATATTATTATTAGATTGATTTTTATGTTGCCTAGTCTAGTGGTTCTCAACCTTTTTTCAATCATTGAGCACCTGCAATATATTTACCCCTAACCAATGCAAAGCATTTTTGTTGGGAAAAAAAAAGTTCAAACGAGTGGTATGCCATCAGTTTTTGGTTTATCATACTTTGGAACTATATATGTAGTGGGATCTCCGAGTGTACTTTGTTAATTGACAAAATAGATTGTGCGGCACCGACTGTTTTAATTCCAGCTCATCTGTGTACACGGTGTTAATAATTAAAATGTCATCTGTATAAAAATAATGAGCTGCTATAAGATACTTCAGCAATAACTGGCCTCATGTTACAATTAATTTGCTCTTAATTAGAAAAGAAAGCTGTACTGTTCCAATCACAGCACTAAAAAGCATTATAATTAGATTTGCTAATATCTACAGGAATCCTATTATTATTTCATGCACCCTTTGAAGTGCCTTTAGATACCCCTAGGGGCTTTCTCAAATAGTGGGGGGAGGGGAGGGGTGGGGGGTGGGGGGTCAATGCCAGGGGAGGCGGTCCCAGGGTAAAGGGTTTGTTATTGTCATTTGAAGTGTAATTGTGAGAAATTTTTCCGGGGTGATGTTGGGCGTAAGCCTATGTATGCATTTCAGAAGCTCAATCATACATACACTTCATTCGTACGGTTCATTAAAATGGCCTCATTGTCCTTCCTTCCTTCCTCGGCCAGCCGCATCATACACTGACAGCTCAGATGATGAAACGTCCCCAAGAGACAAAGCTCAGGTCAACACACAGGGCAACAGCGACTTCTGTGTGAAGAACATCAAACAGGCCGAGTTTGGCCGCCGTGAGATCGAAATTGCCGAACAAGGTATTTTGGCATTGAATTGCTCTTTGCTTTTTCCAAGACCGGTGTGAATGCAACTTGCGAATATAACCGGTGCGAGAAAAGAGGTAGCAGGATGGTTGAGCGGTAAGCACGTTTGCGTCAGTTGCCCTTCTTGTGTGGTATTGCTCTGTTGTTTTCCATGGGTTTGTTGGTTCTTCCTACATTCCAAAAATGTCCACACAAGGTATGGCCCAACTGATGAACTGCCCGATATTAGCTGCGATATCTAAAAATCAGGCACTCTTTTGCCAATTTATTTTTTACACATGAACACGCTGCAACAAATGACAAACATAATATCTCCTTGTAATTTACATCTTTATTGTTTTAGGCATTAACTCATTCAGTGCCATCTGCCTTTGGAAAAGGCTACCCCTAGAGTGCCAGCCGAATTTGATAAAATATTACATTCTATTCTTCAGTCATAACAAGTATGTTTTTACTTTATTCCGTTCTTTAGTAATCAGTGTTTCAAAAAAGGTGCCATATTTTTCGGACTATAAGTCACAACATTTTTCTCATGATTTTAGCCCTGCGCCTCCTCTGCAGTTCTTTTTTGTTATATTGTTATATTTGTGTGTGTGTGTATATATGTACATACTGTATATATATGTGATATTTATATATACTGTATATATGTGTGTGTGTGTGTGTGTGTGTGTGTGTATATATGTACATACTGTATATATATGTGATATTTATATATACTGTATATATGTGTGTGTGTGTGTGTGTGTGTGTATGTGTTATTTCTTGACTAAAGTAATTAAACAGGAGACAGAAGAAGACGCTATGAAAGTATTGATCATGAGTTTAACTGCAGTATTATGTTGAAGAAAATCCATCCATTTTCTATAAAAATGTTGGTGCTAAACATGCACGCATGTTCAGTCTGTTGAAGATAGGATGTTGCTGGCCTATAGTCTGAAAAATATGGTAATTATTAATCATTATTTTTTGTAAAAAAGCACATTTGTGACGAGAAGCCTTGCCATTGGCACACAACTTAGGTATTTTCAAGGACTAGATTTCCTGTCCGTGGCACTGAAAGAGCTAAAAGATTGTAAAATGAATTGGACGATTTAATCACCTATTTGAATTTTAGTCTTACAAATTCTGCACTGGCTTAAAAAAAAATCTCTTATTAGTTGCCCCCTAATTTAAATTCTTATAAAACACTCAAATGTCCTTAGGTGTTAATGCGAATGTGCATGCCTGTTTGTTTTTATGCCATTTGCTGCCCCGGATTTCCAAATGTTACATGGGAATTTGATTAAAGTGAGGAGTTTGCTTTTTGTGTAAAGTTGTTTCCGTGTTGAAAAGAAAATACTCCTATTTTGCGAGCCTAGCCGTACACACAGCAGGAGTGCATGTTTTTGCTTCCTCCAGACATGTCGGCCCTCATTTCCCTGAGGAAGAGGGCCCAGGGCGAGAAGCCTCTGGCGGGAGCGAAAGTAGTGGGCTGCACCCACATCACCGCTCAGACGGCGGTAGGTGCCTCACTTCCTCGCCATCCTTTCCAGAGTGTTTGTCAATTTGTTGTTCTGGATTACCCGCAAGGTGCTGATTGAGACTTTGGTGGCTCTGGGAGCTCAGTGTCGCTGGACAGCCTGCAACATCTACTCCACCCAAAACGAGGTGGCTGCCGCTTTGGCTGAGACAGGTAAGACCCCCAAGGTGCCAGCAGGAGGTCTTGAGAAACGGGCCCATACTTAGTATTCACTTTACAGTGTCACAGTTTGGAATTTAACACACACAACTGTAATTTTGCTACTTTTTGTTCAACTTGTACGATTTACTTGGTCGGTTTCATTTTTACTTGCACAGATTTTATTGGTATAGTAATTTTACCCGAGTACCAACTTGAAACTCTCAGCATGTCGCCTCCTACAGGAGTGCCCGTGTTTGCCTGGAAGGGCGAGTCGGAGGACGACTTCTGGTGGTGCATCGACCGTTGTGTCAACACAGAGGGCTGGCAGGCCAATATGGTACGGTACGCTGTGGGGAGGCCTTGTTGCGGAGGAGAGACCTTCGGCTCTCGTTTTCCGCAGATCTTGGATGACGGTGGGGACTTGACACACTGGGTTTACAAGAAGTACCCCGGCGTGTTCAAGAAAGTGCAGGGCATCGTCGAGGAGAGCGTCACCGGAGTTCATCGGTGAGACTTAGAAGACATGACGTGTAATTCGCCGGTTGCAACGGGGATACACAGGCTGGAAGAGTCCCACAAAGGCATCGACGTGTGCATCCTTTGAAATTTTTGTTGCCACTCTGCTCATTCTTAGACGCGCAAGTTTTGCAGTACTGAAACGGTTAAAACTAGATTGGAAAATACAGACTTCAGTTTAGTATATGCCTGTATTGTTTTATTGTTTGTCTACCAGTGTTGCTGCAACATTTGTGTTTATCTGTTACACCTTTTTTATCCATTACTTAAAACGTTATAACTATTGTAACTGATGCAAGTTCTATTACCACGTCTATGGCGTCTGTATTGCACGTCAGCATTAAGCTTGCACAAACCGTAACATGTACTCTTTGTTAAATATCAACCAAGACTATTTCTTTCTTTTTCTTATATTTTTGATTTAAAAGAGTCAATTTGAGCCGCAATAAAACAGGAAGCTTTTAACTCCTCACCACCACATCTATTCATTGTTGTTTTTCTCGTTGTAGGCTGTACCAGCTGTCTAAAGCTGGCAAGCTCTGCGTCCCGGCGATGAACGTGAACGACTCGGTCACCAAGCAGAAGTTTGACAACCTCTACTGCTGCCGTGAATCAATCCTGGATGGGTGGGCATGGAGGTTTTATTTATCTGTCTGTCAAACACACAAATTCACGCGTTATTTTTTATTTTTTTTTTGCCAGCTTGAAGAGGACCACGGACATCATGTTTGGTGGGAAACAAGTGGTGGTGTGCGGTTATGGAGAGGTGATTTATCACCATCAATTCACTGAAATGTTTCTGTAAAATGTCTTTACTGGTGCATATCAATACATTTGAATACGGTAGAAATATTCCAATTCTTTATATCTGTTAGTGCTGATAAAATGACAAAATTCAGACCAGGAACCGAAGACAAATTTGAAAAATCTGTGTGACCAAGTAACGAAAATGCGGCAAAGCACTACTGAGGTCTCGGTGGAAGTCTTCACCTTACTGTACATCCTTGACAAGATAGACCTCAAGCAATCCTGTCATCAAATCTAAATGTGTCAATTGACCGACTGAAAAGTTTCCGTGATCTCGAATTCATTGCGATACACCTGCATGTTGACAAGGTGGGGAAAGGCTGCTGCACGGCTCTGAAAGCACTGGGAGCCATCGTGTGCATCACTGAGATCGACCCTATCTGCGCCCTGCAGGCTTGGTGAGTGTGCTGCTTTTTTCATGTCTATTCATTCTGCCAAGCCCTAGACGATATGGCCTTCATCGTTTTGACAAGTCAATTTGATCAATTTCCTGGCAATAAAAAGTATGGAAAAAGGAAAAATAAGAAAGAATGAAATACAGGTTTTTAAACTAGAAAATAAAGTTGTTTACTAAACTAATTTAGTCAGTGCATATCAATTTTTATGACCTGACATGCTTGTCATTTATTTTTATTTTAATATGGGGGCCTTTTCTCATCTCCTACTTAAAATATTAAGATTCAATTCAATGTATTTGATCTATTTTTTATATTTTCTTTTACTTTACAGTGTTTTTAAGTTTTTTTAAACTTTCTTGGATCATTTTGAATTCCAAAATGGCCGCCATGTTCAGGTGACTCTTTAGGTCCATGGGCCTCTTGTTTTTTCTAAGGATTAGTTTTATATCCCAGATTAATTTATTTACATTCTTCATTTTATTTTTAATAGTTGTTTTGCACATAATTCAGTGTGCGTTTGATTACAGTTTTGTTTTTAAAAACAAAATGTGAGCGTTGAACCATAAATAAATATGCTACAATAAAGATAATATGAGTGATTAGTGTGCATATTTTATTTGTGATACGCCGATATATTTACCTAGTTGTTGCATATTTTCCCTGAAAGAAAAAAAACATGAAATCTGATAAGTAAGGGTTGGATAAGTTTGGAATTTTCAATTTCCAAATGTGTAGTAACCCTATTATCACAGAAAAAAAAAAAAAAAACAATTACCCATTTTAGCAATTGTTAGTCCCTTTGCTTATAAAAGTAGATAACAATGACATTATAAAATAAGTTTTGCTTTTATTTTGTGTATTCCTCATCATACTAAAAAATAACAAGGAGCTAGAAAGTTTTCAGTTTACCAACTCAAACTGTGCCTTTGTAAACTGTTCAAAAGCTTGTTTTTTCTTTTTTTTTTTTTTAAGTCATTAATATATCCTCGGATTGTTGGCATTTTTTCAAGTTGTTGATTATGTTTGGTTATTCACACCCAATCAGCATGGACGGCTTCCGTGTGGTGAAACTGAGCGAGGTCATCAGGCAGATGGATGTGGTCATCACTTGCACTGGTAAGTCGTGGGGAAAACACACACACACACACACACACACACACACACACACACACACAAGCTTGAAATCAGACGTGTGCAAAATTTCTTGGTAGTTTCTTCAAGGTTTGTTGGATATCTTTCAGACAATCAGTAAAGTTGAGCTGTCAAGTCATTTTAAATTAGGCAACTCTTTTTTAAATGAAGGGCAGCCCATAAATAATTTTCAAAAATGGGATCTATCCATTAAATGGGAACGGAACACCTGCATCTGCAACCTATTGGTGCCATTGTGTGTCTATTGTGACTTTCTTATATGTTTTTGCTCCCAAAGGCAACAAAAACGTTGTCACCAGAGAGCACCTGGATCGCATGAAGAACGGCTGCGTGGTGTGCAACATGGGCCACTCAAACACTGAGATTGACGTGGTAACGATCGCACGTCTTTCCCTCATCCTCTCGTCGAAGACCCACTGACTCTCTGACCCACTTCACGCAGGCCAGTCTACGCAGCCACGAGGTGACCTGGGAGAGGGTCCGCTCGCAGGTGGACCACATCATCTGGCCCGATGGGAAGAGGGTTGTGCTTCTGGCCGAGGTGACAGAGCTTTGGCAAGATTGCTTTTGATTGATCGCATTACTAATTTTACTCATAGCGGCCAATTTTGTTGCGTTTTCTCTTAGGGTCGCCTGCTGAATCTGAGCTGCTCCACAGTGCCCACCTTTGTGTTGTCCATCACTGCCACCACTCAGGTTGGTCCTTGTCATGAACCACTACGGAGCCTCAGACGTGACATCAAACCAGGGATCTCCCGATCACATTTTTTTTTGTTTTGCACCTCAGTTTGCGTCACCTATATGAAGATCTGCCAATACCGAATCCATGTCCCATACCTCAGCAATGTATTGAGAAGGAAAAAGAAGTGCATCCAGATTAGTCTTTTTTTCTTTTACTTAACTCTCGCAACATGAGACCTGTTGTATGTTTAGTTGGGCACTGGTTTAAACTAATGTAAAACGTTTTAACCGTTGTTTTTGTGAGGCACAACAGCTTTTCCGGCATATTAAATTAGTTGTGATAAATGTTATTCTTTAGGCCACAGGAAATGCTCAATTTGCACACGTTGCAAGTCACCATTGCACTGGCTCCACTTTCCACATTTTGGCAAATTTTCCATATGACAGACAATAATCATTGTTTCATGACTCTTTACGGTAGCTTCCTGGGACAACTACCAAACAATCCCCCACTGGTTGTATTTACTTCCACTGTGTTGTGATGCTGCATGATCGTATAGAACGTGGTTATATATTTTTTGCAATTTCTGTGTAACAAAACACACACACACACACACACACACATACACAAACAAAACGCTCTTCTTCCCTGTTTCAGATCAGCTGAGAATTTGGTAATGAAGCCCAATTGCCAATCATGTGATCAGGATTGGGACATCCCGATGTGGAATTGAATTTATGGCCACAATATAGTTTAAACGCCCTCACAAATTGTAATTTGAGGCCATGAAATGCTAATTCAGTAACAATAAGCAAAATGTACAAATCGTTCATACAAATATTCAACACACAAATTAAGATTCTGTGTGCACAGTATGACTATTTCGTATTTAGTATGTTGTGGCCAATAATTAGCTTTTTGTGTGCACATTACAGCCATATGTATCGTGCCCTGCCAAAATGAGCGAATATCGGTGCTGACACATTCAGAAAGGTTTGTACTGTAATTACGAGTAGATGCCACAAGGTAGCGACAAAGCACATTCTGTTAAGAAAAATCCACCTACGGCCCTAGACCCTTTCCTTTAGTTTAAAGACATGCTCACCGCCAGATGTTGCCAAACGAAAATGTTCATATGATAGACAAGTACAAAAACAGTAATTTCGTCCATGATGACAGACAGAAAAATTTCTCCATGCACGCGCAGGTTAGGTGCATACAAATAGACGTCATTTTTGACCCAGGGTGTGTATTAGATCACATGACCCCTGTAAGCCAGCCTGTCAGAACCTTCTCCCCAATTGCCTTAAATGGCACTCGAATTCTGCTTTCCCTGCAGATCAAATGTGTTGTTTTGTGAGGTTGCTGGGTAAAATATACTGTAAATCTGCCCGAGGTCACTTTATAGCTTTATATATACGAGACGCAGCCTATTCATCTGTCCTGTTGTGTCCATTTTGTCTCAGCAAGACAGCAAAGTGAACTGTATCCCACCCAACTACATGAGACATAATTGAAAAGGCCAGGATGTCTTTTTTTTTTTTTTTTTAAGCATGCTCAGACTTAGTAGGGTAGCTCCAATGGGTCGTTAGATATAGACCAAAAACAAATGTCCACTATAGTGGAAACAAATGAATACACTGGGTTTCAGGAGGCTATTAACGTGGCCCCTTTTTTTTTCCCTGTGTCTGGAGCTCTACATGACACAATATCAGGTTGTCCTTGGCAATGTTTGTGACTGGCTGCTTTCTCACTCTCCATCTGTTTCTCTTTTGTGTGATTGTTTGCCGGCAGGCTCTGGCCTTAATTGAGTTGTTCAATGCTCCAGAAGGACGTTACAAGCAGGACGTGTATCTCCTGCCAAAGAAAATGGGTAAAGATGCACCTTGATATATGCTTTCATCACCCAATGAAGCAAAGCATGCTATACTCCATAGACACACACATGCTATAATGTAGCTAACCAAACAGCAAAGGACCCAACAAAATATTCACAAAAGGTGAAAATCAAAGTTGGAATTAGCGCTCACACTGCAACCAAAAAGTAATTTTACACCAATAGATTCAAATTGGATTGTGATGATGGAACTTTTGCCCTGCAGATGAGTATGTGGCCAGTTTGCACCTTCCCAACTTTGACGCTCACCTCACGGAGCTCTCTGACGAGCAGGCCAAGTATATGGGCCTCAACAAGAACGGCCCCTTCAAGCCCAATTATTACAGGTACTATTTATTCATGTATTGTACTTTACAGTATGCAGTGCTGGTTTGAGCCTACATTTGTACAATCATGCTGTATTTTGTCTTCAGGTATTAATAGGAAGGGCTGCTGATGTTTCACTGAAACGAACAAAGATATCTATTTTATTTGATAAATTGCTACAAAATGGAGGATTTATTTTACTTATGTATCCTAAACATTACATCATAGCTTTAAAAATGAATTGTATAATTAGCTGGCATGCTTACTGTCTTGTCATATATGTAAACAATAGCTCTTTTGCATGCAGCTTTATTTCTTTCTATTTTTTTTTTTTTTTAAATGCACAGTGCCAAAAATGAAGGCCGTATGAATGAAAGCCAGTTTGTGACCTGGAATATTTAGGAATGGTCTTAATTCTATTCACAGCCAAACTAAAATGTACATTATATTTTAGCAATGTCTTCTTTTTGTGTGGTTAGTATTCAGGTGGTTTATATTCTATGTGAATATATTCCTTAAAGGTATTACCCACTCACACTTATTTAATGCACCAAATGACTGATAATATGGGACAACTGTTCCATAGCAAAACATTGATACGTATAACTCGTTAGAATCCATTCCCAAATATTTGATCTTCTCCTCTCAAAATAAAAATAAATCAAATTTTGGACAAGTCACTCTGCCTGATGTACTAATCCAAATAAAATCAAAGTTTTACTGGTTAAAAGAAAACTACCTTGATTTCCCTAAACGTTGCGCTGCTTAATATAGCGTTGCCTTGAGGCACAAGTGGACCAAAACCACGTTTTTCCACATACGAGCTGTTTGCAGGCCAATTTTTACTTTCTTTCCTTTGTCTCAAAAAAGCACATTCGGCATGCATGCAATGTACCGTGGCAGCAAATGCATCCCAACTAACTTCTCAGAAAGCAATAGTTTGGTAGATAATGGGATATTCCTTTGTCATTTAATGGCACTTCAAATTCAGATTTCTTATCAAACTAAATGTAAAACTGTATTAAAACCCATCATTTTTGCTCGAGGAACCACTTCTAGCTAAATGCTGATACATAATGGACAACACCATAGCTAACCTAACAAATAACATTGATAGTGGTATAGTTATAACCAATAAAGCAATGGACATTGGAAAACAAATGGTGGAGCAGCATGTGCAGACAGGCAAAATCACAATACTCACAGGCAAATACTCTTTAACCCCCGTGGATAAACACATGGTTTTATTGAAATTGAGTCAGTAAATATAGTGTTGAGCGTTCGAGTTCGAATTGAGCAGTTGGCAATGCTTGCAAAAATACCCTTAGGGCGATACAGTATGTGTGGGTGTTTGAAAATACTGAATGTGATTGTCCCCCAACTGAAAAAAAGATAGGAAAAACATGTTTTGTGTGGGGTCGGTCTTTCAAATATACCCTAAAATATTTATTTAGTTCCTCGATTAGAAAAAAAAATCAATCAATCATTGACTAAATATTTTGAATAAGACAAGACTAGCTGCCTACTAATAACCAAACCTCCATCATCTGGTGTAAAATCAAAATTACACAATGTGCTAAATGATAAAATGTTGATCTCTAGTCAATACAATTCAATGTTACATGAAAGCAAAACTGAAACTGAAGTAATTGTAACCTTCTCAATCAGATAAGAGAAAATAGACGATGTATATTATAAAATGCCATGACCAATTGTCTAGGTAAATCAGTCAAAAAACAAAAACAAACTCAACTGCGGACAGCCTCAATTGCAAATGATGCTAATATGCTAACCTATATACATATACATTTAATTTATTGCTAACTGGAACTAGCTAGTAGTACATTAATGATCATGCTAACCATGTCTGAATTTCTGAAATTGAATGAACATAACCTGATGAAAAAACACATCTGTCCTTTGAAATGTGTCTAACATGATTGCTGTCTTTTGTTGTGAACATGCATTCAATCAGCAATAAAAAAAATCTTGACAGAGAAAAGTGTACAGGCTCTTTAATTGAAGCTAATCAGAAGGGATATTTTGAAAGGATGTTTGTTAAAGCTATTGTTGCACAAGAAAAATGTGCTGAATAAATATTTTCCCTTTCTGAACAACTCTGTACACCTGGTCTGAAGAACTGCATGAAGAAGTACATTTTTATTCAATCCTAGCCCCTCCTTAATTTACTTCATACAATTGAGAGAAATTCCAACCCAATTCAATTCCAATTAATCCATGTATAAAATGCAGAAACATCCAATCGCTGGATAGTTTACTCGTGTCTTAATTTAATTTGCATCTTAGGCAGAGATAAACTGATTCCTCGTGATTTATAATATCAAATGATAATTGACCACCCCTAAAATAGCTCAACCGCCACATCTCTTACAACTTGGTAACAAATCATATGTATCATATAAAATAAACTTGAAGTAAACTTTTTGATTAATAAATAAAATAACATTTTCAAGAGTGTCTTTTTAAACCATAACAAACCACATATTTCTTGAAATTATTTTAAAAAGAATGTTTCCTGCATTCTCTTATTTTGAAGGTAACGTCTTTTGTTTTGAAAGACTGGCGGAAGCACTTGACTTCAAAGAACTTTGCCGTCTAACTTTTTCTTTTTTTTTTTTTTTTTTTTTTTACATCGCTCATCAGTATAGCAACAGCATTAGCAATAGCAGTAGCATTAGCAATACCGGAGTATCGTCGTCACGATGGCACTTAGCTCGGCAGTTCGATGTCAGCATGGGCGACGCTGAGCGGGGCGACGGAGCCGTGGAGGCCGAGAACAGGCCACCAAGCAGCGGGGATGAAGAGGTGGACGAGGCGCTGCGGCGCTGGATGCGTTGGGACAAGGTGAACGTCGAACTCAAAACATCCGCCCCGCCTGTCAATCACGGCGGTGCCGTCAATCACGTGTATTCATAGCGCCTTTCGCACCGTTTACTAGCTTGACAAGTCGAGCGCTGCGTTGTCGGAAAAAAAGCTGTGGGAAAAGTTGTTGCTCGCTAATTCCTCTGAAAGCAAACTCAACGTCTTTATTAACAACGTGACTCTTTTGGTACATCGATTAAAACTGCCTTAATACGGAAGTGAATGACAAACACGCCTTTGCCATTGCGACTTCTAAACCGTTTGCAGGTATGCTGCGTCAATGAAGGAACATTGTGGATTTGTCCCCGGAAAGTACACCTAAAAAGTTGCAGAAACATCACACCAAAATGGCTATAATCATCTCACCTCATGGGAGAAAGGTCTTGAACTTTGACAACCTTTAGTGTAAATGTCAACTGTAGCCTCACTTAACACTACCAGTTATATGACACTATACATGGAACATGACCCACTCAACACACACACAATGAACATGAGCATATGAAAATACACCAGGTTTCTAATTGCGGACGTTCAATAAATAGCAATTTTTGTCAGATACCAATTCAAGCACTCAACTCTTGAATATTCATTGTGCCAATACCAGGTAAAGATACCACAAATACTTTTTAGAAACAAAAGTTCTGCTTCCGGCTTCGGCGTCGAGTTTGCATGTTCTCCCCATGCCCGCGTGGGTTTTCCCTGGGCACTCCCGTTCCCTCTCACTAGCTATATTGAACAGTAACTTGTCTCAAGGTTTGTTTGTGACTATAAATGATTATCATCTTTGTGTGGCCTGCAATTGCCCCCCCCCCCCAAAGAGAGCTTGGATGGGCACCAGAAAGACTGTGACCCTAGTGAGAACAAGCGGTTAAGATAAAGGATGGATGTCTTAGTGTTTGATTTAATTTTTTAAAATAGAAATTGTGTGTATTTTGTGCATGCAAGCAAAAAAAAAAAAAGGTTCTGTATAGGGAAAACTCCACGAAAATATTATTTTGAAAAGCAACCTTTCAGAAGAGAAATATACTGTAGGTAACGTGTAACACTCCACCTTCTTTGAAGTACAAGTATAGTGCATGATTTCGCTTCTAAAGTTAGATTCATCCCAACCCTAACATTAAATAAAGCTAGCCCGGTCTTGCTTTCTGTTGAGAACACTACACACTCATTTTTGGCTATAAATGGTTCTAGTTTTCTTATTAGTTTTGTTGGCAGAAAGTGTAGTTTTAGTTGTTTTTTATTTTACAAAAGCTATTTCGGTTTTATTTCATTAAGAAAACTGTTCCTTCAGTTCAAGTTCTATGAATCCAGTGAATATGAGCACACACAGGTACACACACAGTGGTTAGAAACATTTGTTACACACACTGAACACTGTATGTGTGTCTGTCAGAATGAGTGGACTCGAGCGCAGGCGGTTGCCTTGCCCGGGTCAGCGAGCGTGTCCGAGCTACGGCGCCGGTTCTGCTCCACGCTGACTTTTGGCACCGCTGGACTGAGAGCTCCCATGGGGGCGGGGTTTAACCGCATCAACGACCTCACTGTTATCCAATCAACACAGGTCAGTGTGTGTTTTTAAATTTAAATATCACAGGGATTGAAAAGTCAAGAAATTAACTCTGATAATGCATAGCTGCGAAATGAAAGTCTTTATAGTTTAGAGTAACAAAATATCCACCTCTTAAAGGTGACTAAGAAAATACCAAGATGCGCAAAACTGTTATCTTATTCTGCTTTACCATAGAATTACATCAATATTTTTCACACTGTTGATGACTTGAATATTATGATACAATTCAGGATTTTTTAAATGAATTCAGTGAAAAACACTTAATTAGAAAGTGTTTCCAAACATTCCTGTACTTGTGATTGTGTTGTTGTTGTTGTTTTTTTTTGTTTTATGCATATGTTTTGTGTTGCAGGGTTTGTGTGCCTACCTGCTCAGGTGCGTTCCTGATGTAGAGCGCAAAGGCGTAGTGGTAGGCTTTGACACCAGGGGGCAGCCTGAGAGTGGCTGCAACAGTCAATGGTAATTAATTACAACTACGTTCAGTGTTGCCATGGAAGCGTCAAGCATACATACTTTTGTTGCCTAAATATGACAAATTTACAGCAATCTGTTGCCATAAAATCACACATGCATGTGTCACCATGGTAACAGTGAGGTGTTAGCGCATGTGCATGACGTTTGCAGGCTGGCGTCACTGACGGCGGCCGTGATGCTGAGTAGAGAGGTCAGCGTGCATCTCTTCTCCAGCTACGTGCCAACGCCGTATGTGGTGAGCTGATGTGACATCACTTTCTGATGGGTTGGCGCACATGTTCATGTTGCGCTGTCGTGTATTGCAGCCCTTTGCCGTCAAGGAGCTGGGCGCGGTGGCGGGCGTGATGATCACTGCGTCTCACAATCCCAAAGAAGACAACGGTTACAAGGTTTATTGGTCAAACGGCGCTCAGGTGACGGCGCCTCATGATGCTGCCATCATGGCGAGCATGAAGGAGCATCAGGAACCCTGGAGCGCTGCCTGCTGGGATGTCATGCTGGCACAGCGCAGCCCGCTAAGAAGTGACCCTCTAAGGGCTGTGGATGCAGCCTTTATGCGCGCTGTCACCAACCTCTCCTGGCACAGGTAAAAGGGGTTGTCATGGGAAAACTCATTTACTGTTGTTGTAATGGAAACAATACATTTACTGTGGTGTGTGTTGTTATAGGCCTGGAAATCACATTTGAAAGTGTATATGAATATAGTGCATTTGCTTACAGCACATTTAGTTTAGTTGCCGCGGAAACGGCATTTTGTAATATATCACGCAAGTAAAAAAAAAAAAAAAAAAAAACTTTTGCTCTTGTTTTGTCTGGTAACAACACTTTTACTGTCCTTGTCACGCAACATTGCATTTACAGCTATATGTCGCCTTGGAGGCAACATTTAATGTGGTTGACAGAGGAAAGGCACATTTGCTGTTGTTGCACATTTACAGCGGCGTGCGTTGTCATAGAAAGAGTTGTAGACACTACGAAAATGGCAAATTGTGTTATTGCCATAGACCAGTGGTGTCAAACATTTTTATTTTGGGCCGCATTGTAGTGAATAAGAAAATGTTTGTTTTTCTTTCCCCAAATTTTTAAAAGTTAAAGACAACTTGCAATTTTGGTATTTTAGTCAGAAACCTGAAGTCACATCAGCATTTCAAGGGCCACAAAAAGTGAGGTGGCGGGCCGGATCTGGCCCCCGGGCCTTGACTTTGACACCTGTGCCATAGACACAACAGATCGACTGCAGTGCAGCATGTGCTGCTATGGAAACAGCAAATTTAGTGTTCTATGTTTTGCCATTGTAACAGCACATTTACGGTCATGGCAACAGTATATTTACAATTGCATGCCACCTTGGAAACTGTTTACTGTCATTGGTTAGAAAAGCGTTGCCATGGCAACATAAAATTTACAGCTTACATGCCGCAAGTAGTGGTTTTGCCATAGACGCCGCACATTGACTGCAGTACAACACATGTTGCTGTGGAAAAAGCATATTCAGTTTTGTGTGTGTTGCCATCGCAACATGACCTTTTCTGTCATTATAGCAACAACACATTTACAGCTACCTGTGTTGCCCACATTTGCTGTTGTCGATGGATAAAATGCATTTATTGCTGTGGCTGTGTTTAGCCTTTGAAGCACATTTACAGTTGTTACCGCGGCAACATGACATTTACAACTGTCTCTGTTGCCATGAGAGTGACACAGTGCGGTTGTCATGGAAGCAACCCATTTGTATCTGATTGTATTGCTGTGTGAGGGGGCGGGTCAAATAACATTTGCATGCGTGCAGGGAGGCAAATTCGAGATGCCCGCTCAAGTTTGTGCATTCGTCTTTCCACGGCGTCGCTCATGACTTCGTCCAACGAGCCTTCGCCGCCTTCGGGTTTGATTCGCCGCCCATTCCTGTCCCCGAGCAGAAAGACCCTGACCCTCAATTCCCAACTGTGCACGTTCCCAACCCCGAGGAAGGACACTCTGTCCTGGTAAGATGCCACCTTCTCGTTCTTCTACTCTTTTCTCTTCTTGTTTTTCCTTTCTTCTTGTTTCAGGAGCTGTCTTTTCGTCTTGCGGAGCGGGAGAATGCCGCCGTGGTCCTGGCCACAGATCCGGACGCCGATCGCCTGGCGGTGGCGGAGTTGAGCGACGGCGGCGAGTGGAAGGTGTTCTCAGGAAACGAGCTGGCCGCCTTGCTCGCATGGTGGATGTTGTCGTCGTGGAAGAGCATGTGCGGCGACCTCGGCAGAATGCGGGACGTATACATGCTCACCACCGCCGTCTCCTCCAGGATTCTTCATGCACTCGCGCGTCAGGAAGGATTTTGCGTGGAGGTCTGTCTAATGTTGCAATTTTCCTTACATAGTGTTGCACCATAGCATAAAAATCGAATAGCAATGTTTCCGATTTTGGTTGAATTTGCGTTTTTTTTTTTTTTTTCAACCTCCAGTGAAAAAATCACTATGTACAGTTACATTTACAAACATTAAATAAAATGACATCATACCATGAAAACATACAAAGCCACTACTCTAATTATTAAAAGACATTCCCCAAGTATTATGAGAGAAAGTTTAAAGGTTTTTCCAACTGTTTGAAGTAAGGCAAGGCCTACTGTACTCCTTGCCGTCCTTTAACCATAATAATTTAATAGTGTATGTAATAATACATATTTATTTTAGATCCTATGACTTTTCATCCCTGTATTTTTGCTCGAGACTTATTGGTGAAAGGGCTACTTTTCATCGGGGTAGTTTGTCTTCACAGAGAAGATCTGCATCACGCAGCTTGTTGCTCCTGCTGAGCAAGGGCTTACGTAATTTATGAAATATGAAAGCTGTGCTGCTGCATAGCAAGCTAGCTCAGCGCTTAGCGTTGCCAAGCAGCTGCCAAAGAAATCACTATGCTTGACTGTGACTTTTTTAAAAATTTTTTTGATCAGCCAGTAACCAGAGTGACATCTTCACAATAGCATGCGGCTGATTGGTTAGCTTAGGATATGAAAATATTTAGAAATGATATAATATATGATACATCATTCAGCCTGAGTATAGATGACAAAAAACATGCAGCAATAACAAGCATTTTCTTGTCGACAGGAAACGCTCCCTGGTTTCAAGTGGATCGGGAACAGAATTCAAGGGCTTACATCAGAGGGAAAGACTGTCTTGTTCGCGTTCGAGGAGTCTATCGGTATTTGCTACCGCCATTGTCGCTGCCACCGCCGTGGGTTGCGTAACATGCTTGTGTGCGAGCAGGCTTCCTGTGCGGCAGTCTGATTCCCGAGAAGGATGGCGTGAGCACTGCCGTGGTGGTGGCCGAAATGGCCGCCTACCTCCATGACAGGAAGCTGAGTCTCCAGCAGCAGCTGCACAACATCTACTACAAGTAAGGACATATCCACTTCCTATAAAGATGCAGATTAAAGTATGACGCACTTTACTTCCTGTGTGGCGTATCCACTTCCTGTGTGTGAGGCTAATGTGCTAACGTTTGTCGGGCAGGTACGGTTATCACCTGTCGCAGACATCTTACGTAATCTGCAACGACGCCGTCACCATCCGCCGCATTTTTGCTCGCATCAGAGACTTTGACGGCGGCGGCTCGTATCCCGACGCTTGCGGTGGCGTACGCGTCGTCCACGTGAGAGACGTCAACACGGGATACGATAGCAGCCAGCCGGACAGCCGCTCGGTAACACGCCACCTCACTCCGTCTTCTTCTCTTTGTTTTTCTCTCTGTTGTGATTCCGCCATTGCCGTCCTTCACGCTTTCCTTCTTCTTGCTTCATCCTGGTCCCTCTGCTCATTCCCTCTCCTTTTTTCTTCTCTTTGGCTTCCTTGTTTCTCCATTCTTTCTCCTTCATTCTGCCTCTTCTTTTATATCCTTTTCCACTTTCTTTCCTTTCAGTTCTTTTCTTATTCTTTCGTCTATATCTCATTCCTCCTCAATTATTCTCCCCATTCCTTTCTTTATTGTCTGTTGCTGCCTCTTTCTTTTCCCTCCTTTTTTTCCATCTTTCTTCTTCCTCTTTCCTTTTTCTTCTCAATCCTTGTGACATCTGCTCTATCCTTCCTTTGCTTTTTCCTTCTTTGTTTCAACCCTCCGTCCTTTCTGCCTAAAACATTGCCATCTAAAGGCTTTTAAGGTAGAATTGAAAGCTGAAATCTCAGGAGCTCGCCGGTGAAGCCAATTTCAGCGTTGTCTTTGCGTCTTGCTGCGTTCAGACCTAACGTGAAATAGCGTGTCATTTCCTCCCCCTTTTCCTTTCATTCCTTTCTTCCTTCCCCCTCTCTTCTTTCCTTCCTTCCTAATTTTCTTCCTTAGTTCCTTCCTTTCATCCATCCCTCTTTCCTTTCTACTTTTCTTTCTTCCTTTTTTCCTTGTCACTTATCGTCATCCTTTCTTCCTACTTCCTCATGCTCGCTTTTCCTTGCTTGTCAATGTGTCTACTCCATCCATTTGACTAGCTCCTCCTTCTTTTCGTTTTCCATTTGGCCATCCTTCTGACTTTTCTGTCCATCTTCCTCATCCTTTTCCCCTTTCCTTTCCATTCCCTTCTTCCATTTCTTATTCCTCTTTCTTTATTCTTGTCTCTTCTTGCTCCTCTTTAACCCCCCCCCCCCCCCCCCCCCTTTCTGTCATCCGCTGTTAAATTGTTCTGTCTTCCCGACTCAGGTGCTTCCCGTGAGCAGGAGCGGTCACATGATCACCTTCACACTGGAGAATGGCATTGTGGCCACACTGAGGACAAGCGGCACCGAACCCAAAATCAAAATTTACACTGAGCTGTGCACTGAACCCGGAACCAGGTGACATGACTTTGACATGATCGTATTCATTTCATTAACCTTACAGCAAAACAAATAAATATTCTGGAGTCGTGGTTTCCTTTTTTTTTTTTTTTTTACACCAAGTATAACCTCAAAAAATACTTTGGGATTCCCAAGTAACCTCCATAATAATCAACATTACAATACAGTAGCGTAGTGTTCATCAAAAATGGGGTGATTTTGATTCTTGAAAGTATATTTACTTTACTACAGTTATGAAATGTAGTACATACAGTTATGAAAATGTGCTTTAATTTTTGTTTGGTTTTTTAAACTTAAATTATAAGTTTGCCAAAATGGTACACGCGTAAAATTATTAAACTTTTTTTTTTAATGAAAATAAAAACTAAACATTTCTTGAAGAGTAAATGCAACTATGTCTTACCTAAATGTTAAATACAACCAAAATGAAACCAAAATAATGTATGAGGACCAGACACGGAAAAGAACATACTGTAACGGCTTTTAAAAAAAGCAAAAATGCCATTGAAAGTCACTTCTTTGCTTGAATCGTAAAATCATTTTAAAATAATAACAAGGGCTCCAGTATGACAAATGACCAAGGGACCAACAAACATGACATTGCTCTCTATCGCCTGCCTTGCAGTGAGGTGTCTGGCCTGGAGGCGGAGCTTCGGAAGGCCACTGGTGCATTGCTGGATGACTTCCTGGAGCCTGAGAAAAACAACTTAGTTCGTCGCACTGTTTAGCTCCACCCCCTTTCATGATGTTGCTTCCAGTTCCGTTTCATAGAGTTCTTTAAGAATCTAATGGCAAAGCTTGAAGTTTCTGTGGTGATGGTGACAAATCCAAAGTGAATGTTTACATGCGTGGAGCGTGAAAAGATGACTATACTTTTATTTATTTTTCTAATGTTGCAACTTTCCGTGTTCACAAACATTTCATGTTCCGCACTAAAGCTGGCATGTTCCGCAATAAAGTTGGCAATGGTCAAAGACTAAATTGACGTTTGTATGAATGGTCTTTACATCTGTGGTTTGGTTTTAGTAAAGTTGGATCAAATCTGGTTGCACATACAAACGTTTTTTTGTTTTTTTGTTTTTTTTTTGGGGGGGGGGGATTTCAGTAAAGGTTTTCACCCTTAATGGTTGAAAAATGACATTTAGTGTGTTTTATTTATCCATCCATTTTGTAGAGCCGCTTATCCTCTCAAGGGTCGCAGGCCTTCTGTTGCCTATCCCGGCTGACTTCCGGCAGCAGCCGGGACCCTGAACTGCGAGTCTGATGTGCTAACCACTGCTCCACTGAGCCGCCACGTGTGTTGTTTACTTCTGTCTAAAGTCAAAATAAGTGAAAGCTGACTCAAATGACATAAGGATGTGATTTATCTTAAATATGTCTGGTTTGAGGAGTGTGTGCTGATGATGTCATGTCCAAGCACGTCAATGTTTGAGTTGTGGTTAACAATCAACTGAGCCACCATTTTAGCTCCAAAGTAACATCAAATATCAATCATCATCCTCGGTGAATACATCAGGTAGGTCTGCAATTATGGTTTATACGCTTTTAACATAGAAATATGGTATTCATAGTGTACCACATTTACTGACCTCTTTAGTTCACGCTGCATGTGTTGTTTTGTTTAATATTGATACTTTGAAATAGTGTTAGTTCTCATGTGTATGGGAGATTTTGTAAACATTTTTGAACCAAATCCAAAAGTTATATTCTCCTGTGACCTAGCCTCTTCCTTTGTGTCCGCTCTAGTAGTACTGTATTTATGTTGTGGACATTTGTTTTTGGTCACGATCTTTAGCTCAGTAGAGGGGATCCTGGCCTTTCTAATGCTGTCTTGCCATATCTGTTTGGGTGTGATGCTTGCTTGCTGAGACAAAATTCACATAACAGTGGACACAAATGAATAGGATTGGTCTCGAGGATAAAAGTGCACTTCACTTTCTTTATCATTTTCAAACTTTTCAGTTGGAAAGCAAGTTTCAGTATGAGGCAATATTGTAGAAAAGAGACTTTTTTTAATAGAGCTTGAACCTTCTTGTTACTATTTTAATTGAGACAAACAAAAAAACCTTTGTAAAACAAACAAAAGTGCTTCTAAAATACATAGGGAATAGGACATCCAAGTCCCCTTTTCCCCTCAATTTTTAACAATATTTAATAGTTTGTCATACAGGAGGAAATACAAAATAAAACTGAAACTTTACCAGAATGATGCATAAGCAAATGAAGAAATGCTAGTTTTCTTAAAAACAAAAACATACATACATGCTTTTACATTCTAGGAAGCAACACGAAAATTAAAAAAAATACGTTTGTGAATACAAAACTTAGCGAGAAAAGTATAAGATGAATTAAATATTACTTTTCAAGTGACAAGTCACAATAGTAGGACATTCCGTAAGGTAAGCACAAATGTACAAATAAATGTTGTTGAAATATACATTTGTAAACGACTGTTTGCAAGTAATTATGAGTTATACTTCTTTCGCCTTATTTACTGTAACGAATTTTTGAGGCAGGGTCCGAATTCGTTTCCAATTTCAGTTACGACATGACAGCTCCAGATCCGCAGGCCGGCAGGTCGCAATTCGATGACGCACCACTCAATAATCTCGCGCGATTAGGCGCAAACACCAACTATTGACAACAACAATGGCGCATACCCGTGCGACATTAGTGTTGCAGAACCTCCTGGGCCTGCTTGTTCTTTTACAGCAAAATCTTTTGCTTCTCTTTTTGCACTGTCGGCAAGCGATGGACAAACGCAACCAATTATTGTTCGAGGTATTATCGAAACCGCCGCGTAAAATGACCAGGCGAGCAACCAGGAGAAAGTTTTGGGTAAGACCGGGCAGAAGCAGTCGCTGGTGGGACAACTTTGAACGCGGGGCAGTGGAGGCAAACGAACGGAGGAAGAACTTTTGCATGTGCATGACCTCTCTCGTCACCCTGAGCGAAGAACTGCGCCCGTACATCGAGCGACAAACGACGACCATGCGGACACCGCTTGATCCACTATAAAGGGTGGCGTTGACGCTACGATACCTAAGCGGTGGCGGAAGGATAAGCAAAACGTCCGTCGCCTTCGGAGTGTCTCATCAGGCAGTGTCCGTCATCGTAAGGCAGACATGCAGAGCGATCGCCAACCACCTGGGTCCAAAATACATCAAGCTGCCCTTTTCGGAGCCCGACGCCGAGGCTCTGGTTGCGGGCTTCCACCGCGCGCACGGCATGCCTCGGTGTTTCGGGGCGGTCGACTGCACCCACATCGAAATAAAGAAGCCCTCCACCAACTCCTTGGACTACCTCAACAAGAAAGGCAAACATTCCATCAACGTACAGGCCGCCTGTGATTACAGGTACACATTCATCGACGTTGTAATTAAGTGGCCCGGGAGTGTCCATGATGCGCACGTCTTTGCCAATTCCACGTTAAATTCCCACTTAAGAACTGGCAAAATCCCTTCTTTAAAAAAGCAAATTGTGGACGATGAAGAGCCCATCCCTATTTTTCTTCTCGGTGACCCTGCGTACCCCCTGCTTCCTTACCTGCTGACAGAAGATTCAAGCCCTGGCTCCACACCTCAGGAGCAAAAGTTTGGACGGTGTTCGGGTCAAGCGCACAAGGCGATAGAGTGTGCTTTTGGTCGGCTGAAGGCCAGATTTGCCTCTCTCAAAAAGCCTATGGACATAAATTTGAATGACTTTCCCTTTGTTATTTACTCCTGCTTTGTCTTGCACAACTTTTGTGAGGCCCATCAAGAGGCTGTGGATGAAGCCTCTGTTTTGGATGCAATGCAGGATGTTCAGTGCAATGACAATGATCTCACTGATTGCAATGAGGCTGAGGGAATGAGGGGGAGGAGAGTGGTAATGAAGTACCTGGACCTTTGAGGATGCCTTTTTGTTATTATAAACAATATATATATATATATATATATATATATATATATATATATATATATATATATATATATATATATATATATATATATATATATATATATATATATATATATATATATATATATATATATATATATATATATATACTGTATATAATTTGGTCACAGAATAGCTTCAATGTCATTTTCTGCATTTTGCACATTTTTCTTCCAGCAGACATTTTTCCATTTTTTTATTAAGTGTTTAAACATTCTGATTTACTTATGTATAGGTAGAAAGAATCAAATTAATCAATAGTCTGTTTGATAATCGACTGTTTATCGTTTATTTATTATTGTCCAAATCCTTGGAATGCCCACTCCTCAACTAAATATCCTCAGCTCTTATAGCTCTCAAAACAAATGAAAGCAGACTGTCTTTATGTTTTATCAAAATAAAACATTTGTTTTAAATTTGCATGGCAAGTTAACTTTTTGATTATTTCGCCATTAGATGTTATGAGGCAAACCAGTAAATGAGTCATGCTGGTGCATTTTGTCTATTTTAAATATTTCTTTTTGAAATAATTGATTGTTAATACAATGTTTAACTTTAAATAAGCAGCCTTTATTTCACCCATTGAGAAAAACTTGATTCTCGCAGTAGCAAAAAAATGAATACAAAATTAAGAACCACCACCAAAGAGTCATTTGATGGGTCCCCAAAAGAAAATGAATTTCAAGATGTTTATTTGGGGCACTAGAAAAACAGCAATCAAGCAACGGCTGACGTTCGTTTTCTTCAAGTGACGCTCTGTTTTTTGTCTTGGTCATTTTTTCATCCAAGTTTTTTTTTTCTTTCTGCGATGTCATGCAGGTGACCAAAATAGCTAGGCGATCAACGGTAAACCGCGGACGATGCATTGAGCACCCCTGGCACCGCAGTTATTTGGGTTAAAAAGTTGTGGATCCGCTCCACAGAAATAACAGGAATTGTTGCAGTACCACTTAACGCCGGCAGAGCGCGCTCCCTGGCTGTGAGTTGGGAGTCGACTGTGTCAATTTTGATGTTTAATAGTTTGGGAGTTTACTGCAACTAAACCCAACCACAGGACGTCTGTCACCCCCCCCCCCCCCCCCCCCCCCCCAAAAAAAAAAAAAAAAAAAAACGGCACACAAATGAGTATTAACACACAAATGTTGTGGGAAAATACACAAAGGCAAATTTTCCATCAGAGGGATATCAGTTATATTAAGAGAACTCAACTCAACTCTACTCATCTCATTGCATGTTCTTCCTGCAAGCACGCATGCTTGGCACCACCAGAGGTCTACAGTATATGTGTTTGTTTTTAAAATGCTATGTGTAATTGCTATAAAAATGGACAACAAAGCAAACATTGGAACAAATACAATAAAGAAAAAAAAAGACCAAACAAAATCAAAGAGAATTCATCAGCTGGAATGAATGAGCATGAGGCTGTGATAGTAGTTGATTGGTTGAGGTTTAGTAGTTGACTAAAACGTTTTAAAAGTCAATGAATATGTTTTATTAATTGTGATGTTAGTGTATCAACCTTTAGTTGTTTATATATGTCCTGGCGAAGAATAAACTTCGGTCCTCATCTGTTCATTAAAATTTAATTTCTGAAAAATCTTGTGCGTGTGCAGACATGTGTACATCTGTCGCCATGACAACCACACTACTGCTGCTCAGCGCCGCCCTGCCGGAGGCCGTAGGTGCAGTTCGAGTGCTATCCACCGGCCGCTTCTTGATGCCGCCTCCCGCCGCTGCAGTGTTTCTGCAGCGCGACTCGGCCGAGCAGATGCTGCGCTCGGCCGTTGCCGCTAGGAGGCGCCGAGCAAATTCCAAGCTGCTGGAGGAGATGTTTCCAGGTGACCTGGAGCGGGAATGCTACGAGGAGCGTTGTTCCCAGGAGGAGGCTGCTGAGATCTTTCAGTCGCAGGAAAAGACAGTGAGAGCCGCTTTCCCCCCCCCCCCTCTCAGGATACTGTTACGATACTCTGTCATATTCTTCTTTTTTTTCACCAGCTGGAGTTCTGGTTCCGGTACACTAGTGAGTCCACCCCGATTCAGGAAGCCATGACACAAACAGGAAGTCACGAGGTTCCCGCAACGGTAACCAGAAAGTTGCGCTCCCGCAGATTTGAATCCGTGTGCGACCAATCCGTGCGCGAACGGCGGGAAGTGCACGCTGGAGCGGGGAGACTTCCTGTGTCTGTGCCCGCCTCGTTACCACGGCAGCACCTGCCACTTGGGTAACCACGGCAATCGTTCACCTCATCTACTCATAGCTTGCCTATACCACTAGTGTGTGTATGCATGTTTGTCAACGTATAGTGAGTGGGACCATAGAGAACAAGCTTTTTCGATTTTAAAGGGGAAGTCAAGTCAAAAGCAATGTTCATATTCATATTCAAGGCATCCTAATCACCTTGTCATTGTCACAAACCAAGCGAGCCGTTACCTACTCCAGCAACGGTGGTGTCATTTTCAATGTGGGGGGCATGGCTTAGTGGTAGAGTGGTCGTCTCCCAGCCGAAAGGTCGTGGGTCCGATCCCCCGACCATCAAGACCATGTCTAAGTGTCCTTGAGCAAGACACTGAACCCCCAGTTGCTCCTGATGCTGCGTCATCAGTAGGTAAATGACTAGTTAGTGTAAAGCGCTTTGAGTACCTAAGGTAGAAAAGCACTATATAAGTGAAAGTCCATTTACTAATCGGCAGCAAATTTTCATGCCATACGATGATTTCAAAAAACATGTCGATCTTCATTAGTTTTCCAAAAATACGTCAAGATCATTTTTGACTTGATTTTTGACTTGACTCTCCTTTAAATTTCTCTCTCATAACAATACTTGGATAGAAACATATTTCTATAATATTTCTTTCTTTTTTTTCTAAAGCCAATTCAGTCGCATTTGCAGGCTACAAATTTTCTGTTGTTTTCACTTCTTTTGTTATGGAAACAAACAGCGAAACCAAAATGAATCCAATCAACTTTTCTTCTCTCAAATCCTCTGCTCGTTCTTTGCCTTCCTTCCTTAATTCCTGCAACGAAAACTATTCACAGCGCTTCTTTTATTCCACATTTTGTCATCTTACAGCTTCCTTCAGAACTATTTTAAATTAATGTCTTACCTCAAAATCCTACAAACAATACCCATTATGACATTGTGAACAAAAAAAAGTTATTTTTTTGTTTTTGTTTTCAATGTATTAAGAATCGAAAACAAATCCTATTCAAATAAGTAACCACAGCCTCTGCCAAGAAAGTCAAACTTGCAACTTTTTCCCACTAATCATCCTTGAAAAAATTCTACAGTTAAATGGAGTCCATCTGTAGTAAATTCAAATGATTGGACATGATTTGGAAAGGCACCCACCTGTCGAGATGATGTCCCATTGTTGACCAATCACTGGCAAAGAAATTGTCTGTAGAGAGGCACTGCCTTAGTAGGAGGACTACGGCAGCCCATCTGGAATTTGACTCTCAGACCATGAGGAAAAAATAATCTCAAGTCTAATGAGACCAAGATTGAACTCTTCGAAATGCCATGTGTCACACTGTGTTTGGGGGAAACCAGGCGCCGCTCATCACCGAGCCAATACCATCCCTATGGTGGTGGCAGCATCAGCTATGAGGATGTCTTTTAGCAGAAGGAAGTGCCAGGCTAGTCGGGATACAAGGGAAAATGAGCGCAGCGATACACAGAGGTATCCTGCATGAAAACCTTTTCCAGGGGCCACTTCAGCTCAGACTGGAGCGAAGCTTCATTTTTCAGCAGGGCAATGACCCGAAGCGCACAGCCAAGATGTCAAAGAATTGTGAACTGTGAATGTCCACCCATCCAGAGGCAAGACTTGAATCCGATTGAATATCTCTGGAGAGACCTGAAAATGAGAGGTAATTCCCATCCAGCCTGATGGAGCTTGAGAATGACTGCAAAGAAGAAAGAGCAGAACTGCTTATAGATAAGTATACTTGTAAGATTGTGGCAACATGTTCAAAAAGTTGAGGCTGTAATGTAATTGCCGCCAATGGTGTATCAGCAACATGGGAATGGAAAATACACTTGCACTTACATCTCTTCCATATATACGAATAACACAGGAGCAGCTGGGGTTCAGTGTCTTGTCAAGGACACTTCAACATGGTCACAATGGTCAGGGGGAAGTATTAAACAAAGGCTGTACATACTTAAGTCCATGCGATTACTCGGTTTTCAATTTATAATCAATTCAGAAAATGTCCAAAAGCTTTTCCGCTGTCAAAATGGGGTATCGTGACTTGTGAGTAGAATTTTGAGGTAAGAAATTAATCCAATTAAAATGAGCCCGTACCATGACGAAATATGAAAATAGTGAAGTGCTGTGAATACTTTCTGGACTTCTATTCTAGAAGTAGAATGTACTAATATCTCAATTTCCATTTTTGGAGACATATGTAACATTTTGTGAACATGTATCGTGTGCTCATTTGTGAGCATAAGGTTCACTCCCTTATGTGGACTGTGTGTGGGGGTGCAAGAGTGTGTGCTTGTGTAGTGTGTGCGCGCTTGCATTTATGTTCATGTAAGTGTGCCAGTGTGAGTACCGGTATGACTACTGTATTTTTGTGCCAGTGTGAGTACCGGTATGACTACTGTATTTTTGTGTGCCTATAGAGGCGTCATCATGCGCCTATAGAAACGGCGGCTGCCTCCAATACTGCACAGACCGGCCAGGGGGCGCTGGTGTTGAGTGTGGGTGTGCCGACGGCTTCAAGCTGGAGTCTGATGGACGCGGCTGCTCCAAGACGGGTATCACTTCCATCAGTGATATTACTTCTTGTGAACAACACAAACACAGATACACAACACACACAGGCGGACAGGCACGCGAAACACACAAGCACCCACTGTTAGACATGCATGAGCAGATATATACTCAAACAAAAACTTTTTTTTTTCTGCTTGCGCTCAGTGGCGTTTCCGTGCGGCATCCAGCAGGCGGCAGCATTGCAACGAGGCCGGTCCCTCTGGAGCCTCACCGGCGACGCCAACTTTACCGGAGAATCAGACGCCATCTTTGATGGCGCCAATTTCACCGTGGAAAATGACGCCATCTTGGATGACGCCAACGTCACAGCGGACATGGAAACAGACGACATCGGAATCCAATTCAACTGGACGCACCGTAGCGACAAGCCACTCAATCCTCGCATTGTGGGAGGAAGTTTGGAGAGATTGGGAGGAAGTCCCTGGCAGGTGCGGACTTAGCAAAATTGGTCATGCCCGGTGATTACGGTTCTTAGCGGGCCACATCTGGTATCCACAACGTGGGCTGCATAGGGCCCCTATCTGAGCTGTATTGTATAACCATAGTTTAGCCCAACTCTAGCCCTACGCTGGGCCAGGCAAGTTTCAGACCTGGTTCCTGATATCAGCCTTAATTCAACCTTAACCAACCCACTTCAAATGACTTGTAGTTTTGGAACTACACGCTCCTCACCACAGTCATTTTAGTAGTCACAGGAGAACTACTAAACACGACAGAAAGTAACAACAGAAAACTTTCTATCAGTGAGGTAAAACTCGCAATAACCAAATATCAACCAAAAACTACAGAGCAGACGATAAAGCTAGGTTAGGTGCCTGGATTCTCTGGGCTGGTACGCAACGGATGGCGAGGAAAAACCCAGTGTCGTTCCTTTACTCCGGCTGCACTTAAGATGCCCCTTGATGACTGATGAGAGTCAGGTGTATCAGGTGACTCCGCCCCTCATCAAGTAAAACTCTCCGCCTCTAAAAACGAAACAAAGAGCAGTAAGCCGGAGACATGACGATCCGGGCTAGATGTCTTTGCTATGCGGGAAGCCTTCCATTTCAGGAATGGGAAGCATTCCATTTCCACGATTCAAACCATTCAGTTTCTAGGACAGCGAGAATGGATGGAACGCTCGTCACATTGAATATTTGAGGAATGACTTGCTCAACCCAAATGATGACTTTTGCAAAAGTGACTCGGGACTTGCTCGAATCTTTTGACTTCCTTCCAACTTACAGTACGTGACTTACTCTCACCTGCGCCGCAGGTTCTAATCCGTCGTGCTGATGGCTACGGATTCTGCGGAGGAACGCTGGTGTCGGATCGCTGGGTGATCTCGGCTGCGCACTGCTTCCAACAGACGGCTCACCATGTCACCATAGGTCACATGACACCCTCATGCTAATCTTAGCATATAGCGTCGGGTTGCTATGATGCATGGCGCGTGCCACATTTGAGTTAAGTTTCAGCCACAGTTTGCGATTGTATACTTAGGATATGTGTTAGCTACAGTATTAGCTATATCTAGGGTATATAGCCACAGATTAGCTAGGATAGCCTAGCTGATCTGTTTCAGCCACAGGTTAGGTAAACATTTGGATCAGGCACATGTTGGTTATATTTCAATTGGCTCAGCCACTGCTTATACTCACGCATCGTGCGTTGTGTCTGCCGTGCCTAAAGGCGACTATGACAAGCAGCGTCGCGATCCCGGCGAGCAGACGATTTCGGTCAAGCAGGTGTTGCTTCATCCTCACTTCCACGAATTCACCATGGACAGCGACGTGGCTCTGCTCTACCTGGAGCGGCCAGTCGTCAGGGGACCCACCGCCTTGCCCGCCTGCCTGCCTGACCCCCATCTATCCAAATACTTGCTGAAGGTGCGTCCATGTCAACATGCTTCATTTTGCCGCATTGCATTGCGGGTGACACATATGCCGTCTGATTCGGATTTTTTTTTAATATGAATATAAAATTACTGCTAAAGTTTTCAGTGTGTTACACAGTTAATAGGCCCACTATTTGACAAATTACTACCGTTAAATTATTTATTTTAGTCTTGTATGATTGTTTTTAATTTGATTATCAATTATACAATTATTTAATCAAATAAATGTAAGTTTATTTGACTAATATTTTTGTATTTCATAAATAAAGCACTCATTTTGTTTTGCATTTATACACAATATTTTTAATCACGTAATACAATTAAATAGGTATGTGTGTGTTTATGACTTTTATTATAAATAGTGAATTTGTCTGATAAACCGCTCATAACCGCTGATAAAATGCTCATTTTTATATATATTATATAAAATATATACAGTATATGTGTTATATTAACTTATCGACTACTTATTATAATGGTTTTACTAATATTTAATGGTAAAGCTCCAGGTAAGTTAATGTGTATAATAATATATAGATATATAAAAATTATATAAAGAAAGAATTAAAAATAAATAACTGTGAAAACTCATACTGGAATATCCGGAGTTTGTAGTTCATCTGATGGACTTTGAATGCCCTGCTGGATTTTAAATGCTCCAAATAAATTCCCATTGGAAAACCATTGTCCAAACTGCAATCACATTGTCTCGGTTTATTTCTACATTTCAATGTGTTAAGGTTTAAAATTTGTTTTAAATTTATGGTGGAATCTATGGTGGAAAAAAGTTATATTTGTCTTGGTCTATTTTATTTCACATCACAAAACCTGGCTTTTAAACGGGTCTGTAGACTTTTTGCATCCACTATATGCATAATGTACAGTACTCTCCGATCGTACGTGTCAATGTGCTTTATGTGTCAAATGTTTTGGGCTGGTCTTCAAAGGTTTCTAATTACCATTTGATTGATGCTAATTTCCGTTCGCCCGTCTGTGGCCTTTCAAATGAAACGTTAGCATTGAGCTCGTGTACATGCAGGATTTGCTTGAGTATTTTCATCTTTACAACGTGGCAATTCAGTTTTCATATCTCTTTTTGTTTTACGTGTCTGCTCAGGAGCGCAACCGAGGGCTGGTGACGGGATGGGGGGCCACCCAGTACCTGCGCCGATCTTCCCGATTCCTCAGGAAAGTGGCGCTCCCGGTGGTCAACCATCATGCCTGTACAAAGTCTACAGAGCAGGTGAGCGTTAGCGTCACGCTTGTATTATTTGCAGCACGCTAACAGCCTGTACCCCCCCCCCCCCCCCCACAGCCGATCACGGACAACATGTTCTGCGCTGGCTACGTAGACGCCGGTATGGACGCGTGCAGCGGGGACAGCGGTGGACCTTTTGTAGTCAACTACCGTGGAACCTGGTTCCTAACAGGCGTGGTTAGCTGGGGCGAGCGCTGCGCCGCCAGTGGTAAATATGGTGTCTTCACACGTCTGGGGAACTTTCTGACCTGGATTAGGACCACCATGAACCGGGTGGAACGGAACGTCACACACAGCTGAGTCTTTCATTGGCTGGATGGAGGCGCTGGGTTGGACAAATTTGCGGGCAAAACCCATTTGAAGGTTTTAGTAATGACAATTTAATTGAGTAGTAATCATGCTATGTATGTATAGTTTTATACACAAGTATAACGATGTTATTTTTTTTATATCACCACCCCCCCACATTATAAGGATGATTATTGTATTGTGAGGTTCTTATTGTGATATCATATTGTGACGTTTGGGTATGGTTACAGGCCTATCTGGTAGTGCCTCATGATGTGGAATTCCTTGAGAGCAGCCACACTTTTTTTAACCTATTTTATTCAAATGAACGTGGTCATTTCCACTTGTCTTGCAAGGGAGGGTCATCCCTTTCAACTTTTTTGCTCCGCTACAGTGTCCGTTTTAGAAATGTCCGGTAAAGGGCCGCTTGCAACGAGGTGTTCACTGAGACAGAACGTGACTTGAGAGCTTGAATGTGGTTTGTTCAGAGAGGCGGAGCATGCTCAAAGCATTTTTCCAAACGCGCCCGCCAGAGCGGCTACAGGTCTGCTCCCATCTTCTGGTGTCTCATTTGTGTATGTGTATTTTAGACAGTGGTCGCGCTGACTGGTTACACCTCATTAATTTCATGCAAGAGCCTGTCGGCCAGTGGAAATTGGAACATGGGCCACCTTTGACCCCAGGGCCGGACTTCTGACATGGCCTGTAAACATGTGTCAGGCGTAGCCCTCTGAGGAAGCTCCAGGATCCTAAACCCAACCCTTGTCATTGTACTTGTACAACGAAATCGAGAAGAGGCGTTGTCCTAAAGGTGCAAGCGATAACCACAAATAAAAATGTCCCAAAGTGCCTGCCAGTTGGGGATCTGTGCTTACCTGAGGCGCTATAACAGTGAATTAGTCTCCAGCTGATAAGCCTTTAGTCAGGCAGCATTTTTTTAGATGCGTATCTCTTGCACAAGATTACATTGGACTTGTACATTTAAATGTAAAAATAAACATGACAATGGAACACAGATATTGATTTTCATTGAAGTTAGAGGAGTGCAAACATCGGAAGGCTCTCAGGTATGGGCAGGAGCAAATGCTCTCAGGACGCGGGCGTGGATTTGTCAGTAGGCACTGATACTTTGAAGTGACAGCAGAGATGGTACACAAGCACCACCCTGACGCTTCTATCCCTCAGCCCGTACACAAGAGAACTCAGACATCTGGGCATTAGGAAAAAGTTCACAAACAATATGATCTCCACTCGCACCACGGCCGACCTGCTCAACAAAGTCGCGAGAAGTAACAACATGTTGGTGTAGAGCACTGACGAGAGGCTCAGGCACAGTTGCAGCAGGTGCAGCAGCAGCGTGCTCTGAGCTTTGCGGGCCGAGTCTCTGTCCGTGGCCGCAGATCTGGCTGCTATCACCACGCTGACATAGCTGAAAACGATGCACAGACAAGCTGAGATGAACAAGATATATGTGTAAACTACAGAGTAAGCTTCGGACACAGGCACAAAGGACATGTTGCGGGGGGTGCAAAACTTTGTCATTTGCAGGCTCTCCAGTTGATCAAAAGGAAACATCATCAAAAGAAGCCCCTGAATGAAACAATTCAGAAAACAAAAGATCCACACGGCGATCACGGCCCCCGCCGTGTTCCTGATGGTAACGATGGAGGAGTGTCTGAGAGGGTGGCACACTCCAACGTATCTCTCCAACGCCATTACCACCAGCACCAGAGGCGATATCTTACTGACAATATTGCCGAGCATGAGGAGCACGCCGCACACGGGGTACGTGAGGGTGATGCCACCGGTGGTCAGCAGGTACATCAGCTGGGAGAAGACCAGCTGCAGCGTGTCTCCGAGCAGCAGGTTAAACAGCAGGATGTAGCGCGATGTCTCTCGAAACACAACTTTACTTCTCAAGGTGAACAACATGACCCCGTTGATGAAAAGGAACATCAAGCAGAAGAAGGTGGTGAAGGTTGTTGACATGGCTCTCTCCACAAGACTGAGCCTGAAGGTCTCGTTCGCCAGCATGAATGTGGACGACGCAGGGAAAAAAAAATAAACAGGCCGTGAATGTTGAGTCCATCACAGCAGACTGTATGCTCACTTTATATGTTTTCCTGCTCCATGTTCACACCAGGTGACACCTTCTCTTACCAAGCCCCCACCCTTGCAAGTATCATGCTGGAACAGAGGAATCTAATACACAAGCAATCATTTCGCTCACACTGACATGAAAATCAGTGTTGGGAGTAGTAATGCATTATGAAAGTAATGTAATTAATATAATTATATTACTATACATTTTCAGCCTGAAAGTGCTGTTTTTTTTTCCCCAAAGAGAAAAGTTTACTTGCTGTTTTTTAGTATCTACTATAGCAGAGATGAATGTGGCAGCAGCAGACGACAGATTGAATATGGACAATATGTACACAAGATGGACAGACGTCCATTACTTTCAGTTTGTCAGAGATAAAGACAAGAAGAATATAATAGGTGCACTTTGAGCGTGACGCCTAAAGAGCTGTCCACTTTGCCAATTAGCACCAGTAACTTGACAAAGTATTTTGAGCGATGCCATGGTAAAGTGAAGTTAGCCAAAAGAAAACACGCAGAGTATTGAAAGTGGGGATAAAGCAAAGCGGGCAAAATTATCGCCATCTCGCTCAATAGGTTAGGAGACTCATCGCAGAATATGTCGTACGTAGACGAGATTCCTGTTGCACCTAGCAATAATGACAACGTAAGCTAATTTTCATTGTACTATTGCTATTAATTGTAGCAACTCCAGTGTCGCGTCAAACACCAAATTGTTCCTTTGCAAACAAAAGGCATTCCCAGCAGAGCTATTTGCCAGAGTTAGCTCACACCCCTGGTACCCCAGTCAGAAAAATGGCCAAGTAGAGACAGGTTAACTAATAGCTACGCTACGCCTCTATAGCAATCGGCAAAAGCCAACACCGCGTAGCTAGCTTGTTGAGCATTGCACCGCCTTCCTGTAGTGAGCATGCACTCACCTCACGTTCAACGTGAGGCCTCTAGATGGCGATCTTATGACTCGATTGGCTATTACAGCTGTCTATTAAGTATACTGGCCGCTCACATATCCATCTGCGCTTGCGTAGAAGCCCGCAACTGTTGAAGCAAATACCCCAGTGCCTCCAGGCAGATTACATACAGCTGGCGACACAAGTTAGCTGAATTCGAATGGACTAAAAACTCCAATTTAAGACTACACTAGAAGGAGCTTAACCAAATGGATATCATACGACATGATAAGAACAGAATATGGAGAGTGATTTTATAAATTAAAAAAAATATATAATATACATATTTAGTAAAAATAAATGTAAAAAAATGGACTTTCACTGTAGTTCTTATCATTATTATAGTTTATTACAGTTATGGAAATGATGACAGGTTATCTTCGGCCAGCACAGAAGGCTTTGCTGGGTCAGGGCCCACCACTGATGCACACACACACACACGCACACACACACACACACACATATATATATATATATATATATATATATATATATATATATATATATATATATATATATATATATATATATCACACAGGGCCAGCAAGGCCTTTTTTTTTTTTTAAACATTAGAGAGACTTTGGACAAATCTCTGCCCATATGCTTTGGTCGATGAAGCGACTTCAGAACCATAGGAGCTATGTTGTTGCCTGAAACGGCACATTTGAGTCAGCCTGCTTTGTTACAATGTGATCAATAGGAACCGCAAATGGCTTTCAAAACCCAACTATATACAGTGATCCCTCCTACTTTGCGGTCTCAGATATCGCGGTCTCAGTACTTCACGGGTTTTTTCCAGGAAAAATGTAAAATATTACAAAATAAAAAATAATTTAAAAAATGCGCAAAAATGAAAAAAAAATTAAAAAAGCAAAAAAGTACATTATACACTACTGTATTCATCAAATAACTAAGTAATATTAGTTAATAACTATGTTAAGAATTCTTCAAGCGTTAGTTTGTGACGTTTGTTATCTTATTTTGAAATGCATGCTTTTAATTTGTCGGGTCGCGTTACTTTTCCGTTTCCTGTTTTACCTTCTCTGTGCGTCATTCGGCTCGTTACTGTGACATAGTGAATGACAACCAAGCTCATATTTATAGTTTATTATCATTTATGTTGATAACGCACGCTACTGCCTATCTTTAGGAAGCGATGAGTGTTTATTCTGTTTATGTGTTTGTTTGTGTAGAGGTTGCACTTTATACTTAGTAGTTGTTGCTAACCCGCTAATGTCGGCTAAAAATACAGTAAATTCATAGATTAAAGTCCGTCAAGTGTTTGTATGTTAATTGACTGACTTTAACATTGTTGTTGATTTATTATTCAACAGATACTACATGATACACCATACATGAGCCAAAATAAATGTGAAGTTCAACGTGATGACTTGCCTACTCATTCACCTGAGTCTTGGTGCAAATAACCAGTCCTGAGAACAAGTTCTCAACAAACTAAGTAATATTAGTTATTTAATGAATAATCAATAATGTTAATAAGGATAATGTAATGTTAAATAATAGGAGAAAGGAAATAAAATATGCAAAAAATACCAAAAAAAAGGATTGTTTATGGTTACTGCGGTTATATTGGGACGTACATAGAAATCTAGGAACTGATACCCTTCGCGTGTTTCAGACTTGACACCCCCTATTAAGCGCGAAGTAGGGGGGATCACTGTTCCGCCAAAAGAAATTTCCTCTCATGCTGTGCACAGAAGAAGTCTTGTGGCATTCTAATCCCGTTAGATCAAGGAGTATAAAATCTCATCCCATACCTACGATTCGTAGGCTACGAAGCAGTCATGTGTGAGAGTAAAGTGACACGACTATTGTGGGAAATGTGAATAATAATAAAACTTAAAAGTCATATTAACTTTGGCAAACTCAATTTCTACCTTTAGACATAAGCTTCGTTGAAGTCTAAACTGATAGAAATGTTTCCAAAAATACAATTTAAATTTATTAGCGCACAAATAATGTATGTTTTAATAGTTCTAAATTTGTTTCAGTAATGACTTAAAGTTATGTGTGTGTGTGTGTGTGTGTGTGTTGTTTTTTTTTTTTTTTTTGCCACATGTGATTGGCATAACAGTCCATGAAGCTCCCCCTGGTAAGCCTTGGCTCTGGCAACCTTTTGCTAATGCTAAATGCTTAGATTATTATTATTTTTTTTTGTGAGATTGAACACATTGGCACGGTGCTACTGTCTAGTGTAATATACATATTTTGTGTGTGTGTGTGTGTGTGTGTGTGTCTGCCTGCGTGCGTGTGTGTGTGTGTGTGTGTAACAGGCATAACACGGTAGTGAAGCACTGGTAAGCCTCGGCTGACTAATGATCCAAGTGCCTGTCTGGTTTTTGTCCATCATTTATCGTATTAAAACACATTGTTTTTTGAGACTTTAAATTTGCATGGTATTGTTGTCTGGATTAGTTCACAATTTTTGTCCAATTCCAGTTCATTGGTCAATTTTTGACCATCATAATTCTGGTCAATTTAAAAAATATGAGGATAAATCACTTTGAAAACCAAATTTTATTCAGTATTAAAGCCAGTTCATTTTGCAGCCTAAAATACATGTCCACCATCCAGCAGGCCCAAGACATTTCTTTCAAAAGTCAATCAGCATGTTGACAAACGTTGATGGTTTTCTGCAGCATACATATTACAATGGACTTGTGAATACACATCCTGTTTGTTTGTATTCTATTGACAAATAAATGCGGGATTAAACATAAAATGCACATGACTATATATTTGTGTTGAAGGCAATGGAGTGCAAAGTTTGAATGTGTCTCAGGTGTAGGCAGGAGGAAGGGCAGATACCTGCATTGCGCAGGTGACATTTTGAACAGGAGTAACTGAGAAATTGAGGTGGCATAAGAGATGGTATATGATCGCAACTCTGAGGCTCTGGTCTCTTAGCCCATAAATAAGCGAACTCAAACATCTGGGCAGTAGGAAAAAGGACACAAACAATATGGTCTGCAGTTGTATAAAGACCAGGTGGCTCAACAAGGATGACAGCAGTGACAAGATGTTGTTATAAAGCACTGACAAGAGGCTGAGGCCCAGCTGCACCAAATGCAGCAGCAGCGTGTTGCGAGCTTTATGGGCCGAGTTTATGTCCGTGGCCACCGATCTTGCAGACAGCACAACGCCGACATAGCTGAAAAGGATGCTCAGGGTTGCCGAGATGAAAAGGAAATATGTATAGATGTTGTAGTAATACTCTAATGCGGGCATTATGAACATGTTGAGGTACAAGCAAAACTTTGTCATTTGTAGACTCTTCAGTTGTTCGAAAGGAAACATCATCAATAAAAGCCCCTGAATGAGAGAATTCAGAAAACAAAAGATCCACACGGCGAGCACGGCCCCTGTCGTGTTCGTGACGGTAACGATGGAGGAGTGTCTCAGAGGGTGGCACACAGCCACGTATCTCTCCAGCGCCATTACCACTAGCACCAGAGGCGATATCAAACTGACAATATTGCTGAGCATGAGGAGCACGCCGCACAGGGGGAACGTGAGGGTGATGCCACCGGTGGTCAGCAGGTACATCAGCTGGGAGAAGACCAGCTGCAGCGTGTCGCCGAGCAGCAGGTTAAACAGCAGGATGTAGCGCGATGTCTCTCGAAACACAACTTTACTTCTCAAGGTGAACAGCATGACCCCATTGATAAAGAGGAACATCAAGCAGAAGCAGCTGGTCAAAGTGGCAGTCGCCATTCGTTCTGCAAGGCTCAGCCTGATGGTCACGTTGGCCCGCATGAATGCGGAAGACAGCAGCAAAAAAAAAAAAAAAAAAAGGTCTCGTTGCAAATGTCGACTCACATTCCGCACAACTCATTTTATATGTTTTCATGGTCCTTGAGTGTACACCAGGTTGCCACGCAACAGCATCCCTCGCCAAGCCCCCACCCTTTGCCAGCAACACACGAGAAGGCAGGAAGTTGTCAGACAAGCATCAATACGACAAACACAATAAGAATATCATTTACAATAAAAGTGCTTATTGGCAGAAATGAAGAAAACATCAACACAACTGACTTTATGTCTGAAGGGCGTGCGCTTGGTGAGCCCAAAAATGTGGTGCATCTAACCCTAACCCTGTGGCTATAACATTTATACGTCTGTGGGGACACCAATATAAAAAGAACAAAGAAGTACATCAACATATTCAGATACACAGATGTGTGCGGCTGCCGTTTCGGCGTAGATAGAAAAGTGGCAATGCGAAGTTGAGTTGCGAAGGCAGCGGCATGAGGAGAGGCCTAGATTTTCCCTCGTTTATACAGAGGAACTGCAGATGTAGAGGTATATGCGCCTCTATTTTTAAAGTACCATATTCAACAATCCCATGCGGGATATTAAAGTTTGTCTTCAATGAGAACTTTCAATTTTTGTTTACAAAAGCACAATTTCAAGTCATCGGCACCTAAGTAAGCATACATTTTGGTCAGCTACGAGTTATGTTGGAAGGTGGCTTTCACCTTCACAGCTGTGACAAGTGTGGGTTTACTTTTCTTAATATTTTAATAAAAATGAATTTTGAGCGTGGCAATGTCTTTTACTCCTTAAGTGGTGAATGTGTTTCCTTGGATGACTCCTTCACTGTCGAGGACATTTTCGTTGTCTTGTTTATTATGCCTTAGTCTTTATTCAAGGTGATTGGACATGTCTCAACACTGGCTAATTTAATAGGACTACCAAATTCGACAAAATCATTTTATTCACACGCAAACACACGCAAGAATGCGCATGCCTCCTCACGTACAACCCATACAGAAAATATGAGACCCTAAAGAAATTGTCCACCATCCAGCAGCCCAAGAAATCTAAATCAGTGTCAAGATGTTGGTGGAATTTGGCAGATTTCTGTAGCGTACACATTCCAACACACTTATACATGCAGATCCTGTGCGTATGTACATTAATGACAAATACAGAATAAAAGGACGATTAACATTTCCCGCATGAAAATTCGTTTGTGTAGGCAGCAGAGCGAATAGGCCGAATGTTCCTCAGGAAGCCGTTTTTATAGTGGAGACTGACACTTTTAGGTGACAGCAGAGATAATTCACAAGCACCACTCTGAGGCTCTGATCCCTCAGCCCGTAAACGAGAGAACTCAGACATCTGGGCAGCAAGAAAAAGCACACGAAGAAAATAGTCCGCAGTCGAATGACGATCGACCGACTCAACCAAGACGAGAGAGGTGACATGATGGTGACATAGAGCACTGAAGAGAGGCTAAGGCCCAGTTGCAGCAGGTGCAGCAGCAGCGTGTTGCGGGCTTTGCGGATGGACTCTTTGTCCGCGGCCGCCGACCTGGCTGCCATCACGATGCCAACGTAGCTGAAAATGATGCTCAGGCTCGCTGAAATGAACAGGAAATACGCGTACACTTTGTAGTAATATTCAAACAAGGGCAAGATGAACATGGTGAGGTAGCTGCAAAATGCGGTCATTTGCAGACTCTCCAGCCGCTCAAAAGGAAAAGTCATCAATATTAGCCCCTGAATGAGAACGTTCAGGAAACAAAAGATCCACACGGCGAGCACGGCCCCGGCCGTGTTCCTGACGGTAACAACGGAGGCGTGTCTCAGGGGGTGGCACACAGCCACGTATCGCTCCAGTGACATCACCACCAGCACCAGAGGCGAAATCCGACTGAAAAGATTGCTGAGCGTGGTGAGCACGCCGCACACGGGGTACGTGAGGGTGATGCTAGCGGTGGTCAGCAAGTACATCAGCTGGCTGATAACCAGCAGAAGGGTGTCTGCCAGCAACAGGTTCAAAAGCAGGACGTAGCGCGACGTCTCCCGAAACACGCGTTTACTTCTCAAGGTGAGCAGCATGGCCCCGTTGATGAAGAGGAACATCAAGCAGAAGCAGCTGGTCAAGGTGGCGGTAACCATTCGTTCTGCGAGGCTCAGCCTGATGGTCGCGTTGGCCGGCATGAAAAAATGTGAAGGTGGAAATGTCGAGTCACACCGCGCTCAACTCCCTTTATGTGTTTTCATGGTCCAGGTCGACATACCAGGTCAGCCCCCGCTCTTTGTCGTCAACACTCTCAAAGACAGGAAGTCGACAGAAAAGCATCATTAAAAGGAGGACACTCCCAAAAGAATTCTTTACACTAACTTACAACAAGGATTCGATCTGCTACATGAGATATTTATGATTTAGGAGTCATTTCACGAGCTCATTGATAAAAGTATGTGTGTGCTACATCTTGTTTCCAAACAATGTTTTGTACCTGATCATTAAAGTGTGCATTTACGGGGGATTTTTTTTCACATTAAGTTACAGTAACTTGAGTAACTTGAGTGTTTCTGGGTTTTGAGAAAAACACACAACATTTCATGCAACCATTAGCTCAGGAACAAGAAATTGACCTCCAGGAACTGTTGAAAAAGAGCACTGGAAAGTAAAATCCGATAGTGTTAGACCGGGAATTGAGTGGAGCTGGGACTGTCATTCTGGTCCTCATGGAATCATTCGTGTTTTAAAATGTCCTCTGTGCTAAATTTTGATTGCTAGTGTAGTGTATTTTGGGATGCGTGACCATTGAGCCTTTATTTACTTTTTATTAAGTTCTTATTTAGTAGTATTTTGCTAAAGTCTCATTGTGGTCGTTTCTGCCAGTGTAACTTCTAAATCGGGTAAGAGAGAACAAATGAATTCTTCTCTCCGGGAGCAGTGCTGGAGGCTGAGGCTCCCAGGACCCCTGACCACCTGACCCCACCTAACAGGTAAACCAATTGTCAGGCGCCACATTTGCCAGAGGATGACCAAGGCACGTAATTTGAGGAGGAGATGGAGTGTTTATAAAATATGAACAAAGAGCTATGTGTGCGCTCGCCATCTTGACCTCATGAGCGAGCCTGCTCTGACATCAGCAGTATGAAACTATAGAACTATATATTTTTCCAACCAAGATGCCTGATTCCGAGAGGTCTTCATTTACATCACCAACTAGCAATTAACAAGCGTTAAAGAAAATCAGCATATTAGTTAGCCTCGCGGAAGTAGCGGGGATGAAGGAAGACCCCATGCAGGCGATGCATATCCCCTTCTAAAGCCAAATCTGCCAAGTGGTTACACCGAAACACAAATTCTCTTCAAAAAGAGAAAAAACTTGCCATGCGCTTAATGTCCTGCTCAAAAACGTACGTGTTTATGTCAAGTTGCGCTTTGATATATCATGATCGATGGGGGCGAAATTCGATGGCTGGTAAGGCCATTGGGTGGCTATCCCAATGCCAATAAAATGAGATTTTAACAGCATTTTGGAAGTGAAAAATTGCTGTCTTAGTAATTTTCCCGAATTTGGGGCTGAAATGTCAGTTGAAACATCCCGATTATATGGCATACGCTTTCCTCTGGATTCTGGATTTGGAACAGTTTTTTTTTTTTTGCTGTACGGGCATGTAAAGCTACATATCATCAGCATAACAGTGATCATTCAAATCACATTAAGGAAGTATTCAATAAATAAATAAAACATGACCGTGGGCCGAGGACAGATCTCTGCGTCACACCTGACAATCGATTATTAAATCCAACATGCTGGGTTCCCCCAACACAGTGTTCAAATCACGCTATAAGCACATTGTGACCCACCATATAGAAAACAACTCTAGTCAGGGCAGTTTCAACGGAATGAGCGAAGCGGAAGTCAGATTGGAAATTGCCAATGTGTTCACAAAAAGAAAGTTTAACTCATTGCTAAACCAAAAGCGCAAATTAAATTCATTTAGGTTCCTGCACATGCCGGTTGTGTGTCATTGTAAACACAAATTGGCAAAAAATGGCTCTGGGCGTTCAATAGAAATCAACAACAAATATGAAGGTGACAAGTTTGCCACTTTATTCTTTTACAACTCTTGTCCCTACAGATGTAATATAACACCCACAGGACTCATTAAACAAGTCCATGTCAAGTCAAAACATTATGAATTATTAATGTCTCTAAATGAGCTTTTTAGCCGCAAAGTCGGAGGTGGCTGAAAACACAATGGTTGGTCACATGGACACCAGAGGAAAACATGGTAGCCAAGCACTCATGAGGGAGCAACAACAAACACTGATGTCATCGACACAAAGTTCGTTGAAGTTTACTTTCCATCACTAACAGAAATGCGGCATATCAGCACAAGTAACACCATTTTAATCAAATATTACATTCAATGAGTACAGAGGACACATGTTGCAGTACTGTCAGCAGTGTCATGTTGTGAGATGTGTGCATACAAGTGCTTGTGTTATTGTTAGATATGCATTTTGATTTTTTGTGGGTCAGGTCGATCCGGTAACCCACCCAAAAGACTAGACAGTAAATAGACAACTTATTCAAATAGATTGGTCCATCTTTTATCATCAGATGGATTATCCTTTTTTTTTTTTAACTTGCTAATAATTTCTAGACTAGTTAGACTGGACTAAATAGTACAGTGGTCCCCAACCTTTTGATCACCACGAACCGGTCAACGCCTCAGATTTATATTGTGGACTATATTTGTAAAATCAACAGTGGCCAGAGGCGGCACCAAAAGTTTCAACGTCACAATCAAGTGGCCGAGACCGTGCTAAATATTGTGCTGACAATGCTGCGCTATCGTAAGCTTAGCACAGTAACTACGGTTCAACAGCTGTTAAGTGAAGCAAACGCTGCACATACCAGTTGTCCCAAGTTCTCGCTTCCGCCTTTCTACAAGCCAGGCGAGAGCTCTTGCTTGGCTCTGTTTCGTATTGAAAGCTCAGCTGGCCGTGTTGGATCGCTCCCGGTGACCGCAAAGCGGCCGCCATGATTCATTCCTGCCCCCTGCATGAGCCGTTGAATGTTCCCGACGTTGATTGGCTGTGGCGACGCAAAACGCTAAGAGAAAAAAAAAGTAACTTCACGTGAAAGGCGAATGCGCCCTGTCACGCGAACTCCATTGACTACAATTCAAAACTCTCCGCTTTTTCGACCCGTTCGCGTTGGGTGCGCACGTAACATTAAACTAAATCATCTCCAAAACATTATTTCGGATGCAGCCCACGCGGCCCGGTCCGCAGACCGGGGGTTGGGGACCACTGAACTAATACACTAGTTGGTCTAGTCTAACTAGTAGACAAGTTAGTCTAACGTAGATTATTATATGAGATTCTAATATCAAACATGATTATTCATTGATTTCCAAAATTATTAGGTATTCAGCTAACAAAACTCAACTTGAACAAACGTACGGTCCGCACCCGGTATTTTGGTGAGGGACAGCAACAGAGCTGAGCCGTAAATAGCATATTTCCATATGTGAGTGATGTCAATTGTGATTCGGTACCTGGGTTAAGCCTCCCCAAAATTTCTAAAACTGTAATAAATATTCAATAGGTTCTTCATAAAAAGCAGAGGTGTACTACATATTCTATTGCATATGCCTCTGATGCAAAAGTAAACTTTAGACAGAACTTTGTATCCATGGCATCAGTGTTTGTTGTTGTTCTGCCCTCATTAAGTGCTTGCGACGTGTTTTCCTCTGGCGAACATGTGACTGACCGCCTTGTTTTTGACAACCTCTGACCTTGGCCCCAAAAGGCTCATTTAGACACATTAATTATTCAAAGAGTTTTGAGCAAATATTCACTTGTTTAATTAGTCCTGTGGGTGTTACGTTTGTGTCTGCTGGGACACCAACTGAAAAAGAACAAAGATGTACGTCAACTTGTTCAGATACACATGATGTCATACCTGGTTTTCATCGCTGTAGTGCACATTGTCTGTCTTTGTGTAATCCTCCTTGTTGGTAACTCACATTCATAAACACATGTAAAAAATGAGCATGTAGCCCTGGACATGTGCTTGGCACTGAGTCCAGTGCTGAAACTTGAAAACGCTCAAATCAAGAAAACACAGAGCTTATCCGAGACCCGGAAGAGTCTCAGTATGATAATACATACTGTATATGCATCAACTCGTATCTGGATTTGCAAATCCTGTCGAGATCTCCAAAAGACACATTAAAACACAGACTGTGCTGTTTGGGTGAACTTAGGAGCACCATCCGGGACCCTGCCGAGAATGTAGACCTGCTCCACCGATCATTTCTGCATTAAATATTTTCATAACTGCTGAACGCCTTTTCCAAGTCCACAAAACAAATGTAGGATGGATGGGTGAACTCCCATGCACCCTCGAGGATCCCGCTGAGGATTTAGAGCTGGTCCACTGTTCCGCGGCCGGGACAAAAAGCCACAAAACCACACAAAAATCCCTTACCGCTGGTGTCCACCGGCAGGTTTGGCGGCTGTTGCCGCAGCAGGCCCCGACCCCCTTACAGCCACAACTCCCGTCAGCCACCTCGAGGAGGTGCAAAACATGGCCCGCTCTGACTCAATGCCCCCCTTTCTCCCCCAAGACCAACGACACAAGCTAAAAATGGTGTTCCAAAGTTTTATCAATGAGTCATTGGTATCACAGTACTCTCTTTTGAGTTGTTTGTGTTGATCCAAAGTTGCTTTGCGCTGTTTAGGGGGAACTTAGCTGAAAAACTGGGGTACATCATTGAAAAAAACTTGAGAACCCTGGTCAGGCACCCTCCAGCCAGATCTTAAGGCCCTGCTTGTAACTTTTACTACAGTGGTGACCGAGTTGAGAGCAACAGTGAGGCACATCATTACCTATATGACGGTGCACTGCTACTGAAACATGATGGTGGACCAAAATTTGCTTCAAAAACGTTTTTTGTAGCCTTCGTGAAGTCCTCCCAGGCCCAATTATTTTCCTTGCTTAAAGTCAAAGCCATCTTTTGTTTTGCCTATTCCCCTCTTTGCTTCTTCTGTAGAATTCAGCAGAAGGGCCTCCACCAACAGGTAAAGGAGTCAGAAACACTAATCACCTTCCACCCAGCACACCGGTTGGATGACCGGTTCAACACCTGGGTTCATCACAATCACAGGTGGCCGAGTGTTTTACAAAAGCATTTATTGCGTGAAAAATTCCACTGTCAATTTTTGTGCTGCAGTTACAAACGCTTGTCCATTCACTTCCTGCGTTCGAGCATGTTGCCGCAAGGGGTGGGAGCTCGGCCGGTGGGCGTTCCATGCCGACCTGATGAGTCAACACAAAAGCAGAAACGTATAAAACATGCCAGGCTGTGACATGACACAACACTGACCGAACATCATTTGTTTTTTTTTGGTCCCGCGTCTCCTCCCCGCCCGCGCAAACTGGGATGCTGGCCAACACGACGAGCAAGCGGACCCTTATGGAGCGAGTGACAGGTTGCACCTTGACCAGTTGTTTCTGCTGTTTGTTCATTTTCGTGAATGGCATAATGTTGTTCACATTGAGAAGTAAACGTGTGTTTCAGGAGACCTCGCGCTACATCCTTCTGTATAATCTCCTGCTCGGAGACACGTTGCAGATGGCCACCAGTCAGGTGTTGTACTCACTGAGCACCTTGCGCGTCACCATCACGTACCCGTTGTGCGGTGCGCTCATCATGCTCACCAATCACTTCAGTCTGCTATCTCCGTTGATGCTCGTGGCAATGTCGCTGGAGAGATATGTGGCTGTGTGCCACCCTCTCAGACATGCCTCCCTCATTACAATGAGGAACACCAAGGGGGCCATGCTCGCCGTGTGGATCTTTTGCTTCCTAAATGTCTGCATTCACGGGCTTTTACTCATCATGTTTCCTTTTGATCAGCTGGAGAGTCTGAAAATGGAGCAGCTTTGTAGCTTAATCGCTCTGTTCGTCATGCCCGCTCTTGAATTTTACTACAGAACCTACTCGGGTCTCCTGTTCATCTCATCGGGCCTGACCGTCTTGTTTAGCTACATCGGTGTAGTCGTGGCTGCCAGATCGGCAGCAACGAGCAAAGAATCGGCGCGTAAAGCTCAAAACACGTTGCTGCTGCACCTGGTGCAGCTGGGGCTCAGCCTACTGTCGGTCGTTTACTCCAACATAGTTTTACTTCTGTCAACACTATTTAGTTGGGTGGTTTTTAAACGATTTCAGGCCGTTCTATTCGTTTGCTTTTTCTTACTGCCCAAAAGTCTAAGTTTTCTCATCTATGGCCTGAGAGATCCAAACCTCAGAATCATACTCACATACCATCTATACTATCGACACAAGGTACTAGTTTCAACCGGAAGGGACATTTTGTCCTGACGGCTTCGTTTTTCCTCCGGCTTACACCGGCTGAAACATTTTCAAACTGTACACTAGGCCTTTAACACAAAGAAACATGTGCAATGTGTCACTTTTAAATTTGCATCCATAGCCCATTGATGTGCAATGACACAAGATGAGCATTTACGAGTCAATTGTAAGATGTGTGCAACAGAAAACGTCTTGGAGAGAAGTGGCTTAGTCCACCACATGGTAAACGTTTAGGCTTTCATATTTGTTTACATTGCTTTCGTAATGTCCATGTAAAATGTGCATTTCAATATACTTTAATGTGGTGTTTTTATATTGACTGATGTTGATGCAATTGTGCTTTTTTGGGTGACACCTTGCACAAGAACTCCAACTGGAAACTGGCTTGTTACTTAAAACTGGTGCATATACAGAAATGATTCTCAATGTTCAGTGTCTGTTTAAAAATAAATGAATGAATATCAAAAAATAAACATTTGTGTGACATGACTTAAATGCATCATGAAACAAAATGTTGTCTGTGGTTTGCCTTCTTTTTCTTACCATTTGCCAATAAATATATTTGCCCAAATGTCCAGGAATCACACATGTAATTTCAATGCAAAGTGTGTACAGAGTAATGAAATGAAGTGTTATAATAAGCTAGTTAACACCACTATAAGACTCTTTTCACCCTCACTGTGACACAGTTAACAGATTTGGTGTAATATGTGAAAAGAAAATGTATCATGATTCTTTACAAAGAAAAAAAAAACACTCATCACACTAAAGTGGATTCGGTCATGAAGAGCATTAGAATGTCTCACAAGGACAACAAGTAAATACAAGATGTCAATTCTAAATGATGACAGTATTTAAGGAAGGAAGAATGAAGATCTACTTGGATATTGCCCCATTTAAAAAAAAAAGCAACAGAGTTCCAGACCCAAATTTGCTTTAGCAAGATTTACAGTAAGAACTGTTTAACAAAGATTTCAAAAACACATCAAGCCACAAGGCAAAGACGGTTGTAAACAAATGAGAAAGGGATTGAAATATACCAGTCTGGACCAGGTAACAAAGGCGTTTTTTAGCTCTTGTGAACTCAAAAATCTAAATTCTTCGTTATGACACAAAAATGAACAAACCGGGATCAGTGATGAACTACTCTGGAATGGCCGACCACAACTGATACTAGACTGCAACAAATGACCCCACCCAGTGAGGTAAAATAAAACAAAATTAAAAAAAAGAGCTGCAGGTCTCAGTTAAGGGAAGTACAGTATTTATGACTTAACCATCAGAAAGACACAAGAAAATGACGCATCCATGGGTGAGTTCTGAGGTGAGAACCATCCATGCTTGTCTGACAAAAACTAACACAAAGGCTCAACTAATCTTTGCAAAAAACGCATTGACAAGCCCAAATACTTGAACAAAAACATTCTGTCTGTTAGCTTTTGCTAAAAAGATCATCAAGACAACGTTAAAACATAGAAGGGGCGTGTGATGCTCACTTTGCCTCTCCAGGACCTGGCTGACTTGCTATATTAATTAAATACAATACATTTTGCCGTGTATCAGAACATCCTGGGCACGTATGCCATCTTTGTGTTATCAAGCTTGGGTTAAGTATGCAGCAGGACAATTAGCTGAAAGATACTAGACTTAAATGTACAAATTGAGCTGCTGTGGCATGAGATCTTACAATATGCCATAATTTGTCACGAGCAATAAACTTCTATTTTAGTCATCACCTCTTCTAGATATTGTGTCAGTAGCGGTGAAAAGGCTACTGTGACAAGCAGTTATGATGGTATACTATTTAATTATTCTAATTTTGTTTGGCGAAAGAAATAATTGCGCAAATTTTCTTTATGGAGAAGCGTGCTTATCCCTCTGGATATTGTGCAGTGTGTACATTATCTTAGTACATTACATGACAATCTCACTTTATAAAAAAGTAGTATAGAATATAGAAAAACAAAATTAACATGGGTCTATTTACATTCACTTGGTGAGTAATACAGTAATGCACTTTGTTACAGAAATATGAAAATGTGATTTAGCTGTAGAATAAAATTATTTACAATTACAGCATATAAATTAATGTGCTGCCTTTATTTTGAGTTGGTGAGGGTTACAGGATGTGGCGTAGTCTAGTCTTTTGCTGACACCTTGCGGTTGTTATAATACATGACATCAGATGGTAATGCAGTTTGGCTGAGACTCAAGTTCATTTTTACCGTATAGTACAGTCAGTTATTTGTATTGTATAGTAATGCGGAACATCACGTTTACTTTTTATACATTATTGCTCTGTTTAGCCTCTAGCCATCAAACTTCTGAAACATATGGTACTAGATTCCGCCAAACTATTTTCCAGAGGCCTTGATTAGGAAGTTAAGAAGTAGTATGGAGTTTCAAAAACATTTTGGCATTTAAAGAGTTATAACAGCGGCCGCTAGCCACCAGGGTGCAGATATAAGTATGGTTCAAATACTAGTGACGGACTTATGATTACAGTATGCAGGGGTGTCCAAACTTTTTGCAAAGGGGGCCTGATTTGGTGTGTTAAAAACGTAGGGGGCCAACCTTTGCGGGCGTTCTTTACGTATAACAGCAATTAATTTAAATACATTTCAGGTATCTTAAGCATGTGTTTTGGTTAATTTGAAACGTGCATATCAAAATTGAATTGACATTAAATATTGAAATTGAATATTCACTTAACTTCACTTTTTAACACTTTAATTAACTTTTTTGTAACAGTTAAATAGAAGTAATTGTACTCTTGGGTGCAAATTACATTTGAAACCTAAAAAAATATCTCACCATGGCAGTTTAATATTTATAAAAATTGTAAACACAATGACAGAGAAATGAACAAGTAATAGTCATATCAACAAGTGCAGGGCTCATAAAAATATGACATTAGTAAGTACAAATGTTGACTGTATTTTTAAATGGTTATTTTTCTGGAGTGAAAAGTTAAAAAAAAAAAAAAAAAACGTTTTCAGACTGATCGTAAATGAAAAATGGCCCGTCCGCATGAGTGTGATGGGTGAAACTGAGATCTGGAGTGCAGGACAAAGGCCAGGTGTGGCTCTATGGCAGTAGTATAGATGCGCAAGATGTCTTGTAAGTGAGAGTCCGATAACCGCGTCCTCACACGGCGGCTCTTATTTAAGTTCCGAACCGAGAATGTCCTCTCACACAAATACGTCGACCCGAACAAGCATAGCATTCTCTTACCAAATGCTCGAATCTCTCGGAACTTGTCCTTATCCAGCTGTCGGTAAAAGTTGTAAAATATTGCTGCTGTGAGATTAAACTAGCTTCAAGATGTTTCAGTTTCTCACCGCGTTCATTCCCTGTGATCTGGCCATATACGTCAGCGTGTTTTGTTTGGTAATGTCGCTTCACTATGAACACTTCAAAAACAGCCACTGTCTCTTTACAAATGAAGTAGACAGTTGTTCCGTATTTCAGTGAACAAATAGTCCAATTTCCACTCATCCTTGAACGGTCGGCCCTCGCATTCAACTTTCGTCCTTTTGTTGATTGTCGCCATTTTAGAAAGTTAGGGGCACATACAGTCAATTACTCATATACTAATTTGCTGTTCCCAATTGAGCCTATAGATGGCAGCAATTAGCACACGCACGTAACAGCGCTTTCCGCCAATGAATTCATTTTCCACTCAGGCCAGACGTTTTTGATTTTATGACGGAGGCTGCGGGCCGGATGGAAATTGACCACGGGCCGCATTTGGCCCCCGGGCCGGACTTTGGACTTTGGCCGGGCTAGAGATAAATGGCGGACTGATGATAACTGACGGCTGCCCAGATGATACAGACACGCACACAATCGATTCACGCGGGCCAGCCCACTGGATATCCTCTGACTTAGTCCGGAGCGGTGCGGTCGCCATGGCGACGATGAGGCCGTCGAAGCAAGAGGGGTTGGCCGACCGAGTGGCAGGGCGGCCATGGCGGCAGCGCGGCGACACAAGCGGCTGCTGCTGAGCTTCGGAGGCACGCTGGCGGCCTGCTGCGCGCTGGCGACCGCCGTTTCCGCCGGACTGCCACGCTGGCTGGACGGCTTCGTCTTGTGCAGAACCGGAGCAGATCTCGTCAACGCCACCGGGAGCGAGCTCGATAAGTTCGTTGGACGTCTCGCCTACGGACTCTTCCATGGCGAGAGAGTCAAGACCTGTGGATTGGGCGGCAGGACCTCCCGATTCTCAAGTGGGCTAATATATGAAAATGCTGCTTTTTTTATTTTATTTATTTATTTTTTTTTACCAAACGTTGTATAAGGATCAATTGGAATATGTTTTTCGCCCCCTCCCTTTTCATCCCCGTGAAGTTTGCGAAAAAATGTAGTATAAATTCATTTATAACATCAATATCTTGACAACCCCTAAAATGTTTTTTTCCTCTTGTCGGACTAACTTCCAACTTCTGTACTTTCAAGTCCAGAAATAATTCTTTTTAATGCATGTTTTACCGGAATGATTTTGTTTATCTCTTCTTAAAACACTTTACCTTGTTTGTGAAACTTTGTGAGCCATCGAGACACATAGTGTGAGAGCTAAGTGACTGTAGACTTTACAACAAGCAATAGAACGTCTTCTCACATTTAAAACAAATATATAACATTCTAATCTCAGGGGTTTATTTATTTGTCTATTATAAGCCCTCCTGAATTTCTTTTCGACCAGTTTGCATAGCAGCTGACATAGCTAGCAAGTGTTCTTCGGTAAAAAAAAATTAACGTTAGCAATTATTTGAAACACTTGTGACAGTAATTACAGTATTACTCAAAAAGAATTTGCATCTAGCTCAAGTTTCATATTAACAAGGTTTCATTAACTGTAGGCAATAAGCAAAAATCATCGAATCAAAAGAATACTTTTTTTTTTTAACATTTGTAGTGGATCCACATAGCCTACTATAATATTTGCGAACCGCTGAGATCCATTTATTTCCACATTCTGATTTATGGTGTTGCACCTTTACAGACTCTATGTGCATGTACGCTACATGTTCACGGCGAATGCATATGCTTGCATTTCAGTGTCAAACACGTCAATGTTAAATTTCGCCTCATCAATAATGAAAGACAGCGGCAGCATCTTCAATTATTCAAAAACGTGTCGACACAAAGACGTCAATATCGTAACGTACACTGCACAGTCCTAGACGATGCGCGGGATATGTTAGTGTAGAAAATGGATGCAATTCTACTTCATGAACAACTTTTTTAATGGATGAAATTCTACTTCATTAACAACTTTTTAACCGACAAGTATCTTGTCATGCTCTGCTCCTTTGACCACATGAAAACTTAGACGGGGGCACATGAGTGGACAAACAAGGGACAAGACTTTATTGTCTCAAGTTATATGAGAGCAGTGATCCAGCTCTAACAAGTTCTCAGTGACCTTTCATGGTTCTGCCTCACTGCTTCACAACTCACTAAACTACTTTGGCCTCATCATTAACATTCCAAATTGTATCTACTGTATGTGTCCTCGTTTCTTTTACTGTTTCAATGTCCTCACCGTGCCTTTAAATATTTTCATCGCGTCTTTAAATGGCCCCTTCACATTTGTAATGCGGTGTCATGTTTTTGCCTCAGTCTTTTCAGAGTTGTTGGACGCCATCCCAGCAGGTCTCCATGTGACCATCATCTTCTTTTGCGGCGCGTTGATCATCTTCTCGTCTGTGTCCAGCGGCTTCTTCTTCTTCAACGCCTTTGGACGTCCTTACGAGACGCTGCACGGGCCTCTGGGACTTTACCTGTGGACGTCCATCTCCTGTGAGCAATTTGATTATTAACAGGAATAATATTAAAAGCGTTCAAGTTAATGAAGGAAACATTGCCACCTAGCGGATTAGAGTATGTAGGGCACCTTCGTGGCAAGCAAGAAAAATATGAAAGCACAAACCTCAAATGAAATTTCACAAGTAACTATATTTCAGTCAAGAGTTGGCAAACCATTGGCTGCCACGCACCCATGAAATTGTTTAGTTCAATCTTTTTTTAATCTGTCATTTCAATATTAATTTTATATTTATACCTGTTTATTGTAAATATATAATTCAAATAGTGACATAGAAAATTAGAAATTACACAATATTTTTTTTTTGATCAAATAAATAATTGTTTAAAATATATAATAAGCAAAAGATACATTCGTAAAATAAAGATGATTACTACTACTTTTAATATTTTAAAATTTAAAATATTTCATTTGCTTAATTATGAAAAAAATGACACAAAATATTGTATTTTTGTCATTGTGTGTGGGCAGAGCATGATGCTGAAATTTGTGACTGAAACATAACCCCCATTTATTTATTTTTTTGAACATTCAGCCTCAAAACGAGTTTCACTTGGCACCATAATTTTTTTAGGCTTGTCTGTCATGAGTAGAGGAAAAAATAACGTTGCTTTTTTGTGTGTGTGTGCGTGTGAATTTTAGGCTTATTTACACCGATTTGAAGCATTCTTCAAACAAAGCCATGACATTTAGCAATTTGGTATTATTTATACTAAACATTTTCAGACATCTGCTCGAAACTGTCAACTATTTCTGGACTCCACCTTCCTGGCAGGTGCGTGCAGCTTCTTGGTTGTAGTTCTGTTTGCGTCGGAGGTGAAGATAGAGCATCTGTCCGAACGCATCGCCAACTTCGAGGAGGTGACTTTCGTGTTCCAGACGCACAACGAGCGCTTCGACATCTGCTTCTGGATCCTCCTCCTCATCTTCTTCCTGCACGCGCTCAACGCGGCCGTGATCCGACTGGCGGGGATGAACTTCCCCATATTGCGGGCAAAGGGATTGGACCCGAGCGGCGGCGCCGCTGACCTCATGTACTGAATGGCAATTTCTTGACCTAACGGATCCAAGCTCGCATCACCGCGAGTCGAGAGCGCTTTAAATCAGTATTCGACATTAAGTCTTAATCCCTTCAAGTCTGTATATAAAAAAATGTTCTTACTGTACTAATAACAATAAAAAAAACAAGATTAATAGAAGAGAATGTAAAAAGATAAACCCTAGTGTTTCATATGTGCTTTTAAGTGGCATATCAGTGTCGTTTTTTGGATGTGCGTATGGCATACTGAAGCTGTTTGCAAGCGTTTTCATTTTATAGTTGTGTGTTTTAGTGTACTTTTTAATGAGCAATAAATAATGCAAAGTGCATCGCCGACTACGGCTCTCCTTGCCCACGTGCCCTGGGCATCATGGCAGGCTAATTGCTCCAGTTTTTTCATTTTTACCTCAGCTAATCAACGTAAAATAGTGTCATGAGACTCACCTTCAAAATAAATTATGGACTATAATTATAAAATAAGCAGAGAAGATGACTTCCTCTCATGATGTGACTGCCAACAATGGCGTCTGCTAACTGCGGGATGGGAGGATGAAGCCCACAGAGGGAGAAACTTGGCTCTGACGCATACAACAGAAATCATTTATCCACGAAGCCCCGTTGCCTCTGTTGTTATCAAAAATAGCCTTTGTTAAATGCTCACTGCAGAAGTGGATCTTATTTCCAACCGACATCATTGCGGCTCTTGACAAAGTCACTCCACCTTTTTCAGCTCCTCATTTTTTGCAAAATGTTATTAACGACCTTGAGCAACTCTGAAAAAAAGTGCCATTGTTCCGCCACATTTTGACGGTTCGTTTTCTCTTACATTTCTTGTCAATTTCAAGATATCTTATCTATTTCTTGCTCATTGATTCTCAATGGAAAAAGTGTAACGTTTTCAGCTTTTTTTTCTTCCCTGTTAACTTTCACTTTTTTTTTTACCCTTTCAAACTATTCAAACTTTAATTTGTTCAGCTGATTCTATTTACAATTTTCTCCAAATTTCGAAATAAAAGCAAAAACAAAGGCTTTTTCATTATTCCATATGATTTAATTGCACGGTAAAGATTCTTGGCTTGACATGAAGTTTTATTGTTGCGATTTTTGCAGCGTATGAACAACAAATGAGTTCTGGAACTTGATCATCAACAATGTCATGATTCTTGTTTGATTTTGTTGTTTCTGCATTTTTGGATGCCGCATGCTCGGATGCTGCCTCTTCACCTTCGTCAGATGCCTGCACCATCTGCGCTTTGCACTTGTCGCCATGTTGGAGCACAATGTTAGTGGCCACCTGTGGGAGTGAGTCACTGCGACAAACTTTCCATAAATGTCGATATTCAAATGTGGACCACAGTCCCTTCCGGAGTGCTGGTCTAACTCCCATTTTTGGCTGCCTTCACCCTTGTGGGATTACGTTACAAATGATGGAAATTCCTTTGATTATTTTGTTTTGTTTTTATCAAATCATAAAAGAATCAATGGGGAAAAACACCAGGGAGTTGAATTTTCCAGCAGATGATTAAAACATGTAAAATTTCAAAATGCGATGATTCTGACATTGCTATGTGATTGCAGCTGGAAGAGCAAGGTTTTATGTACAAAAATAATCACTGTCCAAATTTTGGACCATATAAAAGCATTATAATTACAAATTTTTAGATGCCTGTTAATAGGATTTATTACATTAATTTTTTGGGCAAATTTTGCAACATTCCATTGAGCAGGGGTTATCAGCAAACAGAAAATTCTTTATTTCACCCCAAGACAGTAGGTGGCGGTAGAGACCAGTTAATGGCTATGTCTTAAAGTGTCATCATCACGTCCTATGAATGCATTGTGATGGTGCCTGTTGTTAATCCTCCTCCTGGATTGCTGTCCTGCTTTTTGAGCAAATTATGCACTAGCTATGAATATCTTTTTTTTCTTTTTTTTTTTTTTTTTACCAAGGTATGGATTTTAAGTTTATGTTAAAACAGATGTAAATTCAGAGTGCTTTATTGTTTGAAAATTTTGCACTAGATTTATTATTTTCAGTACTTTTGGGCTTTTTACTTTGATTAAACTCATAGTCATCCAAAATGACTGAAAAAAACTTTATTTGGGGACATATCGACCTGCCCTTTCATGATGTGGGAAAAAAAGCATTTTATTTATTTATTTTTTCATATTTTAACATTTTATTTTTTATTTGATTACATACATTTATTGCCCCCTGCAGTATGAATTTCATCCAAGACAAGCCTTTTTAAAACTACTTTTAATGTTTTTGTTTTACTTGTGTAGAAGACCTACTTGTGATTGGCAGCAAATTTGAATACTATTCCATAGTAGTTCATCAAAATCTGAGCTCGAAAATTTGACCAAAAAAAGCCAAGTCCCTCCTAAATTCCAGCCATGACCCTTGACCCACATTTGTGTGCTTTCTGCTACGATAGACATGTTCACCCATGAGTTGGGAAATAAGCAGCACAAATCATATATATATATATATATATATATATATATATATATATATATATATATATATATATATATATATATATATATATATATATATATATTGAGTTTTCCTTAGGTTGTGTTTATTAGGAGGAAATTTGTGCTCAATGTTTATATGTTAAAAATCAATCAATCAATCAATATCAGGCCGATTTTAAAAAGGCCACTACTGTGGTAATTAAAATGAGCACCCCGGTACAGAGCGGGCCGAAGACTGGTTCAGAGTGACATAATAGCTGTTGCAAACTAGCGTTAGTAGTCGTGCTTTATGCCTATAGAAAAGGCCGTGAGACCTACTGCAGATTGGGAAAAGCCTCGCATTCAACTGTTACATCCGTGCTAAATGTGTCGTCGTCTAATTAAGCGAGTGTTAATTCTGACACCAGAGGTGCTACATTATATGATCCTGGCGACTCGGACTTCCTTTTCGCACCCGCGTGGTAGAGGTGCCTACAATATTCTGCCAAATCCACCCTCAGAGCACCTTTACAGGGAATATGTTGCTAGAATGTAAGATGTCTGCGTGATTCTTGTTATTTTTCTTTTTTTAGTTAATTAGCAGCATTAAATCATGCTCAAAGGGTGGAAGTGGTGTGGTGAAGCGTTGATGTGAAAATGTGCAATTTGTGGTCATACTACAGTGTTAAACAAGTGGACATTTGGCACGTTGACTTAATCGTCCGAGTACATCACCGATGCTCTCAGAGTCATCAGGGACAAAACGAAACTTCGCCGTGACACGTGTGACTCATCTAAAACAACGGGGCCATACCGCAGTGTGTCTTTTTCGAATGAGTCACACGACAATAACAAGAACAGCAACACAAAGCCATTGTCTCGGGTCGTGTCGTTTGCCTTGATTCAGCGCGCCTGGCCTCTCTGACTTTATCTCCCAAAACTCTAACATGCGCTGTCCCTCTTCCATATATACCTATTAAAAATTGATACCAAAATAGTATAGTAAGTGCTACATATATATAATATACATGTATACAATCAGAAAACATGATAAATAAAAAATATAGAAAGGACTTATTTACCTTTGAGTGGCGCTTGTTATGACCATATTCCCTAGTAAGGGTAGCCTAGGCTAGGCTAGCTTCGTATTTCTTGATTATCTCTAGCTTCGTTTCCTTCGTTTTCTTCGTTTCTATCTTCTTACTTCTCTCTCACATCACTACCGATCTTGGGACCCATGGCTAACCCTCTCAAGTTTGAATTAAGCAGTAAAATGCACTATAAATACGGTTTTGTAACCACTCGCGATAGAACAAAGCTTTACCATCCTGCCATTTTGAGGTGAGGCCGACCAATAGCAGACCAGCATCTCTGTCGTGTGACGGCAACAGAAAATAAGTACAATTACCTAAAAGCGCCTGCAGACGGAGACCAAAACAACACAAATACAGCCAAGCCCCTGGGCTCATGACAGTTGTTTTTGTCGCAAATCCAGGAAAATACCATATAGAGGGTACGAAAAAAATCAGTATTTCACATCGCAAAAAAATGTAAAGCCAGGGACGCTACTATATATATATATATATATATATATATATATATATATATATATATATATATATATGATCGTGTCTTTTATCCATCCATCTATCCATTATCTGCTGATCTGGTAGTCCTCCACCAGGCGCAGGACCTCATCCCTGACCCGGAGAGGGCATTCCATCCTTTTCTGACTGAGGACCATAGTATCAGATTTGGAGGTGCTGATTTTCACCCAAGCCGCTTCGCACTTGGCTGCAAACCGCTCCAGTGAGTTGGAGATCACGGCCTGAAGAAGCCAACAGCACCACATCATCTGCAAATACCAGCTCGAGATGCAATGCTGAGACCCCCAAATTGGACACCCTCAACAATTCGTATTCTGCCTATTGACTGCTTGCGCCAAATAGCTTGTTGATCGCTTCGGTGACAGAAAATGATCACGTCAACATTAGCATCTAGCTTTGTCGTGCTAATGCTCAGTCTGGGTCAAATCCTTTGATCGATCCCAAGAGATCCCCAATGGTTGTGGGACGCCATTGGCTTTGCTTCATGATGTATTAAAAACAATCTGCCTTGATATTTCTTTTTTAAATTTACTTTATGTGCAAACCTGCAGTTAGCACACAGTGCCAATGTATTTGACATGACGTCATGACGTCTTGCATGTGAGTTTTTTAACGTCTTCTGTCGCGTTACGTGGGTGACACCTAGTGTGCAAAATGAGACTCGACAGCATCGTTTTATTCTGTTAAATTCTTTTCAGTTGCGTTGCAAAGAAGTTGACTACCACGGAACTTGATTGGGGCATTTTCCTTCCTCTGGATAGTGTTGCATTCTGTTTATTTATTTTTAATTCATCTTTATTAAGTGTTCAGTACAAAATATGCATTTTCTGTATTTGTCAACTTGAAGCATTACATTTCCAGATGAAAGTGTTTGTGTGCATTTGAAATGTTTTTCCCTTGGATTGGACTGAAGGATTTTGTTGACAGCATGTCGTTTTGGTGAACACATCCTGATTCCGACCGGCCCAATAACACATATGTTGATTTCCTTTCATGCGAATCACGTTCACATCACAAGTCGGACAAAACGCTTCCCTGCATTCGATATTTATTTGCTGGAGGTTATGTCTTTGTTTCAGTCACGTAAGGCTTGTACAGCTTAGTTATACAGAGTAAAATGTAAGGACAAAGACTCTTATGCATGACTACAAAAAGATAGTTGAGCTATGTTTTGCCTATACAAGACTTCAAAATGATGCTACTCTTATGTATATTAGGTGTCTCATTAAGGTATCTGATGGATTCACATAGGCTGGATTTACATTGCGGGTCCAAGGGTCTAATTCTCACTTGACGCCCGTATTTCATTTAGATTTAAGTGATCCATTATGATTGTGTTTATAACCACAGTATACACAAAACAAGAGAAAAACTGCAAGACATGCGTCAACACCAAGTAGTGACAACACGGAGGTGAACAATAGTGCCACTAGGAAACTTGACAGAGCACTTCATTTCCCTGGACTGCCTCTTCTTCTTCACTGATTTCAATGAGAAAATGTAAATTACTACACTTGAGTTGTCTTATTTAATGATAAACACATCTCGGATATAGCAATACAGTGGTGCCTTGAGATACGAGTCCATTTAACTCAAAAGGCCATCGACGTTGCAGTCTTACGAAAACCCTACAAAAAATTCGGAAATGCAATTATGCGCAATAATATTTACTAATGAACAGAATTTGCACTGTGACAGGATGTTTTCTTAATGGAAATTTGTTAAAATGCAAAGCGATTGTGGAAAAGCCACTTTAACCAAGGTACAACAGAAAATATTTTGAAAACATGAGAAATTTTTGGGTGAGGGGAAAAATTGTGTTTTTGTGGAATGTTTTTGTCTGATATTGCCTTTAGAAAATCTGGTCAAAAACATCTTCAAATGGTAAACCAGAACATCTTCATAGGTTATTAATGTTTTCTCCTTCTATTTTCTCTTCTACTCGGAGAATCTCCTCTGATTGGCTGACAAATTTCAGTTAAAAATATCCAAGCATTTTTTGGCCAAATTTCTGAGATCACGAGGGTTGAAAACGAGTGTCATATTTCAAACGCTGACATTAAAAACTCAATGCGACCAGCACAGATGGATGATTATTGGTGAGAAAAGCAGTGTGGGCAGCATGATCAGTACAAATGCAATCATTTTTTTTTTTTTTTTTTTTTGGGGGGGGGGTGTATTTGTAATGGGGTACTTGACAAGCATTTGGAGAAACCCAAAAAGATGGCAGCCACCTGTCACATGGCGAGTATAACTACATAATTACGTTTTTTAAAATAAGGTCTTGTGTATTACGATGAATGGCACACAAGATCCTTCTTGTATGTAAGACTAGACCACCAAGTGTCATTACAATACAGACACTAAGACCCCCAAAAAATCTACTGTACTACGTGACTCTGTAGTAACGCTGTTTTTCTCTGAGTGTAATGTATTCCAATTGCTTTTTCTGAAAACGTTGTAACATTGTGACTATTTATGCCATTTGTCTGCTTGTCTATAACATTTTGTATTGTATGTCAGCATGAAGCTAACAGAGGGCAACATTGTGTGGTTGTAGCAAGTACGACAACGGCTACACACAATGGCCCACATCTGCAAAAACTATGCAAGACGGGTCACTTGTATCCCAAGGCACCACTGCATTTGCAAAATAAATAATGTCCTCCACATCGCTAATGTAGCCACTTAGACAACACGTAATGTTCTGTACACTTCAGATGTATTTACATCGTCTTTAATTTCTGATACTGAAAACATCTATCATATTTACATCATTCTTAATGTCTTAGAATTTGCAGTGGGTGTTTGTTTGTTCGGACGCGAGTGTATAGTACAGCTAGTTTGGCAGGCAAGCAACACGTACCGGATTACCAGCGATGTCATCCTGAGGCTATCCGATTCCCGTTTTTCCTTTCCCTCTCCCAATCGGAGCTGCCTTGGCACAAACTGTGATGGTCACTTGAGCGCAAAACATGGAATTGGCGTCACTTGAAGCGTGCAATGCAAATCCAGCCTTTATGACTGATTCCTGCTTCTCCTACGAATGACTCAAGGTCAGCGGCAGATCTGTTTCTGATACCGGATTAGACGTACAGTGTTCCCCCACATATTCACAATGCGCTACTCACATATTCACCTATTTGAGGATATTTGGGGAACCATTTCCCTAATATTTGCTGATTTCCTGCTAGGGCTAAATCTCAGTTTAATGACGTAGAATTTGGTGCTATGCTGTGGCATCTTTGCGCCATGGAACTAAGTGGCAGTATGTTAAGGAGATTCATGCAGTACTTTGGCACCATCTTGCATTCCAAGAATTGTTCGGTGACCAAGCTTGTGACTCACTTCCATTGCATACCAAATGAGCTCCCCATTGGGATGGGTTTTTATTCATACCATATATATGTATGTACATATGTATGTAATATCTTTTATCTGCTTCAAGGCAGCTTTTTTAGTCACTCCAAGCCAAATTTTGGAGGAATTGGGTGAATAACTTCAGTTTTTGATGATTTTTGCCATTTGCAGCAGGACTTGGGGGGGAACACTGTACCTATGCTACTATATGTTGTACACAAGAAGCTATGACAAACATTGATCTACTATCATCTATCACATCCTGACCTGAGTGTCCGTGTAGCTCCTTAGGCATCAAGGTCATGGCCATCCGCAAACGTTAAATTGAGGCAACTGGATTCTTTTCGAGTTGTCGATCCTGAAGTGTCCAGTCGCCTCGATCAGATCCTGAGACGTCCACTCCTTGTCCCTTCACAGTATGTCTATCAGTAAGTGCTACACATTAGAATGCTGGAAAAAAAGAACAGTCCTGCTCATGGTTCCTCTTCCATCCTCATTTTCGTCCCCTTCTCAGACCATCATGGGAGTGTCCGAGAAGACGGAGCTGATGGACTCGGCCACGGATTTCTTCCGGGTTCCTTTCATCAGCGAGCGCGCCTCGGCGTCCGCCTCCTCCTCGTCCTGGTCCCCGTTGGGCTTCAGCTTGCCGTTCTGGCCCCGCGCCTCCTTGGCGTCTGTAAAGCCCACGTGCCTGTTGAGCGCCGAGGGGTCCACTCCATGGGTGGGCGTCACGCTGAGCACGGACGAGCGGATGCTGTCGTCGCCTCGGGCTTTGCCTTTACCGGGGCAGCAGAAGCAGCGGCACGGCGTTAGGTAGAGGTAGACCAGAACCAGGACCACGCTGGCTAGGCAGCCCACCAAAGTGGTGTACGCCGTGTTGAGGGTCTCGCCGCTGCCGTGCATGGTGAAGTTGTGGACCTTCAGCACTACGTAGATGGTCTCGTTGAAGGCCTCGCCGGTGGCAAAGCAGGTGTAGGTTCCGGAGTCCTCAAACCGGACCGGACTGACTCGCAGGCTCCCGTCCGGCAAGACTTTGGCTGTCTGGTTTCCTCCAGGAATCAGAGCAGATGGACCGGGCAGCATCCATGTCTTGAGCATGTTCCTATGCTTGGTGTCGCACCCCAGGGTCAGCGTTTGCTCCAGAAAGGCTTCCTCTTCCGCCTCCCTGAAGGTACTGCAATTCATGCTTTCGCCGCTCAGGTCAAACACATCGACCAAAATCTTCTGCGGGCCCGGCAGGATGCAAGTGAAGTCGTCTCTGAAGTCCGCCACCGAGTTGAGCTTGCGGAGGTCCCAGTGGGCGACCAGCGTGTAGAGGTCACAGTGACACGGCAGCGAGTTGTTGTGGAAATAGAGGCCGTTTTTCAACCAGGCGGGCAGCGCTCGCATCTCGTCCAGGGGAAGCCTTTTAATCTTGTTGGACGACACGTCCAGCAGGCTGAGCTTCTCCAGACGGGACTTCTCTCTGATGAGCTCCACGGGGAACCGGGAGATTCGATTGTGGCTCAGGTAGAGCTTCTGTAGGTTGAGCGTGGTGATAAAAGCCGAGTGGTCGATCTGGGTGATTTTGTTGTTATACAGCAGCAGAACCTCCAGGTTGACCAGCGGCTCAAAGACAAACTCGTCCAGCTGATGCAGGCTGTTGGACGACAGGTCCAGATAGCGCAGATGCTTTACATTGACGAAGGCCTCCGAAGACAGGAAGAGCAGACCGTTGTGGCTCAGGAGCAGGTTGCGGAGCTTCGGGAGCTTCACCGGGGTCCACTCGGACTTCAGCCTGTCAATGCTGTTGTGACTGAGATCCAGCACGGCCGTGTAGAGCGGCAGCCCCGTCGGGATGCTGCTCAGGTTCATTTTGGAGCAGCTCAGGATGTTGGAGGCGCAGATGCAGGGTGCCACCGATGCGCCCCCTGGAGGCCACAGGAGGCTGACGCACACTGCCAGGGCGAGGGCCCGCTTCAAGCCGTCCCTCCACGACGGCAGTTTTCTACCCGACGGCTGCGACATGCTGGTTGGCTGACCACTGATTTCTACACTGCTGAGCTGGGCTGGGAATTCATTCACATAAAACACTTGCTGAAGAGGTCCAGGGCATTGCTTAGTGGGGCTGAAAAGGTCAGAAGCAAACAAAGGACATTCAGTCCAGTTGTGGGCCGTCAGAGCCAGCAAGACCTTCTCTGCTGGCCTAACATAATTATATTTGATCATAATTACAGTAAAAGTTGATATCATTATCATATTAATAAGAATTAAAGTAAATTTCATCTTTTATTTCATTTTCCTAAATACAATATATAATTATTGTCCATCTTCTCTTTGTGTCATATTATATCCATTTGGTTACACTCCTTCAAGAGTTGTAGTTTTAGGTTAGAGTTTTTATCCAATCAGCTAACTTGTGTCGCTAGGCTGTATGAAATCCGCCTGAGCTCTCACAATAAACAGTTGAGGGCGTCTGTCTGCACTGTGTGAACTAAGAATTAAGGCCATCTAGAAATGTTGAACGTGAAATGTAAGCGGTGTGATTGAATACTCAGCAAGGTAGGCAGCGCTATGCAGGTCAAGCAAGCTTGGTCGTTTGGCTGTGACAATCCCATGTGTCCTGTGCTTTTGTAGAGCCCTCATTCTCTGGCATTTGAAAGCGAATTAAAACATACGATAGAAAAGGATTTCTTGTTGGAAATGAAACGCACAGACAAACCGTACAAGCAAGTCATTGAGGTCTTCTTGAGGAAAGAAAGAAGGATGGATTTTGTGTTGAATTAAGTGTTTTTGGAGACAGCGGTATTGGTGAGTGCCATCATTTTACTGATGTATTTTTTCATTTTTAATGTTTTTGTCATTTCATTTTGTTCATATTCTGTTGTAAATTCCTCGTTGCCGCTGAATTGGGAGTGTATGGGGTAGATTTTGATCATGCGTGTGTATGCTGGGGGATGTCCATTTTTTGCGCACTGTTTGTGGCAGGCATGGTACTGGGCAGCTAAACGCCCATTGAGAGGGGCGTGTATTAAACTTGTTTACGTTGTATTGGTGGCCGATTGTGGCGTCCGTTGACTTTCGAGGCAGTCGCCGTGAGAAAAGGAGGACATTGATCGAGAAAGCGTTCAGTTGAGTGCTCAGGAGTTGCCACGTTCGGCGGTGGAGTTTGTAAGAGGAATTAAAGAGACACTGTCATATGTCATATGTTTCCGAGCGCTCATTGTGTGGATGAAGTGTTCCAACACAGTCTCATTGGTTACAACACAACACATTCAATTAATGGTAAATAAATGGTTCTTATATGAAACTGCGATTTGTAATTTAGTGTACAATCTTGTTAAAGCTTACCTGCTCTTGGTGCTTCATAAAACTTTGTGGAAAAAAAAAATTAATTCCCTTTTATTTTTAAGTTTTGACAGTATCGTGTATATTTTAATTGCTGATACAAGTTTATATATGTTTGAATGCTCTGTAAAATAGCCTGTGTTGTATTGGTGATGCAAGGCCCAGTAATGCGAGTTGATTCGAGTTGGACACCACTGAAGGTGTAAGTGTGAAACGCATGGACCACCACTGATTTCCTCTGATCAAGTTCAATGGGTCACTCCAAAATTTGAGAACCTATTCTGTCCGTGTTTGTGTATCCGCCACAAATGTTTGTTTCTAAGATTTTTTGCCAGTTTTAGATCAAAATTGAAGGGGAAAAGTGGAAAACAAATATAGTATATAACTGACATATTTCTTCGATGACTCGAATAACTGCATTAAATAATTGTATCAAATTTGAATGATAACATTTCAAAACCAACCCATTTTTTTCTCTATTATTTTTACCAACCAACTATTTTACTTTGTTATTGTTTCATTAATAAATAAAAAAAAAGCTAAACACCTAAGCAATTTCACACAAGGGAGATGTATGTCTTATTCACTAGGGATTTTAAATAACATTTTTACAGACCAATACCAGTACCCAACCCTTGAGTAAACACTGATACCGATAACACTAGCAGTTTTGATCCACAAAAGTACAATGGCAGATCATTCTTTGAAAAGACCTGCCCATAACGACAAGTTTCTAGTCTTCTAATTTGTCATTTCTACTTGATGGTTGTAAAACTGCTCTTAGAGAGTGGCCTGTACAATTATTGGCTGTGAGGAATTGTTCTGAGCTGCTTAGCAAAACTGGAACACATGGAAGCAGGTATAGGCGCCAGCAAAAATGAACATCAGCATTGATTTACTCCACAAGTAGTGAGTCATATAAAAGTCAATTTAGCATTGAAATATGTGTCTTTATTTATTCATTTATTTAGCTGTTTTGGAAAAATGTTATCTTCTCTGAGTATCAGTAGCGATATACAAAACAAGGATTTGAAAAGACAACACGTCTTAAAAACTATACTGTTGATGAGTGAGCTGTATTTATTTTTTTCACACAGAAGTCATGAAACCCGTCTTTCCAAGCAATGCCTCCATTTATGAGCTAACCCGAGAAATGAATGTTGATTCTCAACATTGTTGTTTATTCCCAAACTGTTGTTTTTCAACATTGAAGGCTATATTGTCCTGGTATATTGGACGTAAAACAAGATTATCTGAATAAGATAAGCGTTTAAAAAATAAATCAGATGTTGGAATGATTAAAAATCAGACCGTTTACAGGTAACGTTAAAATGTAAAACTCCCGATCGTACTGCAGTCTTGTCAATGGTCCTTGACAGAAAAACACGTCCTCCATTCATCGTGTCCTTCCATTGACAGCGCATCACGTCACGTGCTTCATATGCACATCGGTTCGTTCATTATTCAGGCTTCGAAGAGCCCCCACCCCTTGCCCCATGTCTTTTACCCTCATCAAGACACAATTTCGATTTGTGGAGCAGCCTCGGGAGGGCAAGAAAAACAAGCAAGATGGAGACGCTTACCTTCATCTTTGAAGCCCCGCGCCTGCTGTCTTCGCATGCAGATGCCCCCCACCCCACCCTTGACGAGATATCCTCGCCAACGATCTTGTGGCGCTGCAGGGCTGCCTTGTGACACGTTTGCGCCAAAGGAAATCGGAGCCGCAAGACTCTCATATCAGGATGAAGAGAGGAGGGTGAGGATGTGTTTAGGGAGCATGCGCACACGCGATCTTTCGCCCAGCCTTTTGTAACTAACAAAACACGCAAGAATAACAACACGTAATAATAATACGTACATGATGTTCTTAAAGTATATTTGTGGTTTGAAAAAACATGTAACTGATTCAAGTCCTTAAGTACGTTTCAGTCAAGTCAAACAATAATAATAAGATTCACCTAACTAGTCATAACAATATCCTGATTGATGATGTGTTCGTGAAATAGGAATAAAGCAGCAACATCCACCTGCTTTTATTAATCTCAGTGGACATTTTGCCACTTTCTGGCAACTGAAAATGACATCACAAAAGGCAATGCTTAAGTAATGACCAATCACAGCTCAGCGTGCAAAAGCCATATGACCACCATTACAAAACAGGTAAATGGTACACGCGTACAGAAGAAAAGAAAGATGTAAGGGCTATGTTAATTTTTATTTTCTTAGTTTTCAATCGGTGAATAATTACATATTATTAATGTAGTTATTAAAAAATAATACTTGGCTTTCCGTTAAAAGTGATGAGACAAATTTGATTTTTTAACATTTCTAACACTGTCCACCATGAAACAGTTTGACCTCAGGCATTTGTTTTTGCCATGTAAAGTGTAATTCTGATAAAAAAAAAATAAAAAAAAAAACATTGCATCTTTTTTCAGGTACTTTGATGCCCTTAGTTTTTATTTTTTCAATTTTGGACTAACCTGTATGAATGCTGTAAAAAGTTGTTGAAAGCTGGTTTTATTGCTTTTTCCTTTTGTCAATGTTAAAAAGGATACCGTTTTAGGTATATTTATACAATTTTCATAGATAATAATTTTATTTATGGTCACCATGGCAAGTGGACGGGGGGGCGGGGGTGACTCGGAATGTTCTCCTTTTCCTAAGGGGAGGCTTGACAAAATATAATTGAGAAGGGCCTCCTTAGCGTTATTGTCTAGCTCGATGCTAAAAAAAAACTATGCAATGCAACTTATACATTTTAACAAATAGCCCCTATAACACTTGTAAACATTTAAATGGGCAGTCTACTTATTTAACAATTTACAACCATTAAAAGCTATTATTATGTTTCAATCATTAATTTGCTTTAAAATAATAAAACTTTTTAAAAATGTTTGAGATGTATTAATCGTACATGAAATACAATTTACTTACCAATTTATTACGAAATAAAATTAGCTTTACTGCTGAAAACTATCGCTTACCCATAGGTGTCAAGCCCCAGTCGCCGAAGGCCGGCATCTTGCATGTTTTCCGTTTTCTCTCCCCGACACACCTGATTTAAATGATTAGGTTATTAGCAAGCCCTGCAGGAGCTTGAAAATGATCCTAAACCTTTAAATCAGGTGTGTTGCAGGATACCGGCCCTCGAGGACTGGAGTTTGACAACCTGTACAAAAGCTATTTGAACACTAATGGTGGAGCAATTTTCCTCGGCATGTAATTTTATTTATTTTATTCTCTGCAAATAATTACTAGTATTATTGTGGCTAACAGATGTGGTTATGTGGTCCTCATGTATGGCTTTTATGTCTATTATACTGCCATCAAATTGCTGTGCACACACACAAAAATGAGTAGGTGCCCGCTGACCGAAACAAACACTTTATTTTTCACATTCAACTTGAATATAGCCGTTATTAGTTTTATAAAATGCATTTTTTTTAAATTAAAAAAAAAAATCACATGACAAAGCAATATTATTGGGGGGCATGGTTTAATCAGTTTGAATTTCCATTCATTTAGGCTTGAACACAGCAAGCCACGACTCGAATGAGGATAAGCGGCTACGAAAATGGATCGGCGGATGGACAAAGGGAAATATAACTTGCGATTTGAACATGTCCAATTTAGATGAATTTTGAATTTGTGCATTTGGACTTCGGCATTCACAAATACACTCATTTTTGAGTGGGGTCCTTACATTGTATGCTAAAAACAAACCTCCATTTTTTTGGTCATTAAATATTGCTTTAGCATCACCTTGTGGCAAAGTGATGAATAGGAGTGAACAAGGCGTGACTAAATCAGAAAGAACCCTCAATTTATTAGTTCCTGTTTATTTCTAGGTGAGGCTTGTCTACTCATAAGTATTTTCAGCCATCAATCTCGAACGGCGTTAAATTGAACGACAATCGTATCGTGGGCAAAAATCAAAATGACAGCCAATTGGTTTCTTTTAGGGCATGGCTTCTTGAAACCTTTTCTGTGGGTCTAACCGCGATAAACATGCCTAGCAAGTTTAGTCCCGCTTGGCAAAAGTGGCTTCGGGGGTTGAATTTTCCAAACGTCTGGCTGAAAAGACACTAAGTGGCAAGTCAAGTCAAGTGCGTTAACGATGATTAGTCAGTGGAAGCGAGCTGAGGGCGTGTCTGAACTCTGTGGCCGTGCGCCTTTGGCAAGACGAATCCGAAAGTGATTCACGCTCTGTTTGATGCCACTCACCGCCGAGATGGGGATGCTGTTGCCAGGCAACCGCCACCGGTGGCCTTTCATCAGCCATTTAGCTCTGAGGTGGGCTGGGATGGCAATCATTCTCCCATTACTTCCTCCTAAATAACTCTCAAGTGGTTATAGCCGATGCTCCATTCCAATTCCCTTCAAATCATATTTTTCATGTTTTTAACAGGAAAGCTTTGACAGTATATATATATATATATATATATACACGTATATGCATTCGACATGCTTTCCTCCACTTTACGTGGTATAAAATCGTTTTCTGCCAGCCCCTCTAATTAATTAACGACACATTTAATGAAATCGATTTATTTAGGCAATGAAACATTTATGTAAGTAACAACAAATTTAATTTATCGATGAAACATACAAATAATTAATTATCCTTTTATTTGATTATTCAATGGTACTTTTGTTGATTGAATTTTGGCACTTTCGGTCCTCCATAAATGTCCTACTTTATATTTAACTCAATTTGTTTCCACATAGAAATCATTTGAAATGCCATTAAGCTCTTCCAGCCCCCAAAGACACGCCAATTTATTGTTTCATGTTTTTAACTGAGAAAAACACAATAATAATGTCATATATAACTGACATCTTGTTTAAAATGACCTCTGTATAGAAATAATACTCAATCTCAAACACTTGACTATGATAAGTAATTCAACAAATGGTTTATAACATGAATTATATGATTTTGAAAAGTGCAGGAAGTCCGCCCTTATAAAAAAGGTCAGATGAACTAGCAAAAAATGTAAAACGCCCATCACTGCTAATTACAATGTGCAGCCATACAAAATTTAACAAAGTAAAGGCATACAATGTTTTGTAAAGGAGTAACAAAGTTTAAGAACCATTTGCTTCATGTTCCATCCAATTTGCTCTCGACTTGAAAAAAAACCTTACACTGTTCCTGTCACTGTATTAAAATACATTCAATTAGATTTGCTGATATCTGCAGAAACACTTAATGTATCCCCAGGTGTACTTCGCATGATAAAACCTTTACACGTTGATTCCATCAAAGCACGCTTGGAGCCGATCAAGCTACAAGAAACCTTGAACACAATGTTGAAAGATAGCGTTATCTATCAAGAAATCTATTTGAAAGTGAACCATTTGCAGATGAATGAACACGTGGTCCTCACGATGAAAGTGATGTCGTCAAGTTTTGTGCAGGGATTGGTCCAACTGTGAAGAAAACAGTACAAACACAAGGCACCGCACCATCTTTTGAGCTTTGTTTTGTTGCCAATGTTTTTAAAACCTTTATGCCTGAACGTGTGTCATTGGTACCTTCAACCTGAAGCCTTCCTTGAATCTACTGCGTTCTGTCCGGCTCAAAATTGCTATTTCCGTTCTGATTGTCCTTGATGGATTTGTGAGACAGCTGGGCAGCTTGGACAACACCCTGCCAGACAACGAGGGTCAAGATCGGAGACGACGCGATGGCATGAGAATGTCACCTCGTCCCTCCGCCTCCTCCTCACCTTGAAGCTCCTCTTTCTCTTCTGGATGTTCTGCTCGGGCTGGAAGAGGATGACGTACACTTTAGGAATGTAGAGCATCCCGAGGGAGACGGACGCACTGAGAGTCATGGACACGGTCAAAGTTGCCGTCTGGATGAACATCTGCACGGAGGACATGCAGTTTGTAAAAGCAAGATTGGAGTCTAGATTGTAGTGGCTCTCAAAGTTGTTGTTGTTGTTGTTTTTTTCTACATACTACCTCAAAAAATGCTTGAAAACAAAATCTTACAGATGAAATGCAAATGCGGTATACTTTAAAGTTGATTATTACTGAACCCTACTTGGATGAGAATCTCTCCTATACCACTAAAAGTAGTGTTACAACAATAATAATTGTGAACAATTCATTACAGTCATACCTAAGCGTTATTTTTACTCATTGCGACAATCCAAATTTTAACTTGTAAATCTATGCTTCCTGTGTGTTGATGAGATCCGACTGCTTGTGCTTGGTTGATTGGCTGTTGTGGTTTTTGGCATAGCCTGATAGGCTCTTGTTGCAGGTGGGAGGGCAGAAGGAAAACATGAAAATGAAAGAGCACGTGATAATTTGCAGTTTTATGAATAGTAAATTTAACTTTAAGAACGCCCGACAGCACATGGATATGCATTCTTTGTAAGGAGGAGCTTGATTACCACCAAAGCAGCTCAAGTTTAGCCCACCGCATAAATGCAAAGCACCCAGCCGCAACCACAGCCAAAAATTGCAACAGAGGCACAAATGGACTAAGCCATAGCAAAGCTCCTTGCCATACGAACAGGATTGACTATGTTTCATTTGAGACTAATCTCAAATACAACTGCATCTGTTAAAGACAATAAATAATTGAAGCCACTTTTTTGTAGTTGCATATCAATCTTTTGATCACCCACAATAATAAAGTACCTTAAAAAAAAAGAAACTATGATTGATTTAAAAAAAACAAAGTGAAGTTAAAGAGATTAAATCAGCAACTATAGATCTTGATCGATCAATCAATCAAATCAATCATTTTTTCAATCTCAACATTACTAGTCAATGCAGATACACATTACACATCAAATTAAACGTTAATTTCATCTAATCTAATACATAATTATTCAAAATATAGGTAATGAAACATTGATGTTGGAAGTGTTCTGCAACATTTTTTAAATCTAAAATATGCACCTCAATCTATGAAAAGTGCGAAGTACATAAACAGGATTCATCTGATTACCAGCTCTGGACTAGATAGAGACAAGACGCTTGGGTTCCATAATTGCAGCTCGTGTCAGATCATCATTCTAATCTGTACAATCCCAGTTGCTGTGATTAGATCACTCCAACACTTCTCCCTAAAGTCCAATAAAAGTCGGCTTCCCTGACCTCAGATTCAGCCCAAATCCTTAAAAAAAACAAAAAACAAAAAACTTGGCAGGAACCTTAATGGATATTGTACTGTCCTAACCATTTTAGTGGTACAAACTTACAGTAACACTTTGTCTATAATCACAACAACAAAAATTTCCATATACAATTAATACCTTTTACAAACACCTAATCCCCACATGTGATCAAGGCTCAGGGAATGACCAATTCCAGCTCATTTTGGGAACGGCATATGACCACACCCAGAAAACAGCTGAGCCGTAATTGGTCTGGTCTCTGATGAGCCCTGAGCACACACAATGTTACTTTCAGTTGTCAATAAATTTGTTGTGTGGGTGTACATGACAGCTTGTTTTATCTATGAATTCTACAAAAATATGAATTCTTTACTGCAGAAAATTGCAAAATAAGTTAGGTATCCCTATAATGAATCACTTACTGAATCAGTTGTACTCCAAGAACTTTTTCCTGCCACTGGAGAGCAGTAGCGAACTCCACAACATCCAAACAGACAGTTGCCGTTGGTTACTTTGCAATTATGCATTGAATAAAAGCTTGACAATAATGCGACTTAATGGGTAAACTGGCTGGAGGGCTGCAACTTTTGAGTATTCTTGGTACTGTATTTGGAAATCCTATGTACAGCATAATATTTTTTGATGATCAACATTATTTTGACTTAAAATTAAACTGTGCTTAACAGTACTTCACTTGCCTGCTCCTTCAAACCACTCCCATATACTGTATTTTGGTCTATGAAAGAGGATTTCCAACTGAAAAGTCAGCATTGTTTATTAAAATGTGATCACTAGGAACTTCAGCTGTATCAGCCTGTCTGCGTCAAAGTGTCATTTATGTCTATCGACCTATAGCTATGGAACATTCGTGCTGCTAGCTAGCAGCTAATTTATGCTGGTAAACAGTGGGAAGAGCTACCGTATGTCCATGTCAAAGTCTGCGTAATAAGGTTGTTTGTTTTAGCGCCCTGAATTGTGATTGAAGATGATTTCAGACATGACATGCTCCTGGTAACAACTTCAAAATAAAAGCCCGCCAAGGCGTTCGTGTTCATATAAGATTTGGGAAACTGAGATTCGTTTTGAAGATGACTTTCTCACCGCGTTTCCAAAGCTTTACGCTGTGTTGTTACAACTGGCTTGATTTTTTTTTTTTTTTTTTTTTTTTTTACAACGTAACATAACACTCACCGGGCGACCTTAAGCCGACAAAATAACATCTGCCCCTTCACATTTGTATTGGCGGTGTTGTTTGACAATAAAATAAGACAATTATATCACTTGAGCACTGTTTAGAAGCACGGCGTCGCAGGCGGGATGTCCTAAGCGAGTTCTAGTTGTCTAGTGTCGGTTCTTACCTTCTCTGTGGATTGGGCCGTGCCAAAGAAGATGGGTACAAAGGCCAGCCAGACGATGCAGGTGGTGTACATGGTAAAGCCGATGGGCTTTGCCTCGTTAAAAGTCTCCGGGACTCCGCGGCTTTTCACGGCATAAACGGTGCAAGTCACCTAGGCAAGACAAAAGCAGCGGGTCACGAGATCACTCTGCACAGTGGGCGGGGCTTGACCTCTTACCATGAGCACGATACTGTAGCCCAGGCAGCAGATGATTGACAGGTCAGACATGTCACACTTGAGAATTCCTCTGGCCAAGTCAGGGTTCAGGGGGCGGAGCTCCTCGTAGTCAACAATGGTGTGAGGCGGCACCACCGCGAACCACACAAACACGCCCAACACCTGACACACACACACACACACACACACAGACACACACACACGTGAGCCATATGTCTGTGGAAATTGTCAGTCACCGTGATCATGGTTATCTCCCAAGCAGAGGCAATAAACCAATACAACCCGCCAGGCTATTGACAACTTAACTAGCAATCAACCAACTAACAAAACAATTCACTACATAAACAACGAATAAATCAATACAATCGATTGAATCGAAACCAACATACTAAACTTTCAACTAAAATAACAGTCCGGGAATAAATAACAAACGAAGCAAACAAAAATCCAGACAATCAGTAGTTGAAAAACCAACTAATCAACCAAATATTCGACCTATCAGTCCATCAGTCGACCAACCCATTAACTGTGTAACTGTTAATTCATTAAACAACCAACCGACAATTCCATTTTTTGACCAACTAACCAACCAACCAAGCCTAAACCATTCATCAATTAATTGACCGACCATTGACTAGCAGACCAATGAAACAAACGACCAATGGTTCAACCAACAAATCGACTGACCGCCCTGTAAAAAAAACAAAGCCTTTTTTTAACAAGCAGGTGAATGACAGGTTACTATGCAAAATACGTCGTCATCGGTGAACCCAGGCAACAATGACAGCAGCCTGGGGTCCGGTTTCCAAAATGACAGTCCATGCGATGCCGGCAGAAACAGGAAGTGGCTTTCTCACCTGGACCGAGACCAGGATGAATGTGATGAGTAGCTGCGAGGTGGGGCTAATGAACTTGGGAGGCGTCACAGAGCGCTTGCCCTGCTCAAAGATGCGATAGATGCGGTTGGTTTTGGTCAACATGGCGGAGTATGTGATGGCCATGCCCAGGCCCAACAGGAGACGCCGGAACGCGCATACGACCACGCCGGGCTCGGCGATCATCAGGAACGTGATCAAGTAGATCAAAAAGATCCCTAAAGAGGACAGGGAGTCATATCATGGCATCATATATTAGGATAAACTTTAGCACAAACTTATCTTATTTGCATTTGAAATGCGAACAAGGGCTCATCTCATTATATCTGATTTTCTTCAGTGTGCACTAGTCTTGTACGTACCAGTTGTTAGGGTATTTAAGTCTCTGGAGTGCCCCACCTTTAGTGTATACCAGCATTTAGTGTTTTTCGGAATACAGTGCAGCATTCTTTTGCATGTACCAATTATGACAAGGAACTAGTCCTTAGTGTATACATGTGCCAGTCTTGATCATCTACCTGTCTTGAGCATGTAGCAATTTTGAGCATGTACCTATTCTTCATATGTACCAGTCTTGAAGGGTACCTATCTTTTGTGACTACCAGTCTTGAGCGTGTACTTTGTCCTTAGTGAGCAGCAGCCTTTAGTGTTTACCATTTTTGTGTGTGTTTGTGTACCTGTCGTTCCTGTGTATCAGTCTTGGAGCGGTACCTGTCTTTAGTGTGTACCAGTCTTGACAGGGCCTCGGGCCTGAGCGCGTACCAGTCTTGAGCGTTTACCCGTCTTTAGTTGTGTACCTGTCTTTAGTGTGTACCAGTTTTGGGCATGTGAACATGTGTACATTGCCTTGAAGTGTCAATATGTAATATATAGACCCTGATTCATGTCGAAATCCCACTAGACATTTTAATAAGTTGTAAAGCAAAGACATTGCGATGCAACAAGAAATGACCTTAGCCTGTAGCTTTCCCTCGATCGTGGATGGTCGGCTGCACGGGTTGTGTTGACGCCTGTTAATCTAATGTTCTCAGACTACTCGCAATCAGTATGTACCGGTCCTTGGCGTGCGCCAGTGTTGAGCGCTTTCCTGTCTTTACCTGTCTGTACCAGATGTATATTTTTGCATCTGTTCATGGTGCATACCAGTTTTGACTGCGTATCTGTCCTTAGCGTGTACCGGTCTCGCCATGCCACCAACCTGTCAGTAAAACGTAGCTGAGCTCCCGTCCAGAAGCTCTGACGATGGGGGTGTCGTTAAATCTGACAAAGGTGACGACGACGGTGCAGGTCGCCAAGATACCGAGCATGGAAAGGGAGGCGGGCACCAGGGCCCATGGTGAGTTCCACTCCAATTTGATGATCGGCGTCGGACGACAGGCGGTCCTGTTGGGGACGGGCCGCATGTCTGACGGACACGTCTCACAGGTGAACTGGTCCAATTGGTATTGATAGCCATCACAGAGCTGGAGAAACGGTCGAGAAAGTACTTTCGGGTATCTCTACTTGAGTTTTTTGTTTTTGCAAACATTTCAGTTTTACTCCCGACATTTGAAAACTGGTATTGAACGTTTGCAATCTCAATGGATATTGAATGTGATTACTCTGACACATGCAGACAGGCAGGGCATTACCTCACAGTGCCAACAACAGGGGACCCCCTTGACCATCTTCTTCCTCTCTCCTGGTTTACAGGGTAAACTGCAAATGGAGTCTGGAAGTGACTTATCTCCTCCAGACCACTGCATCTCCTCCAGCTGACGGACACACATAGAGACATCTCACACGGTAACATGGAAGACCCCATGTTGGTCGGGACCAACGGGAACCTTACGTTGAGACGCAGGTTGTTGGTCCACTGGCCGATGACGTGGTAGCCGGGGTGACTGTGATTGGTCATCTGGAATTGGAAGATGTCGTAACGGCCGGGAGCGTCTCCGTTCTCGTTGAACAAAACGCTGGTGCCTGCACTTCCTGTTGAAGACACGCCCCCTTCTGATTCAACTTTACTCTGTGTGTGTGAAACATGTCTTGTTTTCGCTGTATGTGAACAAACGCACGTCGCCGTACTCTAACCGTTGAAATTGACGTCTCGGATGTAACCGAGTAAAGAGCGTCCCTCCACGGGGTCCATGGCGCTGCACACGCCGCCGTCGGATTGGTCGCCACAGAGCTGCTGCTGCATACTGTGCAGGGCGTAGGCCACAGCGTACACGGCGTCAATCACAAACTGAACCTTGCCCTCCTGCTCATATGGAGAATCTCGGCCGATTCTCTCCTGGCCTGCGGAGGAACGACGAAAATACAATTGAATGGTACTACTAGTGCAAAATTAAACCTTATTAGTAAAGTATCGGAGGCGGTTCGGTGACGCAGTGGTTAGCTTGTCCGCTTCACAGTTCAGGGACCCGAGTTGTCCCAAATCCACCTCGCCCCGGCCTTCCTGTGTGGAGTTTGCATGTTCTCCCCGAGCCTAGTGTATTGGACGAACTAAATTGTCCTTAGGTGGTTGTTCCATCTCTGTGTGCCGTGCAATTGGCTGGCCCATTTCAGGGTGTCCCCCGCCTACTGCCCGAAGTCAGCTGGGATAGGCACCAGCAAGCCTGTGATCCTTATGAGGAGGATAAGCGGCTCTAGAAAATGGATGAATGGATAGTCAACTATGAAACGCCTCTTGAGATCTGTCTTAAGATCCATGTAGTAGTGGATGTTGCATCAACAACTTTGGAACACTACACATTAAAATGCTGAGTTGTCTTCCAGAGGCACTTGCTGGGTAATAGGGTAGAAAATTTTCGAAAAATAATCTAATTGCACTTGCAAAAAGATCTTCCACAGTCATTATGATGGCCTAAATGACTATAGCACTAACGTGCCAATCCACTCAATGAGCTGTCTGTCTTTTTTACAGTATGTCTAAAATCACATGAAATTCAACATCCAATGGAATTGAAGCCTACCTGTGCATTTCTTCTTGCTGGGGTCCACTTCCACTCCTGCTCGGGTGAGTTTACAACGGAAGTCATCTTCCCAGAATTCATTGAACCAAATGTTCCTGCGGTTGTTCTCCAGGGAGCGAGACATGAAGTACTGATCAAAGCCTGGAACGTACATACACATGCAGTAAACATGCAACTCAGCGGTGCCTAGATATGAGTGACTCAACTAATGACAGTGAACTCAACTGTATTTTAAACAACCACATAGCTTTGCTTTAATCAAGTCTGTTTAGTACCAACAAACAATGCTAAAACTGGCAAATGAATATTATTTGTGGTGCTGTATTCTAACCCAAGAAACGCAAGAAATAATTGAACATAAGCAGTGGGGGCAACATTTCTAGATAGATAATACTCACAGGTGTGTGTATATATATATATATATATATATATATATATATATATATATATATATATATATATATATATATATATATATATATATATATATATATATATATATATATATATATATATATATATTCTTTAAGCTCTGTGAAGCCCTGCGACTGTGGTTTACTGAGTTGAGCGCTGATGCCGCATGTTATTTAGATGTCTGTATTCTACTGCCCTCTGGTGGCCAAGGCGGATACACCAAGAAGAGCATAATATCGATTGAATTTACAACGTTCCCTCGCCACTTGCTTCACTTTTTGCGGCGTCAGTGCTTTGGGTGTTTTTCTTTCTTTCTTTTGTTTTGTTTTCCCAAAAGTCTGCCACTTTACAGCAAGGGCAAGGTTTTCTGTGGAATTTACTTATTGCAGGGGTTTTACAGTCCCCACTAACCGCGAAAAAAAGAGGGTGACTGCAATTTTGTATATTCTAATTAATGATGTTATTTTTGTATGCTTTCACAAAGTATAATACTTTGTGGTACTATTTTAATTGATAAGAATACATTCTGGGCAAGGGAGGTTCTGCTGGAATTGATAGATTAAAATGCCAGATTTCCATTCATCTCAATGAAAAATGATAAAATATGAGATATGATATGAGATATATGAAAGTTGAGATATGAGTGGTTTGAGTTCCGAACATGGTCAAGGAACAAATTGAAATCATACATCATCTTGAATCCACTGTATGCAGTACATGTGTGCACCCATAACTCACACACGTATATAAACATAAAAGTACACACCCCCACGCACATGAACACAAATACACATACACACACATACTAAACAGCAAAAACTCTAGACACAGTCATTACAGCCAATACAGATACACACATAAACAGCAGCTATAAAGTACACATTCAGTACACAAAATACAGTACATGCACTCACAGCCATACAGAACACACTTATACACCAAAACAAAAACAGGAAACAGATGCACATACACACAGACACACTACACACACACAACCACAAAAAAACAATAGACATGCACACATTCACATATGTTACGCAACCCACACGCACATGGATCGTGCGTTCTTACGGTCGATGGATGCTCGTTTGGGCAGGATGGTGACGGCCCCCTCTGCGACATCCTCCAGGTCCATGACGGGCGAGCTCTTCGCCCCCCAACTGTCCGAGCCCACAAACAGGAAGTGCCCCGTAAGGTTAGCACGCTTGGCCGCTTCCAGGACCTGTCTGTCACAACCACGGGCGCACAATAAGGGGGGCGCCCCAACAAGACAGATCAACAGTGAGCATTTACTTGATGTCGTCCTCGTTGGCAAAGATGATGACCCCCCTGGCGTTGCTGGTCTCCATCAAACGCTTGACTATCTTGTCGAACTCGCCGTCTGTCGGCTCGCGGGGAATCTTCACCGACTGGGCGATGCACACCCCGCCTGGGATAAAAACACCAATGCAACGGCTATTGCGTAGTAAGAACACAATCAGGCGATACGTGCCAACCTCTACCGTGTCTTTTAGTTTCGTTTTGGTTCCGGAGTTGAGAAGGTGAGATTTTGCAACCAGTCGGACAAGTTACCAGCAATGTTTCGTTCAATGCTGAAGTGGCAAAAATGTGTGTTTGGGAGCACACGGTCAGACAATCAACATCAGTAGGAAATAATTCACAAAGGTTCCAAAGGGGACTGATTTGATAGGAGGAACGGGTGCCAGTGAGAGCGGTGGGTGTTTTGACACTTTTTTCAGTTTAGGGTCTGTTTTTGGCCTGATATTCTATCCGCGAGTCTCGTGAGGACGAGCGGTCAGATGATGGATGGATGGATGGATGTCTCGTGGCCGGAGGGTATGGAACAATGTCATGAAGGGGGCGAGGCAGTCATACGGTAAGAGGTGCGGCCTTTGCTTTACTTCCTCGGTGACGATATCGCTACATTAAAGTCATATTTAATAAGAAACTAAATCGTCAATGTGCCAAACGTAATTTACATGCACATATTTAACTGTAGAAAGTGGCGCTTTAGGGGATTTTTATTTTTATTTGATTTTTTTTTTTTTTTACATAATTTGACTTGAATACATTTCAGTGACTGTCATTGAAAAGGCGGATGTTTAGCTGATGTGTGTTAACACAGTAACCGGACCCGTTAGCTTGTACGAGAGGCTTACCGGCTTCTCTTGAGATCTGCACGAAAGCATCCACTCCGCTCTCGCCATAGTTTCCCTCGGAGGCCAACGTGGACACATAATTCCAACCTAGAGCTTTGACGATGTCCAGCATGGCCTGCGCCTGGTACGAGTCCGGTGGGACCACTCGGGAGAAGAAGTCGTAGCGATTGTTGTCACTCAGTTCGGGAGCGGTTGATGCGTAGCTCACCTGAGGGATCTTGGCAATCGGCAGACATATAGATGGGAAAGATAGGGGTTTCTTTTTGTAATTCCATTTCAAATAAATAACACTTTTTAACTGTTACAGTAACGTTTTGGGGTTTTGAAATATTATTGGCTTTTATTTTGACTTTTGTCTGACTTGTTTTTTTGATTTGGTGTTTTAATTTGTTCATTTGAGAGCAGGTATTCAAATCTTTTAGTTTTTATTGTTGGTATTCGTGGATAGACTTTTTAAATTTAAGTATCATTTTTTGTTTTTTTTTAATGTATGAATTATTTGTCAATTCCCAAATAAATGTTTAACCTTACTTCTCAGAGCAATATGAAAAAAAACCATCAAACATTAACCCAGAAAGCTCATGTATGTTATTATTTAGCAAAGTCAAAAATGACAGACATTTCCGCTTTCAGTATAATACATTTTTATAAATGTAAGATATAGTTTCGGTTCATTTCCCTTTTTGAAAGCATTCTAACTATAATAATTAATAAATAATTTTATTTCATTAATGAAAATGTTTCTTTCAACTTTGGTTTCAGTTATTTAGTTTTAGCTGACTAAAATAATATTGGAATGGACAGAGAAATGTAGGAAACGTGGGCCTCAAGTCCATATTTGGGGGCACCCCTAAATTTAATCCCAGCACCCCTAAAATTTAGAGAATATATTTTTTCATGTGGGTATCTTTTTTTTAAAACAAGCTCGAGAAGAATATACTTTGGGGAAATATACCTTAACAACATTACCCCCCCAAATAGCTATGGAGGATTTCCTACCTTCAGTACCTTACCAACATTCTTTTATCATTACATAATTGTTGCTGAATGTAATTGTATCTTACTGTTTATGTTGTAAGATAGGAGTTGGAAAGGGAGATAGCTATCTTTATTTCCTTTAAATTAAGCCGTTTTCTTGCTTGGCCGGTACTTTGGCACCCCTAAACCTTTGACCCTAGAATCGCCCTGGTTGAAACATTTGCATCCTGCACATGAATGGATAGGCACAGTATTTACAAAGACAAGGACAAATGGTAGTCAAAGGGATTAAAGTTGTGCAACAGCCCGAATGTGTGTCACTCCTCAATCAAGGGAGTAACAATCACATTAGGACTCGCATCATGTGTATGTGTGTGCCTTGTCGGTAGATTAGTGAGTGCCGTAACACAAGCGCTTTCGCAAAAAAGGGTAAAAAAAAAACAAACAAAAAAAAACGCAACACTTCATGTCAACAATATCAGGTGAGCAGAAGGTTGCCATGGTGACCACGTTAGCATATTCACATTACGTATTTCAATAATTGTACTATTTATATTCATATTTCTGGATATTTGATATCCACAGCAGTCAATGGAAGCGTTTTTTGGCCGTCTTTTGAGTTTGATCTGATTGCCTGTTGTCAGTGAGTCTTACCCACTTTCACTGCAGCGCTCTCCACTCGCACACGCACATACGCAGTTATTAAAAATATTAAAAGCAGCAGTGAAGCAGACACTAATTGCTTCAGAATTAATCCAGCATGTGCAGACTGTCGGCTTGTGTGTTTCCATAAAAATAGAAGACTGTTTCGCACACGTACACGTAACTACTTCCGATAACCGCCGTATAAGAATAATCGTGCATCATATGCTTTAAATTATCTTTTGTATTGAATCAAAATTTGCTTTTGCTTACTCTATTTTGTCAAATCAGTTTATGGAAAAAATACCTACTTTAAGTCATTCAATTCCAAAGATATATTTGTAAGTAATTTCCACAGATCTTAAACATTCATTCATGAAGTTTATTCATCAATTTATTTGTACAGAAACAGAATTTGAGACCACCCTTTACACTGATATTTGAAAAAAAAAAAACCTTAACTGAATACCTGGACTTTGTAAAGACGTATCAATAGGTCTTTGGGATTGAATGAGTTCATCGAGATGGATGGGATAGGCTTCAACTCGCCCATGACCCTTTTGAGGATAAGCGCTTACAATCATTGATGAATGAATGGATAATCTACGACATTAATAATCATTATTTGCAATCGTGGTACGACTCACCTGCAATTGTAGCTGAAACAAAAGCATTGAAGTATAGCCCTTCACATTAATCACCAGCCAATAAAAAGCACACAGTTTCAAATATATATGATCCTAACTTTCATGTGATATTGCTTCACTGTGGTTTTTTTGTGGTTTTGGTTCATCGTGAGAAACAATAAGAAATAATCTAATAATTGAATAAATTATTGGATGTTCCCTACCAGTACAAGTACCGAGATATCTTGTACAATTGATGCATCAAGTTTAATTTACACAAGGACAAAAAATTGCAAACAAAGAACTTTTTTTCTGGCGCAGATGATGACTGGCTAATTTGTCAAACTGTCAGAGTTTAAACCAAATATGGCAGAGAAGACTTACTTATTGTCAGATTTTTTTTTCTCTTAAGAAACCGTGGCTGGTATCAGCATCCTTCATGAGAACTCAATACCTTAAAATAAGGCCAGTATTGTCTCGATATAAATACATGGCATCAACCATCCCTAATAATCACACTTGAATGCAAAATAAGTTTTAATCGGATGAGTAGATTATTCGATCGCACAAACGACAGAATAATTGAAAAATTCTCAAATGCGGGTACGTCAGGGCGTGAGATTTTAACAGTATTTCTGCAGGTATCAGCAAATCCAATTTATTGATTTTCAGTGCCTAAAAGAACAGTGCATTTTTATTTTCAAATTAAGAGCAAATGAATTGGAACATGGACCATCTTTTTGCTAGACCGTTTGCAAAATGCTGAATGGCTTCATTTTTTTACGTTATAGATGGATGCACATTGTCATTAGTGACCCAAACTCGCAGCAGATGAGTCAAACATAAAACAGATGATGCTGCAAGATCTATCTTCTGTTTTTGGAAGGATAAAATACGCCTAGAGAAAGTAATACAAATGTAGTTCCAAAGGTTAATAAATCGGACATGGATGCCACTCGCATTGCAATTGCATCCGTTCTAAAAATATTAGCTAGCGTCCGGCAAGGTTGTCGGATGGGATAAGCGACATGGGTTACCTCAAAGAGGCGCAGGATGTTGGCCACCATGATGGACACGGAGCTCGCCGAAGCGCCGATAACAGCCACCACGCGCTCGGGCTTCCGGATAACGGGCGGCTGCCCGTCAGAACAGCGAATATCGGACGTGTCCTTCTGGATCAGCGCCTGCACAAAGGTCAGCGACTGCTCCAGGGCGTACGTGTCCCGGGAGCAAGTGTCCAGGATGCGAGCGCCCAGCGTGATGTTGGGCAGCAGCGACGGGTCGCCGTTGATCTGGTCCAGCGCGTACAACATGGCCTCCATGCGATGAATGCCCTTCTCCTTCTTCAGCTCGCCGCAGGGTAGACCGTGGGGCCCGCGGGCGTGGATGGGGAACAGGCCGCCCAGGGTTATGTCGCCCGGGATCTTTATGGAGTGAGGGTGGAAATGTTGGTGGGAGGCCCACACCCGGACCGAGAGATCCAAGAGAAGGACGACTGACAATGTCATTCTGATGTGATGTTCACTTGACTATCTTCATCCTGCCGGTGTTTGATGCCTGAAAGAAGAATGCCAACAGGAATTATTTACGCAGAGATTTTTCTGTGGGTTGGCCAGGGAAGACACGCAATGAGATTTTCAAGAAACATTTCTTTTTATCACATGCTCCTAAGATCCAGAATAATGACTTGTGTCCATTTCGTTCTCAGCAAGACAGCAAAGTTGAACGGTTCCCACACAAACACGTAACATGTCCTCGGTTGAGCTCACCCAGTAGGGTAGCTACTACCAAAACGAATGTCCACTGCAGTGGCTGGGTCTCAAGAATATATAAATAACTCACGCTAGGTATCAAGGAGGTCTAAGAATACCACGTGCATGTAAAACTTGTGAAAAACATACAAACAAACAAAAACAACAACAACAAAAACATATGAAAAAATTCTCCTTTCTGGGCAGGGTTGTGGCTAAAAGTGTGACCAGAGTGATGATGGTTGGCTCCGCCCACCCCAGGCGACCATGTAGCGCCGCTCCTGATTAGTTCAGATCAGCCTAGTTTTTGCAGACGATTAATAAATCCAATCCTGCTTTTTACGCCTTCAGGAAGTGATGGCTGTAAGTTCATTTGATCATGTATTGTTTATCTTTGTCCATGATTATTTATGTATTTTGGAAGAAGACAAAGTTGTTAGATTTTAATAAGCTGAATTTGTATACAGTGTTGTATATTTATTTGTGTTATTGTTCTTGCGCTCTCTCAATATACTCCGGGTACTTCAATGTTTATATTATTTAAAATGCTTGCCAAAGAATAAGAGCTATAAAAACATGCTTAGTGAGTATCTAAACAGGGTATTGCTACACTTTGGCTTTCACTTATTGCAGTGAGGAAGAGATGTCTTGTGAAAATTTGAAAATGTGATCCTCACTAAAAACCATTGAGTCTCATTAGATTGTGGTAAAAGCCTTTGAGAAGCTCCTCAGTTGAGTTTCATGCAACTTAGTCTCAATTTCCACTTTGTCTCAAGTCAATCAACCAACCTGTCGAAATGCAAATTAGTCCCGGCCAACAGTAGAGAAGACATCGTTCAAGACATATTTACCCTGAGCACATTTTTCTTTTATTTTAATGGAAAAGTGCCCTCGATCATGAAATGAATCCCTGCCCCCACCTGCTGTAATAGTGCAATCAGGATTATCGTCAAAATGTGATCCTCATAAATCAAAGGACACTGGACCAGCGCCAGTTGAAGAAGGAATAGTTCAAAATAAATTACTATTAGCTTTAATATTCATTAATAACCGCACTCTTTCAAATATGTTGTAGTGAAGAAAGGGCCTTACTTACGCAGGAAGGGCCTCCTCCCGGGCGGGGGCTCACGTCCTGGCTGCCCCACCTTGGAGGCTCTGGTCTGGTGAAGATCACCTGGCGGATGGGGAAATTATCCACCTCATAACAGACGCTCCAATCGCCATAATGTAAGTGTGTGTCTGTGTGTGTGGACAGGACCTTTGAATGAGCGTAATCACTGGCTGACACTGCCCTCTAGTGTTGAAGATAATATCATTAAATTAAATCGTCACTACCCTAACGCCAGTTTTTTCACTGACTTTTGACAAAAAAAAGTCATATTGTTAAAAAAAAAAGTCAGGATTAAAAATATAACAAAAGAGAACGTAAAGTGTGATCAAGTCATAAGTATCATTCATATACACGCCTACACACACAATGTAGTATCACTTATTGTGTTAAAGGGAAAGTCTACACCCAATTTTTCACGGGAATCATGTGCTTTCTGCAGCCCCACTTGTCTAAACACGGCATTCTGATGAATACTGTGTTTGTGGAATCAAAGCAGCAAAATCCATCCGTTTTTCATCCATCTGAGGAGGTGGCCATTTGCTTCTTGCGGTCAACTGAAAATGGCATCAAGTCATAAAACAGGTCACTCATGATTGGTGTCTTTGTCATTGTCAGGCAACAACAAGTGACAAAATGGCCACCCCTGAACTGGACAAAAGAGGGTGAATTTTGCTCCTGGATTCAAATTCCACAAAGACATTAGTAATCACAAAGCCATGTTTGAACCAGAGGAGGTGCATAGAACATATTGTAATATTTGAGCGTGTTCTCATTTCATGTTTGCGAAGTTTTATTCAGTTATTTAGTATAAAACACCTATTGTACTATTAAGGGCAATTTAATTACGCTGATATCTTATTATACTGTGCCTGTTGCCAGCCTTAAGTAAATCCTAGCTTAGCGAGCTAGCAGCGCTCGAGTGTTCTGTCGACTGGCAAGAGCAGTCGCTATTACCTTTCAAAGGCAATTTAACTGATGAAAATGACTGGACGCTTTAATAGTGACAGCCTGATATTTGCTGTTCATACAAGCTTGCTCATATTTGTGTTCTGTGCTTCTGACGTCACTTGAATGAATAAATTGGAAGAGTTATTTAAAATCTATTTCGCTAAAATAAATCGCTAATTGTTAAAAAATTGAAGTAAAATTGTGCTATTTGACTTTCAGTGTTTATATCATAGTAAATTAATCCCCAGTCTCAATATCTGCAGCCTTACAGGAGAAATGCAGGCTGCTCCAATTACTTTCAATTACCCGTGGCGCTATGTAGGCATTCCAGTTAAAGAAAAGGATGGTAAGGTTAAGCAAAGTTGGTTTGTAAACAAAACAACAACAAAAAAAAAAAAAATAGGCCATACACGGCACATGTATGCATTTTGAAAAACTGCTGAAAATCAGCATGGCTCGCCTTTTATATTTATTTATATTTGCACACTAGATTGTTACATTTGTTCGAAATTGTAACAGTTTTTTATTTTTTTTCCTCCTCAATACATTTCAGAGGTTTTGGGGACTGTTAAACGGCTTGTCCATAAAGACAGACTCGAGACAGCCCTAATGAATATTTGTCAATATGATATCCTGTACACAGCTGGACGCTATCTTCTGACAACACACAAGAATGAGCCGCGACGTTGAGAATAAATAAAAACTTTTAATATTTGTTGGTGTAAATATATTGCGAATACAACACGAGAAGAAGACGCTGGAAGAAAAACGACAAGTCCCATCATGCATTGCGCTATATTGCAGAGAGCTTTGGTGTCATTTATCGAAGATGCAGAGAAAACAGAATTGGATCTGAAAACATTACATCAAAATAAATGTCCATGACAGGAGACTGCAAAATAAAAGGTTTCCCTTCTTGTGCAAACGAAAAAAGGTTGCCGACAATTCTGCTTTCTCTGCTTTTCTAAATAACAAATGAAAATGTAAACTCCGCCAACAAAACTACATTCAACAGTCAAATGATCAAGTTGGCTCAGCCCATGCCACATTGTCACATTTTTTTTTTTTTTGTAAAGTCAGAACTTTTTCAGCACGAGCGAAAGTATTCTTTCTGATCAGCACCGATTAAACACAGCCCATTTCCTGAAGCTACAAGTCCATATAAATAACCGTAATCATAAAAGTACGAACAAACACAGCAATCTAGTGTTGGTGGACATTCCGCGAGCTGATTGGACCGTTTGAGAGGCATTGTTGACTTGCTGACACCGTCCAATCGGGGACGTTTGATGTCATCGAATGCTTTTTAGTCAGTTGATTAGGGACGCCTGAATAACTCAGTCACTGTCAGCCCAGTAACAACGGGTCTTTGACGTCTGTAATCGCCAACGGCAGTGAATGAGTTAAAAATCGGGAACAGCGATGGGCAATGTATAACCAGTATTTCTACTACTGCCGGGCATTTGCATAAATCAATGTCCAAAAATATTGTTTTATAAATTTCTCTTTCAAATCTATTCTTTTTTTCCTCATTAAATCATACAGTTATTGCTGACAAATATTAGTTAATTGTACATACACACTTTTTTTTTACAGTATTTAATAAATGATGACTTAACAATATACATGAACAACGAATTAGACAATGGAAAATACAGCAACTGAACTGGTATTCTCTTATCAAAATAAACTATTTTACATACATTTTAACAAGTGGCCCTTGAACTCAAAAGTTTGCCCAGCCCTCATCTAGAAGCTTGACTGACATGCTGCCCAACTCAAAATGAAAACCTGTTCACGCCAAAGCCACGTAAGATCTTCACTTTTACAGTGGACATACGTCAAAAGTGGCATTTTCAGGTCTTGTAGAGTGCCTGCCCATCTGACAAGTGTGTAATTCAACAACCTAGTCAATCTTTTGGTAGCTTCCAAGTTCCCAAAATGTATCAAGGTGCTTTTGTTAAGGCATCTGGGAACTACACTCAAATGTATTCAGTACAAATTAATACAGATGTTTTACTTCATTAATTCAAAGCTCCGAAGAACGAACCTGATGACTGAAAAAAAAAACAGAACTTTTCGACACGCTATTGGAGAGTGTGCATGGCAGTCCATTGTTTTTAGCCTTTAAAAACACATTTTCCACTTGCCGTCCACTGAAAATAACTTCACCTGTGCTCAAGGATTAGGCAACAACCAATCGCAGCTCACCTGTAGGCAACGTTCCCTAGAGTTTTCGATGCGGCACACAAACTCCCTGAGCAGGCTTTGGGCCACGATGAGCAACTTCAGACATGCACACAGTGAGTCGCCGTATGCATAGCTGACGTCGCTCCCAAAGTGACCTATATCACAGGAAGGAGGGGGGCTCCGAGTACATCCAGGGGCCTAGCCGCGGCCCCGGATTGAGCCGGCCAAAGTGGGCTCATTCGTGACCCGTGTTTTGATGACGCATGGCAGCTCGGAACTCCAAGCAATATTGTTGATCTAAATAATCAGGTGAGATGAGGTATCATATTAGATATTTATTAGATTTGTATTGCATTTTATTTCATGTGCAGCATAGATTTTCTTGAGCGCTGAGAGTGTGCAGCTGAGAGGGAACATTGCCTGTAGGTCATGTGACAATTACAAGCTGAGCTGTGATTGGTCGGTAGCTGGGCCCTCAGCATGTGACATCATTTTCAGTAGACGGCAAGGGCCAAAATGTGTTTTTTAAAATAGTACTGGACATGAAAACTAATTTTACCATCAAAATAACTAGACAAAATACATTTTGGCTGAATAACTGGCACTATCCCTTTTAAGTTGATATTGGCAAAAGGTTGAGGACACATAAGCAAAAGGTTTGGTAAGAAAGGAAAAAAATTCTAATTAAACGGAAATGTGATTTGTTGTGATACATTTTGAAGTTGTTACTGCTTTCTGAAACGTACAGACAAATGTAGTAGAAAGGTCAACGCCAGTATAAAGTACCTTTGTCATCCTCATCAGAATCGTTCAATGTAGCAGTCAAATGTCAAACACAAGACAAGGTCTCTTCAAATGTGTTTCATGTTCATTCTATTTTCCTTCATTTTAAACTATTTCCCTTCATTGGATGAACATGAATTTTGCCATGTGATACATTGCTCTACTATCTGCCATGTTTGTCAAAAGTAATTTAATGATACTAAATTGCGTGTTACATAGTAAAATGAGTCATTTTGATCATGCATATTCTATTTTCAAGGTTACGTGGAACATTTTGCATGTATCCCTGAAACTGTTGCCAAACGCCTTTCCAATGTTAGAAGCTGTCACGCGAAGAAATCTAGCCAGGGTTACCGATTGTTGTAAAAACATTGACGGATCGCATTTACACATTTTGTTTTCAAGAGCTTTCTTTGCAAGATTTTCTTTTTCAGGGGTACACCCGTTGTTTGTTGACAAGACTACTGTTATGGGATTGTAATACGTATCTGGGGTTTGAGTCTATTTGTGGTGACGGATGGGACACCTTGAGCTATAATTGTTTCGAGCAAATTCAACAATTTGGCAGATTTTACGGCTGGCAATGTGAACAAGGCTTTGGTTGCCGGGATGACAAAAACAAGCGGACCAAAGAGGGCTTTTTGGGGCGTCCCCAATGAACAAGACTAACAAGTCTATCATGTGATTATTTACAGTCATAAACACAGACATTGCTCACCAGTCACACGCGCAAACATGGCTTCCGGAAGAACGCGTCGTTTCATATTACTCTTCCTGTGCAAACATTTCGGCTCCGGCCGTGGCCAACCGCTCCAACGCCATGTGATGTCATCAATGAGGCGGGCGGTGTGTTGAACTGACCTCAGAGCGGATGTGATGTTCAGAAAAATGGAAGACCTGATGCCAGGGGAAACAATGGCCTGTCTCCCGATTGGTCGTTCATTCAATATGGCGTCTGCATGCGAACCTTTGCGTCACTGACCATGTCAGAACAGGAGACTCCGCCTCCTGCTCAGATTGTTTACTGAGGAGAAAAAAAAAAAAACATTACTTGAAAAAACATGACATATAAGGCAGCGAGTGGTGTGATAGAGTATTAAGTGGGACGCGAAAAATCATCTAAGGAGTGCGTACATTTGTCTGCCGACATGTTATCTTGCATCAGTTTGTGGCTTAGTTAAGGCAGTGTGCTCACAAATAGGGGTAAGGTTACATAAAACCAAGTCCGGAGGTATCTGAGATTTTAACAGGTTTCTGCAGACCTCAGCAAATCTAATGTAATGCATTTTAATATTGTGGCAGAACCATTTACTTTTTTCATATTAAGAGCAAATTATTTGGAACAAAATCAACTTACTTGTAAATTATGTTATAGTGACTCCTTTACAAAACAATGAATGCCTTTATTTTGTTATTTTAATTTATGAATTGTAATTAGCAGAGATAGGCATTTTGCATTTTTTGCTGGTCTGTCATTTAAAGTCCAGTCAGTAAGTTTTATAGACATACAGTACGTGTGGCAGACGGGCCAGAAATATATCATTATGTTGCACAACCTCCGTGTATCTTGTGCAACAAAAGCACGCAGTATCACTCTTTGGCATCTGATCAAAGCAGCGCCCTCCATCTCCACAATGCAACGTGGTATTTTCTTCATCTGACAAATCAGTCTTGCCATTTTCATTGCCGGATTCCAAATCTGAGGCCTTTTATGGATCAAATAAATATCCATGTTGGCACATTTCCTCTCCACTTCCACCAGAATACTCAATTTTAATAATGGCAACAAGGATCTGGCATATGACTCAGTGGGGCAAGAATGGCTCTGTCAACGTCACTTGACACCGCATCCATTCCCAAAATGTCCATCCTTTAAAACTAACTGTGGTGATTTTGGGTAAACTGTTATGGCAAATACGGGACAAGACACAAAAATTGGAACACCGGCTATTTATCAAACTTAACAAAATTGCTCCCCTTAACCATTCAAGACCTCCATTTAGGACCTCCGAAGGTACATTTTAAGCATAATTTTCAACAACAACAAACGCAAAACATTGGCCGTACGGTAGAGAAAAATTGAGATTCCACCGCACTCATTTGTCTAATGTACGTATGGATGACGTCTTGTATGTTACCTTGATCTGCTGATCTCACGGTTTCTCGTTCCAGTTGGATCTCCGGCAGAGAAAAGATGGATGTCGCTGGAATAAACGTAACAATGAGACATCCTCTCGTATAATTATTACTATCACTGGATACCCTGGTAATAAATAGGCTTAGTAGCAGTTGCATAGTAGGTGGTTTGTTGTAGTAGAATTCAGAGTAGTATTAGTGGTGGTAGTATAATGGGACTGGTAGTGCTTGTGGAGCAACTGTTGAGTAGTATGAGGGCTCTACACTAACATTTGCACTGGTAGCACAGTTGCTACCAGCTTTTTCCAGTTGTTCGATCGCACCACACGGGATTCGGTCGCACATTTTTTTAGGGAGGTACAGCATTGCAATATTTGCTGAGGTATAGCTGTTTCAATTAGCATATCGTAGTTTCATAAAACATGAATATTAACAGTGACTCAAAATATGCTATTTGCAAAATATTTTACTGTAATAAGAACTGTCTGTAGCAAGTAGCAGCCGGAAAAATATGTCAATTGTTTTACATAAGGTAAGTTTAAAAAAACACAATGAAAAAAATGAGGTTCAATGCTGAGCAGCTAGCCCTTATTGCACGATGAGGTCCTACAATGTAGTTATTTCCAACTTAGGGGTACGTGAGCACATTGCAGAGGGTATGAAGAAACTTAATTAAGCCCTGTGTAGTAATCATGAAGGTGTAGTAGTTACTGTGCACTGGTAGACACATAGTAGTCGTAAGGTACAAAAGAAATATAATTGTACTGGAGTTGCAGTAATTAAGTCGCAGTAGTCATCGAGGGATAAGTTGTACAATCGTAACTGTCTGGTAGGAGTAGCAGTTATGTATTGCAGTCATCATTGTCATGGAAGCAGTAACGTAATAGTCGTAATAATGGGTAGTTGCGAAGTTGTAAAGTAGTAGTAGTTGTAATAATAGTCCTGTCATAGAACTGGTGGCATAGTAGCTATTCTGTGGCAGTAGTTAAGTTTTAATAGAGTAGCACCAATACTTTTGTAGTAAGCCAGTAGCCACAGTTGTGTGGTAGTTTAACCGTATTATTTAGGTAGTAATTTATGTTTTGTCATAATCTAGTCGTAAGCAGTTTTAATAGTTATGCAATAATGGTAACAAGTAATAGTTATAGTAGTAGTATTAGTATGGTATGTACTTACTGTCAGGAAGTGTGCACACTCTGTTTCCAAGATTACTGAAGTAGCAATGAGTCATCGCATCGGCGGCTGAGGTCCTTTTTTTTCCTTCAAACTACAAACAAGCATAATAATAAGACAATACGGTTGCTCATGCATTGTGATTCACAAATAGAATTTCTCCACACATATTCCGAGAATGCGTATGAGGTGTTCACAGACCTGCAAGAACTTTGACAATAGCTGGACGCCATTGCTGTTGAGTCTGTAAACAAACACACAAACCAACTCAAGTTGTGTCTTGATTGTACACATACAGTACGTGATATTGCCATCACAACAGACACATTAATTGAAAGTATGTAGTCATAACACTAATAAATTGGTACATTGTTTTAACTAAACTTGTATGTCACAATACCACAGGTTTTTTTTAAAAAAAAAAAAATCAGACATGGGGTTGTGGATGATATAGAAGTTGTGTTACCGGGGCGTGTGATCGCCGAGGTTCTCTGGGGGGTATTGGGGATAATTTGCTGCCACAAATTCCTCGTTGGAACTGATGCCTGGCCAGCTCTCTTCAGTTGGCGTTCCTGTGAGCAAAACGACAGGCGCGCAACAGGCGGTGTCGACATTTTGTGTCACATCTGATCAAGTCCATCAGTAGTTTGATTCTGACCTAACAACTTGAAGATGAAGTGAAGTTCCTCCTCCACTGTAGAACCAGGAAACAACGGCCGACCTGTTGTCATCTCGTACAAGATACACCCTACACCCCTGTGCATGCACACATGCATGCACAAACACACACACACAAACACACTAGTGAGGGTAGTTTACATAGGTGTGAGACAAATGTGTGTTGTCATAGGAACAAACCACATGTCAATGTGCGTGGAATAGTCGGTGCTGCCCAGCAGAATGTCTGGTGGACGGTACCAAAGGGTTACCACCTCATTAGAGTACGTCTTTGTAGGGATTGACTTGGCCCGGGCCAGACCTGCAACACCAAATCATACCGGTAACTACACGGACGACTCACCAACTTGGAGCCCAAGTATTCCCCAAGGCCCACATAGGTAGACTACGTTCCAAAATTCTGTCACTACTGATTGCATGTTGTCATTTTTAAGATTTTTTTTTTAAGAATATTGTATTAATGAATCACATAGTCATAAACTAGAATCATGTAGACGACTACTACAACCACAAAAACAACTACTAGAAGCCCATGGATGGGCAAAGCCCCCAGGTTCTCACCAAAGTCCGCCAGTTTGAGCTCTCCTCGCTCGTTAATGAGCAGGTTTTGGGGCTTGAGGTCTCGATGGAGAACTTTCCGACGGTGACAGTAGGCCAAACCTCGCAGTAACTGAAACAGGAAAAGCTGAAGGGCAGCGAGAACAGCACAGATCAGTCAGGTCAACGCTTTCCCGGGTTCAAATCGTGCAAGTGTGTGACATCTATAAAAGGAGGGCGCACCTGAACATTGTGCATGTGGATGACGTTGCCGCAGTCATCCAGATACTGTTTCAAATCTTTGTCCTAAAATAAACAAATATGCTCATTGACGCATGTAACCACGTGAAAGCTTTTACACAAATCTGTTTTGCGCCTCACCAGGTACTCAAAGACGAGTGTGAGGGACTTCTGTGTGTGGATGATATCATGGAGTGTCACAATGTTGGCATGTTTCAGGTCCTTCAGCAGAGAAACTGCCGCAAACAAACAACAAAACGAAAAGTGTCACTGAATGATCCATAAATACGAGTTCATGAAATAAAACTTTGGTCTTTTTTCCCCCCCAAAAATATTTTTGGAAGCTTTGAAAGTTCTATTTCATGACCCTCTTGTGAGGGTGGGTTGCATGCTTGTGCTGAATAATTGAACTACAGTATACAGTTGACAATGCAACATTGGTTCATGACTCCACATGTTAGCTGTATGCTGTTGATGATTATGACAGTGTTTCACAACCATTTATGGCACCTCAAACCATTTGTCATACGATGAGTCGCCACTCACTCATACGTGTCAATTGTTCTCCAAATGTAGATGTTAACACAACTCATTAATTACCTAATTAACTCATTAATTTAGACAAGCTTTTAGCGCGAAACTTGAGAAAAATTTAAAAAATATGAATAGGTACCTGGGATTTTACGTCTGCACTCTTAAAAAAAACAAAACAACAACATACAAATGTGTCTTTGGGAATGAAATGATGAGAGTAAATCATTGTATTGTTTCTTTGCAGCAACAATTAATAGAATTAATCCATAATTAAAATCTTCGGTAGTTATTTTTGATGATATGTTCAACGTTTCAAGACCTAACGTGATCTAAAATTTTCCATATGCTTGAGGTTGGACGGCTCCGTGGAGCAGTGGTTAGCACGTACGCTTCACAGTTCGGGGACTTGAGTTCAAATCCACCGTCCTCTGGCCTTCCTGTGTGGCTTTTGCATGTTCTCTCTGTGCCTGCCTCTGGGCACTCCCTGGGCTTCCTCCCACACGCAAAAAACATGCATGGCAGGTGTATTGAACATACAAAATTGTCCTTAGGGGTGATTGGGTGCGTAAATGGCTGGCAATCACTTCAGGGTGTCCCCCACTTACTGCCCGAAGCCTGCTAAGGATAGGAAGCAGCAAGCCAGCGGGCATTGTGAGGGTAAGCGGCTCTAAAAAATGGATGAACAGATGCTTGAGGTTTCAGTTGCTCAACTGTAAATATCTGGGTTCCTCTACATAAACACAGTTATCATGTTAGTGTTGAGTCACAAGAACTGCAAACATTTGCTTTTACTTTTGGAAAAATGACCAGATCCACTGGAGCAAATTTGCACACTTTTTTAGCCTTTGATGGGACACTTCAGCTGACACTGCTGTTGTAATTTTAGCACAGTAGTGCCACAAGTTGTTGATTTTAAAAATAAAATGTAGCCCTGTTTGGGAAACACTGTTTTAAAGAGAGATCATCAAAGCTTAGTTGACTCAGAATGTGAATGCATACAAGCCGTGAGACGCCCTCAAGCACCTTCTCTGATAGCTGTACATGGAGCTCCTTCTTCATGCTCCAGACGAATTTCCTTCAAAGCCACCAAGTTGTCTGTCAGCTTACTGCGGCCTTTGTACACGGTTGCATAGGTACCCTGCACATATAGAGCCAAATCAAATAGGTCATTGACAGGCAGGCATAATAAGTGAGAGACATGTAGTATCTCCTACCTCTCCCAGTTTGTCTAGTTTGATGTAAGTCTCCAGTTTGCCAAAGCCAATCTCTGACTGCGCACAAAATGACATGGGAGAATCAACGACAACAACAAACACAATCTTGCAAGGTCGCACAAGACAACAGAGACACACCAGTGACACCCTACGCAGCCGCCGGCTAATTGGGTGTTCAAACAGAGCTGGACCAATCACGTTGCACTTCTCCAGATAGCCATCTGGAAGACGAATGTCGGCAGGCAATGATAAACGTTTGTTGATGTCCTGAGAAAGAAAGAAAGAAAAAGAGAGAGAGAAAGAGAGAGAGAGTCAGTGTGCACGTGTGTGAGTGTTTATGTTTCAAGTGTGATTTAAACTGGGAGATTGACCATGAAATTGAGATACTGTGGCGGCCACAAGGACCATGTCTCTCACCTAGTGGGCATGTTGCAATGAACCTTTGATGCTTTGAACCTGAACCTTTGAACCTGATTCGGACAGTGTTGTACAGTTTTGTGATGGCATGCGAAGAGTACACACATACACTAGCACAGCAACGAGTGGTTTCTTCGTCTTGCCGCAATACTGTCATCTGTGACTTGTGGTGTTTGACGGTAACCAAGTCGTGCTTGGGCTTGCATTACAGAAAACGGATGAGTGGGTAGAGATGCAACACAAAAAAGGGTCTGCATAACCTACTCAAAAGTCCTTTTACCTCTGTGGATATCTTCTTTGTTCTCAGTCGAACTCGGACTGGACTCTGGACATCGTCCGATGAGGACGTGGGCTCGTTTTCTCCATCAGAGCTCATCTTGACATCCTCATGTACAATCTCTGCATGAACATGAGATGGAAGCAAGCACTGTGAGAACATGAGGTGAGGAGACAGGAAAAATCTGGGGGAGTTTGCACTTTATTGATTGATTTGAGGATTTTTTTCAGGAAAATGTTTTCTAGTTTGGTGGAAGGCAATCGCAGAATCAATAGCACTGAATACCAACAACATGCTGCAATTCTCAGTTCAATTCATAATGTTAAATTGTTGAATATTTTATTGTGTTTACTTATTAAGCTTCGTGTTTATGTGCATGCTTGGGATAGGCGATACAAGTATCAGCCTGATATCTGGCCCAATTTCAAGGAATCGGTACTCAAAATGGCTGCCTATAATAGTGTTGGCCGATTACTTTCGGAACAGTTTCATGTAACTAACTAGAAAATTACAAATTAGAAGAAGAGGAACTTGCCATTTCCTTGCCAAAATGTTATTTTCTAATCTGCAGGTCTTTAAAAAAGATCCATTACAGATTTTTGAGGGGATTTTTTTTTTGTTCCAAAAGTACCAGCGGTATCACTACTTGATATCAATAAACGTGACTACTCAAGAGTTGAGTACTCGTACTGGTATTGCTGCAATGATCGTTTTAAAGCGGCATATCAATAAAAAGTTGAGTTATTGCTGGGTGGTGTAGTGTGTCAAGAAAAATAAATAAAAGGAAAAAAAAAGAATCACAAAATGTCATAAAAACAGAAAATTTGGGGGAAAAAAGATGGATTATTGCTGAGAGAAAAAAGGAGGAATTCTTTATGGGGAAGTCAGCCCCAAAATTGTCTTCTCAATAAATTGTTCTATGTGACCCAACTAGACAAAATATGAAATTCTGATTAATAATTTCATTTGTGGATGAATTAAGCAGCAACAGCCATGCCCAACTGTCACTGGCTGTCACCTAAAATGACATCATAGTTGCTCAAGTCTCAGGAAATAACCAATCATAGCTCAGCCCTCAAACGTCACAAGTACAAAATTAAAAAAAAAAAAAAAAACAACAGCAAAAAAAACAAAAACAAAAACAGGTAACCCATAATTGTTAGATATCCAAGCAACTGTGACATAATTTTTGGTCAACAGCAAGCTACAAAAAGGCTGGATAAAAACAGCTAGATTTTGCTACTTAATTCAAATTCCATAAATGCAATCCAAATCAGAATGGCATGTTTAAACTAGTGTGAGTACATAAAACACATCATTGCAAAAAAAAAAAACTTTGGGGTTGGGTTCCCCTTTAAAGGCCAAACTGGGCCTACCTAGTCTGCTGCTGTGGTTCAGGTATGAGCTCAGACTGCGTCCGAGACCTCGAGGCCGGCGGCTGTACGACTGGAAAAGAGACTGAACTGATGAAGATGATCCTCTGACTTTCATGCCCCCTGTTGCAGGACGAAGCGTGCCAGCCTCTGGAGGGTAAGGAAAAAAAAAACCTGAATGGTGCGTTTACATCAAAATTGGGGAACAACGTGACATTTGTGCTTTAAAAAATAAGAATAAGAAGAATAAACACGAAAATCTAATAAGAGAACAATTTCGTAACGAAAAGGTAACTTGAAACGCTTGAAACACGTTGCGAAACATGAAATAAATGTTGGCCTTATACTGAGTCGTTGCAAGTTTATTTGGCAAGCAAATCGTGCAGGTTACTCGCGAGTATTACCCGAGTCACTGTGAGATGTGAATTCCTGGTGGTCGCTCAGCGTCCGCTCTCCTCCCCCGGTCCCTCCCCTCCCCAGGGTGAGCGACAGCTGCCGTTTGATCTTCCTCATCCTCTCCATGAGGGGGGGGCGGGAAGCTGAGGGGGGCGGGGCAGCCAGCGTGGACGACGCACCTGCACGCAGGAAGTCGAATATCACATCATGGTATGCTCACAAGTAGCAAGCTTGGAGTAGAGACATCTTTATCTCTGTCGGAGATTTTCCTAGACTAAGGTTATTCGCTAGATATTAGTGTTCGATATTAATTTAGCTGGGTAGTCTGACCTTATTTGTATTTCTACAAAACGGATACAAACTCCTAATGTTATCCCGTGTACTGATATTTTCCAGGCACAATTGGAATACCCCGGAAACGGAATTCCGTATCAGCGCAGGGGCGCAATGCCTCCTGGGATATATTTAATCATCCACGAACTCTCTCTTAAGTGCAAAACGCGATGTGGGATCCATTATGGGCAAAATGAAGGGAACAACATTTGCTCGTTGCATATACGCACAGCACGAGCAAACTGCAAACTCGCAATACAATGTATAGTCAATGATTTCCATTGCGCCCGCTTGCTGTTGTTAGCGGTTAGCAGGCGGCGGTCTCGTCTCACTTCCCGGCGCTTTCGGGGGACATGACTATGTTGTGGTAGCGTCCACCAAGCGCGACGGGATGGGGAGAGACTATTTGCTGTATCTCGAGCCCTCTAAATGGAGGCGGAACGGCGTGAATCCCGGGTTGCCCGCCGCCGCTTGAGTAACATCGCGCCCGCTTCCAGCTTCTCGGCACACTCATCCGCTAGAAGGTTGTAGATCACTCACCGGGAGGCCCGGTCCCGGCGTCGCCCGGCTTGTCTTTGGCTCGGTTCAGCGTGGTAGCGTGAAAGATTCTTCTTGCTCCCAATAATCTGCCGCCATGTTGCTTCTTCGCATATCAGTGACGTCACGCGCACTTCGAACGTCTTGTGCGCGCGCGCATTATTGTCTCGGCATAGTAATTCTGTAAACTTTTTGCTGATTGTACCACTAAGAAACGGTGATTTGACCATCACAAAATCATTGAGAAAGCATGCGACATGGCTTAAATAAATTAACACTGGTTCTCTGCCATGGCAATTTGTGTGTCAGTCAGTAAAACAAGAAGCCCTAAATGGTTTCAAGTGAGACTGAGCATTAGTTGTAATTGATATTAACACAAATTTGGTAGAAAAATAGCAACAACAAAAAAAAAAAAAAAACAGGCGACATGATGGACAGACTTGCTTCCATATCCAGAGGTTCCACTGGCTTGTGTGTGCGTGCGCATAACATTTCTGGATCCATCTTTTCGTGTAGGTTTTTACTATTGTTTTCAGTTCATCTCATTCACTTTCCTGCCACATATAAACATTATGAATTGTTTACAACCATTATCAAAAGGTCTATTAGGCTATAGTACCTACTTAGCATATCGACTACAGTTCCATGCAGACCTAGTAGTAGGCCTGTATCATACGTATGTACTACAGTGGGTTTTGTGGGGGTCCACTCGACAAGCAAGTTACTGTATTACTAGCTCACCGGCCATATGGCAAACAATTTCACCCTTTACTCCATATCTGTAATATCCAGCTTGAGGGCCACTACCAGTAAGTCGTGGATATTATACGTGGGTATTTTAAATAGTTAGCATGCCAGTTACAACTCCATTATAGTGAAATCACACCATTTTACACATAGTCATTGGAGATTTAAATAATTGCATGTGCTGCACAGTTTGTGTCACATCATTATTCCTACACCGATGCTACGGCTGTTGGGAGTTAAAAATTTTGGCTAACAAAGAAACGTTTGCTTGGCTCTTGAGCTGGTGCATGCGTTCCTTGTCCTGTTGCTTCTGGCTGCCAGAATCCATCGTGACCATTGTCTTTTTATTTCTCTTCTTTTTCTTTGTTTGTATCTCCTCCTCAGTCTGGCGTTGTGTGAAGTCCCACGTCCGCTCTTCCGCCTGAAATGACATTACAGCATGATATAAAGCATGTCCCGAGTTGGTCGAAAGTGAGAATGAGATGGGAAAGGGAGAAAATGACTGTAAACCAATGCAACTGAAAAACATACAATTTAGAAGTAAAAAAGGAGTAGGGACTGAAAAGGAGTGTGAAAAGGAGGAAAGAATGGAGAAAACAAAAATAAAATAGCAGAAAAACTAAGAAAGGAAGCAAGGAATTTATACAGAAAGAGGGATAGGAGTGAAGACAGTCAGAGAAAGTGAGAAAAAAATGGAAAAAAGACAGCGAGACAGAATAGCAAACCAGAGTGAATAAGGAGAAAACAGAAAAGAGTCAGTGATAAAAAGAAAAAACGATACAGACTGAATAAAATAGAAAAGAATAGTGAAAGAGCAAAGAAAGGAATGAAAAGCTAGGGATACAGAAAGAAAAACGAAATCTAGTGGTCAAAAATAAGAGTTAAAAAGATTGAACAAAGGAAATGACAGAAAAGTAACAGGAAAAACAAGCAGAATGGAACCAAGACTTAAGAAGTGAGAAAAAGGCAAGACGGGAAAAAGTGCAAAAGAGAAAAATGAGAAAGACAGCAATGACAAAAAAAGAAACAGTGAAAAGAATTGAGGAAGAAAAGAAAAAGCAGAGAAAGATGGACACAAAAATAATAAAACAAAAAAAAAACAACAGGGACAGATGATAAACTGACATGCTGCTGTGCGTCCGTGTTCTTCCGCTTCCCCTTCTTGCTCTCTTTGTCCATGCGAGCGCTTTTGTCCACGTTGTCCAAGTAGAAGTTAGTTTCGCGCTTGGCCTGCGACACTTCGGTACGGAGGCGCTGATGAAGGACCATCTGCTCATAGGCCAGGCGCTCACTCAAGTGTGTCCACTGGAACCTGTGCAGGTACTGTTGAGCCAGAGAACTCCCGTTAGCTACCAAAAGAGTTATGTGACTAGCGAGTCTTCACCTTACCTTGATACACCAGAGGTCAGACACGAAGGTCTGGCGTTTCCGCGTGGCCATGGGCGTGTTGTGAAGAGACGCCGCCACGCGCTTCGCTATGCGCTTGTCACGGAACTCCACCCAGCCCTCGGTGAAGTCGCACCTCCTGGAGCCCGAGCGCTTCTTCTTCGCTTTCACCTGGCCATCTGCGATCCCGTCAAAACGGCATCGTCACGATCAACTCAAATGAATTGACAAAATTAAGACATCGCTGAGACCTACCTTCAGGTTGTAGGAAGATCCGTCCGATCTCACCGTAAACTGACAAAATATTTCTCATATGTTTGGGTCGGAACCTGGGAGGGATGTGACCTATGTACAGAATTCCTGGAACACACTTTTTGTCTGAGGACGAAGTCTTTGCCACTCCTTTTGGAATTTGCCTTCTCTGCTTCTCTTCTTTTTGAGTTGAGAGCTTCCAATCCTCATCCGTTTCCTCCTCTTCTTCTTCTGGAGTTGTTGACGTCCTCTCTTCTTGATCTTCTTCTCGAGTTGTAGTCTTCCCATCCGAATCTTCCGACTCTTTTGCTTGAGTTGTAATATTCTTATCCTTCGACTTTTCTTCAGTTTCAGTCTTACCCTCCTCCTCTTCCCATTGGGATGTCATCATCCTCCCTTCTTTCACGTGAGCTGATGTCATCTTCGTCTTAACCTTTTTCATCTCAAACGAAATATTAGGTTAAACATAAACGATGGCTCCACATCTATGGGGTACATAGTTGCCACATGAGTCTCCACATAATCGACATCTAAGATACTTGTAACTACGTTTACTTGGAAAAAAAAACTTCGTTGTGAACGGCACTTACAAATGTAAATTTATTATATTTTTGTAAAGGAAAGAATACCACGTCAATAATGTACATGTTATGTGGTATAGATAGAGTGTAAAAAAAAAACTTAAGAGCAGGAAACGTAAACCTCGACGAAAAGCAAATCACATTTATCGGGTGTAAAATCTCTGCTAAAAACATTGACAATTTTGTTAAACTTTTGCTGCAACGTCTCCACGAGCGTTACCTAGGATTGTGTGTAGAAGAATAATTTTATAAAATATGCAGTCGGTATCAGAAGCGTAAATAAAAGCTACTTACCTTCACGTGCAAATGAGGTCGCATGTTTGTGACGACAAAGCAGCGACGTCCCGCAGTTCACTTCCTACATTTAATGTCAAAGTAAAATGATTGGTAGCATTAAGTTCGAATTTTTTAAACTTGAACTAAGCATTTGATGTTGCTTGCAGCCTTTTCATATTTGCCCGTTATGTTGAAGCTGGTTCAACTGACAAATGCTCTTTTCAAAAGCTGTTACATGTACCTTTATGTTATACTGGGACCACCTCATTGGAACATTTGATTTTCATTTTCATAGCGCTGTTAAAAACACTACATTTCATGTGCAGGTTTGTTTTGTTTTAAACAGATATAACTTGAAACTATTTGATTTTCTTCGACTGTGACACTTGATTGGAATGCAAACGGACGTCACGGTTAACAATGCTTTTATTTTGAAGATACGCACACGGGAAGTGTGGTGCTCTCTTTCCAGTGTTGCGAAAAACATGACGACGAGAAAGTTTAGTCGCATTTTGGTACATTTATTTCGGAAACAGGCTTAATCCAAAAAGATGACGAAGTGTGATTTTTTTTATATATATACATAATTGAACTGAGCTTTTATTGCCACGCTACTGCAAGTGTCATATTCTTGACGTTAGAACAAAAATCTCACGTTGAGCTGCAAACAGGATGCAAAGACCGGTCTCCACTCTGCGCTTGAGTCCACAGGTCAAAGTCAAACTCATCAACGCGGGGTTTCAGATGCTTGATGACATCATGCAAGTCAGCGCGCTCCAGCTTAGTCGAGGTACATCCTGGTTGGATTTGTCAATTTTAGTGCTCTAAGTAGTTAAAGACTCGAGGCTGTCCGATAGGGCCTCTACATACAATCTGCATTTCTTTCTCTAACAAATATTAAATTTGCATTCGTTTATTTAAAAAAAAAAGTTATATTATTAAACTTATATTATTCACGTGTTTTTGCACCATTTCTGGAGTCCCCCCCCCCCCCCCCCCCCCCACACACACACACACACACACATCCGGTTTCTTGTAAAATGGGAAATGTATGTCTCATGTGGATTCCCGCCACAAACATTTCGCCGACAAAATAAAATCCGTTTAAATGTTCAATGTTTTATTCAACACCTAGATATTACTTAAAATTGGTAGTGCATCTTTGGTTTGATCCACAAACTGCCAGTAATTAGGAAAACAACGTTGACTAAATAGCCTAGCAAATGTTTTGATTCAACACAGACTGCCTTCATAGAGAACTAAAAAATGTTAACAATATTTCCTGTTGGCAGGTTGATTTTTTTTTTTAGCATTTGGACCATTTTAATTGGGAAAAAAGAGGAATCTAAATGTTTGAGTACCAAAAATAATTATCAATAATCACGTAGTTGAAAAGTCCTAAAACAACCTTTTAAAAGTCTTACAAATGGTAACGCTGAATACTGGATATTATTAGGGTATAAAATTGGGATTGACTGATGCACATGTGTGTACTCTACTAGCAATTTTGGACAACATGGGACACTGAGAACATTGTAAAATTCTTAAACTTTATTTCAACTGGAATTACAGTTGAAGTCTTGAATTTAACATTCCTTAAAGTGTGGAAACCCTGAATGTAAGGTGAAGCGCTTTGGAAGACTACCTAAGAATCGGATTCAGGTTGTGCATACAAATAAAACAATTCATTCATAAGAGTATTAAAGCACACTGACTGGATGCTCATCAGTCCAGTGTATAACAGACTGCAACTCCAAGCAAAACGACAAAACCCGGGGATCTCTTTGTGGCAGAGACAGGCCTGAGCCAAGAGGACGCGCTGGAGGTGCTCCAGGCAGTGCGGAAGGAAGGAGGAGCCGATGAAGGACGAGGACCAGGAGATGGCGATTCTTTTACCGCTCTGGACCTTCTGCAGAAGGAAGAAGCGCTGAATCGCATTGTGACATTCTCCTCGCAGCTCGACGCTGCCCTCGGAGGAGGACTTCCTGTCGGGAAAACCACGGAGATCTGTGGAGCCCCGGGAGTGGGAAAAACACAACTATGGTGAGCGAGGCCCCCCCCACACACACACACACACACACACACACACAAAAGGTTGGCTCTGATGGAGACACAATTCCCCAGTAATCCACTATAATATTAGTGGTTAATCGCAGAGGATAAAAAAGAATCAAATTGCAACAATGGCAGATAATGTAACACGAGTGTGGAATAAGTTTTCAGCTCGCCGTGGACGTTCAGGTGCCTCCCTGTTTCGGGGGTCTGGGAGGTCAGGTGGTCTTCATCGACACCGAGGGAAGCTTTGTGGTTCAAAGGGTGGTGGACCTTGCAAATGCCGCCGTCCGCCATTGCGACTTGCTAGCGGAGGACGCAGCGCAACGAGACGCCGCTGCCGCTTTTACCGTGGAAACCATCCTGTCCAACATCTTCCTGGTAATGTGACACTCACCACCCTGACACATAGTCTTACTTATCAAAGTGTACCATATACACCAACACTAAATAGAACACCAAAAAAAGACTTGTCAAACGGTTTCACTTGTAAAAGAGCACATGTGGATCCCGCCCTCTACGTGCCCAAATTCTACCCAAACAAAGTCAATGCAAAGCACTACATGAATATGAATGAGTCATGTTGGCTTGAATTTTAAAAGGCGTATTGCTTTAACAAAGACTAATGAATCGATCTTCAGGGATGCCCTGGGATATTGTTCATTGAATTTAGATTTTCTCTATTGTAACAAATGATGTAAAAATGTAAAAAAAACAGTATTTGAAAAAAAACTCTATTCTCTCTATTACATCAATGAATTAATTCCATTTTCTCTCATTCAAAATGATTTCCCTCGCACGTCTTATTACACAATATTTTTTTTGCTGTTTTTGTCTTTATCAATCATGTTAGTTTTATGATTGAGAAAAAAAGTCACTGTTTACCAAGACTTTATACTTGATGTGTGTTTGAAGTCTTGAGCTGCAAACCCGAGAGCATAAGTGTAGTTTGTTTATGTTGTAAATCCTGCTAAATTATGCTGTGGTAATGAATCGTGGGGAATATCTTCTTTTGGCCAAGATAACCTTTTCGTATCGGTAGAGGTTGTATCCAGGCACCTTTCCTAATTTGTAGAATCCGCACGATCCTAAAGTCCAAGTACTGCAGATTCATCTCCCTTGATGGGATAGCAACGGAATGTCCTCTGCAAAAATGTGAATCCGGCGAGGCCCAAAAAAATTGCATTTTTTTTTTGTAGGAAGTAATGATCATCATGCGCCGTCATTACGGGTTCACTTCCCGTTGGTGTGCCTCAGGTGCGTTGCCACGACTACGTGGAGCTCCTGGCCGAGATCTACCTGCTGCCCGACTTCCTGTCCCGTCACCCGAAAGTCCGTCTTCTGGTGATTGACAGCGTGGCCGTTCCCTTCCGTCAGCACTTTGACGAGCTTCGGACTCAGCGGACGCGCCTGCTCAACGGCCTGGCCCAGCAGCTCATCTCCATGGCGACCAAGCACGAGATGGCGGTGGTCCTGAGCAACCAGATGACCACGCGGGTCCAGGCGGGACAATCGCAGCTGGTCCCTGCGCTGGGAGAGAGCTGGGGCCACGCGCCTACCATGAGGCTCCTCCTACGGTGGGCAGGATCACAAAGGCAGGCCACCATCTTCAAGTCTCCAGATCACAAGGAAGTGACGGTTAACTACCAAATCACAATGGACGGCTTTAGAGACGACGACACATCAAAGCAGCCGCCGACTAAACGTCCTCGAACGCTCCCAGACCAATCGGCTGCCTTCTAGGGCAATATTTTGGGGGTTTGACACTGCCTTCCGAAGTTCGCTTGTATAGAACCAATCAGGGACGAGCGTGTAGTTGGAAATATGACTTTTAATTCCATTAAAGACATCTGAAAATATCCCCAAAGTCTAGAAAGCCTCTTTAACATGTTTCTCCAAAGACTCTCAAGAAAGAGTTCAACTACACTGGAGCCTCGGGAAACGAAAAAGCATGTAAAAATATCGAGATCCCATGGTTGGGTTTTAACACATTTACTGCCAGCACAGTCAAACTGAATGTTTTGACTTCCTATTGGCGCGAGTGAGTTAACCCAGGCTTTTCAAATTGGACCTTTGTGGATTTTTCCAGCATTTTTTCTGTGGCTGAATAGGGTATTCTTGCAAACGATGACATCCTCAGGCCTTACACGTATTTGCAACTTTGATATGCTGATTTATCAAATGCACAGCCAATGTATTTTTTTTTTCATAAAAGTGAAGCCAGCGGTGGGTCACACATCAAAGCATTGCTTGAGCCCTAATGCCTTATGGGACTCAAACTCAAAACACTTTTCAGAATCTCCATGTCTCAGAAAATTCAGGTTTTTTCCTGTCTCCAATAAAGCATTTTGCTTATTTAGTTGAAATTCTTACATGTAAATAAGTGCGCACCTTTAAGAAACACTTTAACATCCAGTAGTTGAGACAGCAATGCCGCTAAATACCACTGTGCTCCTTGATCCAGCTCCGGTATCGGGTCACTCGTGTGTAGATGCCTGGCTTGTTTCTGCGAGCGCAACCATCGCCCCAGCTCACCACGCCAGCCAGGAAGACACGCCCACCCGGGCTGATGACTGACAGCGGGCCCCCAGAGTCACCCTGACGACAAAATGAGACCAGATTGTTAAATGAACTAATAAGTCTCTTTGGAAAGTCCAACTAGTCTCTAAACCCGATAAAAAAAGAGAATAAATTATTTAAATATTTCAAGAAACAAAGTTCATAAAATAAATGTTATAGTGGGCTATTCTATGGATTCTCAAATGGTGGTATGAGTACCCCTTGGGGTACAAGAAGGCACTGCATGAGATTTAACAGGGTTTCGGCAAATCAAATTTACTGCTTTTTAATGCAACTCCAAACAAATTTAATGCCCACGTTCGACAGAATATACTACATGTTAGTGAGAGACACAGTCATTTTTTTTCTTTTTAAATTAAGAGCAAATCCATTGGAACAGGAAGCAACTCCAGCGCATTTTGTTTATTGTAAATTCCAACTACTGACTGGTTCCCACAAATATTTACAGTATATACTTTATAGCAATGATAATTATTATCACTAAATTGTGTTGTGACTCCTTTGCCCAAACCTGTATGCTTTTAATTTGTGACGTTTTATATGGATGCGTATTTTTTAGGTGAAACTATTTCACAGGGGTACACGATTGAAAAAAAAATGACAACCGCGCCTCTAATGAATGTACGATACTGCATACGGTGTTTCTAGAGACTCAAACTACCTTTTTAGGACTCTAACAAGTCATCTCTATCGACTCTTGGGAAAATCCCGCCAGTCTCTAAATCAAGTCACTCAAGACTCTACCTGGCAGGCATCCACGCCACCTTTGAGGACACCGGCACACATCATTCCATCAGTCACTTCGTTGTTCATTGTACTGTTGCACACCGACCCGCTGATGATGCGAACTTTGGCTTTCTGCAGGACGCTCCCTGCGGCACCTTTCGAACGATACGAGGACGCCGTCCAAGCGCTTAGTCACAAATGTCTGTGAAGCTAATTATGTCAGAAGCGCATCAGCTTGCCCACCTCCCTCTCTACTGGCGCCCCAGCCGGTTATCCAGGCCTCCTGGTCGGCAGGGAATTGGTGCGCGGGGGAGGGCAGGCAGATGGGCCAGATGTGCTGGTTGAGCGGCACGTCTGAATCCAGCTCCATCAGCGCCACGTCATTCTCGAAAGTAAGCTGGTTGAAGTCGCGGTGGGGAACGATTCGCATCACTTTTCTCCTCGCCGTCCTCTCATTGGTGTGGCTCAGCACACGCTGGCCCAGAACGGCTTCCCATTGTTCGGCTTGCGAGTGCCTGTGAGACAAAGCGGGTGTGTTTCCGACACTCCGTTTCTAGTTCCTTCTCAACCGCTAAAAACCAGTCTGTACGTTCGGAAAGCTAGATTAGTTTTTGAAGACTGTTCACAACGAAAGACTCTAAAGCTAATCTTGATAGAATATTGAAAATTCTCAATTAGTCTGAAGTAACACTTGAATGAATGTAATCGCTCTTGAGAATATCTGACTATTCTTCAGATTCGATCATTTTGCAAAGAAACTTTACAATTCTCAACCAGTGTGAATGCTGTTGAGTTACTCTAAAAACAGGCTGTCAAAACTCCTGAAAATGCCTGCCGTCTGTAAAAAAGATTTGCTAGCTGCTGAAGACTGATCAACAGGTGAACACTCTTCAGAAATTTCAACTTGTCTTCAAAGACTTGAGAAAATTCTTTTCCTCTTTAGTCTCAACCGTTTGACGAGCTTGACTAGCGCAACGACTGTTCTGCAGTTCTACAGACCTAAAACTCGTTTGCAGAGAAATTCTTACTAGTAAACAAGTCCTTATAAAATCCAACTACGTTATGCAACTCCGTAAAGACTCTTAAACAAGAGCGGGAAGATTACAAAATTAAAAAAGTTACTACAGACTCTTTGGTAACTCTCTAAAGCAGGGGTGGGCAAATCTAGTCCTCGAGGGTCGGTGTCCTGCATGCTTTCCGATTTTCTCTCTCAAACACACCTGATTCAAATGATAGGGATTACTTTCAAACTTCAGCAGAGCTTGTTGATGAGCTAATGTTTTAAATAAGGTGTGCCGGGGAGAGAAAACTGGAAAACATGCAGGACACCGGGCCTCAATGGCCGGAATTGCCCACGCCTGCTCTAAAGGAACTTTAGAAAGTCCAATTAGTCTTGCAATGACTCTTCAGCAGGTGTCTAAAGACTCTAAAATGTTTAACCAGCTTTTAAAGACTTCACTAGATCATCACCAGTACACATAGGCTATAGGTGATGCTCTCATACCTGACCGAACCCTTGTCCTGGACGCAGTGGGCAGCGGTCAGCAGCCAGCGGCTGCTCAGCACAGAAGCACCGCATGCGTGACCTTGGCCCACCACCTGTAGGCTGACCTGCCAGGGCCACTCGCCATCTTGCGACGCCTCACCGCCAACAATGCGCGAGCTTCGGTACGGCCGCATACCACACTCTTCAAAAGGATAAAATGCACGCAATTAACATGGATGGCATTAGATGTTAATACGCATTTTCTTTTCTGGGTCAAATTGACCCGGCTGGTCTGAACACAAGATAAATCCAGAGGATATGTATTGATACTTTTGAACATAAAATGAACGAAAAAACCAAACTTTTTAAGCAAAGCTAGAATAGGCTATATATTGGAAAACTACTTTTTTTTTTTAATGGATCAATTTGACGTATAATATAACAGAAGGACTGAATGGTGTGAGCATGTGTGAGGTGGACATACGGCAAGCTTCCTCATCTGATGCGTCCTCGCAATCATCCTCACCATCACACTCGGGGTTGATTTTGTCCAGGCAGCGTCCGTTTCTGCAGCGAAAGCTGGTGTCTGAACACGTTGTCATGGCAACCACTGTGAGACATCACAAGCGTGTCTTAGTGATGCAACAGTGTACACAGTACGTGATTATGATTTGCTCTAATCTTTACAGCAACGACCTGCTATGAATTGAATGCTTCTCATTTTGTTAAGTCTCATTTTTACATGGATGTCTCGTTCTAACACAAAATTCTCATTTTGGCGGAAATGTCTTTTTTTTTTCACAAACGTGTGGGCAACAGGAATATATTTTTCAAATGAACGCAAAGGTGTTTATGAGACACAAAGCAAGAGCCGTCGCACATTTTCCGCATTTGAACTCATCAGACCCGTCGATGCAGTCGTCTTTGCCGTCGCACACGGTGGACCGTGGGACGCAGCGTCCGTTCCTGCAGCGGAAAGCGTTGGGAGCACAGGTGCCTACGAAAGAAGACAGAGGAGGGCAAATTGGATTTCTTTTAAAAATAAATAAAAAAATGTGAGCACAGTCTACGGCTTGGAGTGCGAACTCCTGACACTTTCCCTCGTCTCATTACTTGAAAATTTCAAGCTCAAACGTATCGTTTCGTGTGTATGTCCTACATATACATTTCAACTTAAAAAAAAATACATAAATAAAAAACACTTACCCCATATTTTACAAAATAAATGTATACAGTATAACACACATGTTCACCAAGTACAGTAATACCTAAAAAAACCTAACACGCAGTTTGAACAATAACATTGGGCTTGAATATGTGACAATAGCCTGTATTTCAATGATTCAATTCAAATACATTGCAGATGGGTCATTCGCCATTTGAGTAAAGTATAGCTAAAAGAGGTAAAATAGTTTATTTGATCAAATAATCCATTGCTATTTTGAAATGTGATTATTTTTATAGAAGAAACTCACTGCAGTCTTCTTCGTCGCTGGCATCCCCGCAGTGGTCCACCCCATCGCAACGCAGACGGGAGTCCACACATAAGTCATTGGTGCAGCGGAATCTTTGCGGACAAGCTGCTCCAAAACAAAACGCGACATAAACTATCAGAGGTGAATTTTGTGGAAATATTCTTTGGTAGTGGTAGGCAAAAATTGTTTTCAACGGGGTGGCCAATGCAACACGACATTTCAATAAGGGTTAGCAATCAGCATGTGTGGTTTCACACCTGCTGGCCAAAGACAGCTGGGATAGGCTCCAGCACGCAGTGAAGATAAGCGGTTAAGCTAATGAATGGCTCGATGTCTTGTCGTGTATCTTCCTGACCAGAGACCCTGCGGATTCATTTGTTCCCACTGTTGTGTTCATTTTTTCTCAGCAATTTGCCTCCCACCCAAATACTCGAGACACCATTGGAAAGGCCTAGTTGTCCTCTACTGAGCATTAAAGGCCCTAGCAGGGTAGAGCCAGTGAGTAAAAATGCATAGACCAAAAAGTAATGCCCAGTACGGTGGACACAAATGAATATGCTGGATTTCTTGAAATCAATATACTATACATTCACAAACAGAACGACATAGACAGTTAGATTAGTGGTACAAATACTTTACAGTCACTGGGGATGAAGCTCTCATAGGCAGCGAGGAAACCCTGGTGCACATACGACCAATCCGAGTTGAACTTGACAGCCATCAGGTTGCTTCTGCTAGCCACCACTGTACTTTCCACTTTCGCCCCGCATAGCCTGTGATGCAAACATGATGTCTTAGAGATGCATAGATCATTAGCTATGGTGTAAATTTGCCGCATTAGATGTGCATGGACCATGAATTATGATGCACATAAGGTACTATTCAGGAAAGAGATGTGAATGCGGTACAATATATGTGTTCAGGACATAAAACACTGCGTGAATTCGTTACTTTAAAGACACATAAACAAGTACATAAGTGCACATATTGCTTGTTTTCTGCATCAGCTGATTATAAACGTAGCAATGTTGAATGCTGTACGGATCACATGAAACAACTTCAGAGTGAGTATGATTTCAGAAGTGGTCTTGCGGACTATCATGTACTTTGGGCAAAATAAAGAAAATAACCTTCGGCCGTTGATTTCCACATAATCTCGTGAACAATCATTGGAATCATTTCCCACGTGAAACTTGCTGAACTTGACTTTGACCAACTTGCCCTTCGAAACCTAGAAAAAGAAAGAAAAAATGAAAACACTAGTAGCGGAGATGTTTTAAACTACAGGTGCTGGTAGAAATAGTCTTGATGGTTAAATAAATGAAGAAAAGGATTAATCTCCCATCCCTATAACGGCGGCCCAACGATGACGCAAATGTACTGGCCTGGATGTTCCACAGGCACAATGTCCGAGGAGGATAGCTGGATGGGAAGAACGGCGAGGAGAAGACGCCCACATCACCGCTAAGAGTTCCCCCACAGTCTGCGGGCAGCATGAAGGAGGTCAATGCAGAAAAATTCCTTCCAAAAATATGTTCCATAAGCCCCATTAGTCTAAATATGGCATGTTGATTAATACTGCATTTCTGGAATATAAATTAAACTTGAAAATCCAACCATTTTCATCAATCTTAGGGGGCAGCCATTTTGCCTGGTGTTCTCACAGTTGCTCAAAACTCAGGTAACAACCAATCACGACTCAGCTTGCGAACGTCACGTGACCTAAGTCAGAAAACAGCTGAGCCATGATTGGTTGTTACGTGAGCAAGTGTGATGTCATTTTTAGGCGACAGCCAATGACAAAATGGCCACCACCCGGTATGGATTAAAAACGGGTGGACTTTGCGGCTTAATCCATATTCTACAAACACAATATTAGTCGCAAAGCCATGTTGAGACTGGTGGGGGCATATAGAACGTATTGTGGTAATGAACATTTTTGGGTTGACTTCTATGAAAGAAACATCCTGAACAAATAATATTAAAAGAGAAAAACTGTCACGGGCCTACCTGATGGGGACAATGGGATCTGTGAAAAGTTGGCCATGAAGCCCGGAAAGTTCTTCTCTCCATTGGTGACCAGCGTCACCAACATAACGTTGCCAGACGACACAAAAGACAAGGATTTGTGAGGAACGCCACAATGCCTGGAAACACAACACGTCCAAGATTTCATGATGGAAACATTGATAGAAAGACTCAAGTAGTAAAGTTGCAAATTGTGAATCTGAAGGTAAGGATAAGACTTTATGTAATAGTAAAGCTGGAGCTCCTGACAGAAAGATTTCAAATAGATGTGGTGGAAATGGATTATTTAGATGTTGACAAAGATGGAAATACTAATCAAATCATTTTAAGCAGTAAAATGTTTGTATTTTGTCTATAATGAATATGATAGCTCCATTAATACCTTTAAAAGCTCATCTTTCCACTTGTCAACACAAAATGACATCGCATGTACAAACAACTAATAACACCTCAGCTTGCAAACATCACATGACCAAACCCGGTTAACCCTTTTAAGGCTTATTGGTATCAAACTACTGTCCGTGATTTATCTGATTCAAATGATCAGAATCGTTTTGAAGCTTCCGCAGAGCTTACTGATGAGCTCATCACTTGAATCAGGTGCGTTGCAAAGAGAAACTTGCAAAACATGGAAAATACAGGCCCTCCAGGACAGGAGTTTGACACTTACAGGCCTTAAATTTAAATACATTTTCTCCACTTGCTGACATCTGAAAATGGCACCACTTGTGCTCAAGGCATGGATGACTAATCTGTTTTCTGGGTTTGGTCATGTGACACGTGCAAGCGGTGTTTTTACAGGTATTATTTGTAAGTGGAAAATAATAAACAAATTAGTTATAGACAATATATTCTGCTTTCTCGTTTCACTGCTGAAAATGGTTAAATAAATAAAGTATCCCTTTTAGATCAGAAAAGTAGACCATGAAAAATAATGACTAAAATCATAAAGACAGAGATAGCGAAAACAGATGATGTCATGATTTAAGTCACAAATAAAAATGATGCAACGACCCATATAAAAATTGATGATGGTCTAAAGATGGGGGGTCTCACTCTGCGATGGCGTTCTGCTCGATGGGCGCTAGCGAATCATAAATCTTGACAAAGTCACGTAGGCAGTCGTCCTCCAGGATCAGTTTTTGAAAGTCCAGTCGCACGCGGTGGGCGGCGTCCGCTCTCAAGCGCCACTGCAGGTAGATGTTGGACGGGTACGAAGAATCAGGGAAACCCGGAGACTGAATGACTCCGCCCTCTCTGACATGCACGTTAAAGGACTTCTTGACTGGAAACCAGCAGGTTGTTACCTTATTAGTCACATCACATATTTACTTTGACCAAAAATATCAATGTATTTTCTTTAGAGCTTCAGGCGAGCCGGATCCTATCCCAGCTGACTTTGGCGGAAAGTCTAGATATAACCTGGGCTGGATGCCAGCAGTTTCCCTGGCACATATAAACAAAACACGGACAATATGGAAGCTAATGGCAGGACACGCAAACAATGTGACAAAAATTATTATAAAAAAAATAAATGAAAAAAACATACCCAATAGGGTTGATGACATCATCCGTGGATCAATGGCTGCACACAGAAACGAGATATTCTTAACAAGGACTTCTCCACTGATTGTACCACCGAAACGCCTCGATTAACAATCGATCGGCACCGAAGGGCCGACCTCGCGTGACGATGGCGCCCACACTAAGCGCATCCTGCGGTTTCAGCAGCACTCTCCCTTGCCGACTTTGCTGACTTCCTGCTGCCACTTGCAGCGACTGGATGGCGACGTCCACCGAAGCCTGCCGGAGCGCGGGGACGTCAAACTCGGAGCGGTAGAACGCCGTCACAGAATCGCCGCCACCGTCGCTGCAGTGGGGGAAAGATGCCGATTCAAGAGAGAAGATACTTGACTTACCTAAAAATAGTCTTAAACAGTGGTTCTTATGGTCAAAATATTAATCACAGTTATTCATAATGTTTGGTCAAACTAGTCTATTTTTAAATAAGCAGTATATAAACAAGGCCTGATACTTACAAATATTAATAAACTAAACTAAATAAATAAAGTAAATAATCATTTAAAGAAATTCAGCCAAGACATGGCAAACACTTGACACTAGGCAACACAGCTAACTTACATACTGAGAGCAAACCAGTGAAAAAATTGAAGCCTACAACCAAGCACATTATTTACTTTAAAGTAGATTTTAATCAATTCAAAGTCAAAATTTCATTTTCAGTCATTTCAAACTGAATTTGTCCCAATTTTGGGTCCCAAATGACAAGCTAGCACGGTATGTATTAGGAATCAAGTGAGAAACTCTACGCCGTTTCACACTGGTAATGAATATATTAGGGTGAGTAAAGCAGAGGCTTTTGTCATGCAAACATGCGGGAAACATTGCCCCCTGGTGGTAGCATGACAAAGTGCTTGATTTGACATGTACAGTCGGCTTTTTAAATGTTAATATTGCCGAGGATCAGCTAAATTAATGGTGGCAGCCAATATCGTGTTCACGATTAAAATTCAATTAATTGTGCAGCCCTAATGGTTCTAAAACTTTTTTTAATAATGTATTCCCCTGTGACATATTTTCGAGTCATGTACCCCATTATCAGCACAAAGCATTTTGGGAAAATTGTGTCACTAATGATGCGCATCAATAGAATTTCCTCCAAGGGAGTCACTATAGCACAATTTAAAAATAAGTTGCTTTATGTTCTAATTCATGTGCTCTTAATTTGAAAACATCATGTTTTGTCACAGCATAAAAAACTATTACATCTGATTTGTTGAAATCCTGTTAAAATCTCACATACCAGCTGTCTAAGACAACGTAAAAAAGCTTGAGGTTACTTCATGTGTAAATACCATGATCAATTACCACCAAAATTCATGCGCCCATCTCTAGTCATGACCAAATCAATATCTGAAAATATTAGACCCACCACCCCAAAACTTTGGATTTTAAGCACATTCGGTCTTTAGAGAAAAAGCTTAGCATCCCAATGAAAACTGTGACCAACAACTTACATGCTAAACTCAACTTAGCATCTACTTGAAAACAAAACACACTCAAAATATGTTTTGGGAATAAATCCAGTTAATAAATCCATTTACTGACTTTAAACAAATTAAGCATTTTTGACAGTCTCCATACCTGAAACAGAAAACGCTTTTGGGCGTGACCCACCTGAATGCATCCACCGATGAGCGTTGAAAATATTTACGCAACTCAGCATTTGTATTGTACATCACTCTTAGCTGCAAAATGAAAGGTTGGCGTCAGCTATAGCTGACCTTCCACGATGCGCTGGGACCACACTGCCACTCACCTGCTGATTGACGAGAGACGCCATCTTGACAAATGGCTTGCTATTTGGGTCCTCGTAGGCCGGCAGGAAGCGCTGGTTGGCGATCGACATGGACCCCACGTAGACTTGCGACATTGCCTTGCCGTGGTACACTGCACATATGATATGTCAATACTAGCGCTATAACAGTTTTTTATTTCATTTTTAAGAATTCAGTTACTTCGATGTAAGAGTGGGTTTCTTAGGTTTTCATTGCTTTATTTTGATTTAGTTTTTATTAAGGTCTAGCTAGCATTAGTTCATGTTTTAATTCAAGGAGATTTTGTGGAGTGTTTTTTTAATAGTTTTAACTATAATAGCATTGGTTCATGCAGATATATAAAACACACTTAAGACATACCAAAACATAAAAAAGAAAAGGTGTCCGCTTACGGTGGAAACGCCACACAAGCATTCCGGTCAACAGAGAAATAGCGACGGCTGCCGCAACCAGGCCAGCGCCAATCCATAGCTTCTTGTGACGTGTGGACCTCTTCTCCAGCTTTTTGCTGTCAGGGGTGGGCAAAAACTGATGGGTGGCATCCAGGTCCAGATCCTGATGGGAGGGTGGGTGTTACCATGGTGATGGAATTAGATAAAATTGTCAAAATGCTTTAAAGAATGCTTTAAATACTAAGCCATTACTGTTAAGTATTTACTGTATTTTAATAATAATAAAATTAATTTGTGTAATATAACAATAATAAAGAAATCATGTGTAATATGATGTATTTGGGCACGCAAGACATGCAAAGGAATTTCTTCATCTTGAATGAAGCTAGCATGTTAAAAACACAGCGGCTTAGGGGAAACAGGACACAAACTCAAAACAGGGAGGTCAGAGATCAATTTCTAATAAACGACCCCAAATCTATGAGGCAGACATAATCACTCGGACGCCTGTAAATGCTATACCTGTGACCTGTAGACACATGCAGAACCAGTTGGTTCGGTCGTGACGTCACTCACTTGTTTCAAGCTGAACTTCTGCCCGGTCTCCAGTGGATCCATGATGACGTCACAGTTCCTGACCTGCTGTGGTCTCTCTGTGGCTCAAGACTCGTGTTTTTCCATCCCAAACAGATAAGAATGCGCGCGTGCGCGTGCGCGTATCAGAGCGAAATATACACACCGAGAACGTTTCCGGAGCTTCGAGAAAATGAAACCTGATCTAAAGTTGCCTCCGGTAAGGGGGCACAAGGCGTCCCCGCCCTTTTTATGAAAATAAAAAGAAAAAAGGAGTAAAAGTAGTGGGGGGGCAATTAAAAAGTGCTGTTCATTCTTGTCAACGAAACTACTTTCTTCCCACAATGCACTGCGCAGCTTCCACACCTGCGCGTGGTGGGCGGGGCTTGTGTGACGAAGAGAAGAGGCGCAGCCTCAGCGCGATATACAGTTTAATCATAGGATGCTTGTTTGGCGGGATAAAAATTACCAAAGTGGAGTTTTAGCGACTTAGTTTTTATTTTGTCCCCCCCTCCATAATTGCCTACGTAAATTCAATTTCAAGAGAGATGCAACCCACCAGTCATTCTATCTGCAGGCAAATGAATCTAGGTGACTGGATACATGTTAAAAAAGAAGCACATCATTTTTTGTCATGTCATTTATTGGTGTCATGAATATACATGTCTGTGCTTTAATCATGTTTTATCATTTATTCATTATTGTTAATTTGTTCACTGAACCCCCTCGCCCATTTTGTCCAAAGATCATGCTAATGTTCGCTCAAATGTGCATTATTATTCATTGCTCATGTTAGCCATTGTTGATGCTGTTCTTCGTTTGTTGGGCGCAAAATAACATTTGTTGCTGTGACACCCAGTGACCTTGGATGCTCCAACTACTTCCTGTGTGAGGCACAAATGTTAGCATAGATTAGCATCTGTTCTGTCATGATGTATGCAAGCAATTGTTGGCATGGCCGTCCGTGTTGGATAACGTGATTTTCTTTGTGAGGTGCAATTTTTGCACAACTTTGCATTAGTGAAGACTGAAGCAAATTTGTAGAAAAGTATAACTGTGGACATTGTCATCATGACAATCTTGAACACACCGGCGGATTTCCTTCGTGCGGTGCAAAGAAGCGTGATGGGAATTTGCAGCAAGTCCACCATTCGAGTGTGATGTGCAAAAGACATCAGTCTCTGCAAACATTGTTGGGGTAGCTGTCTTCGACTGTTACCATTGTGAGTAATCACACAGGAAGTAGAGGGATGACAGTCAAGTTGTGTCTTCATGTTGATGTCAAATTGCTAACATCGGCATGGTTCACTTTTTATTGGTATGCCTGTCAGTCAGAAGAAGTCCAGTGAACAAAGAATGTGTTGAGACCAAATACCTACAACGGTATCCATGCATAGTAGTGACGTCTCTCAGCATTCCACCCCAGGAGCATTCCTGAATGATGCCACGTCTCAGTGGTTGATGAAAACAAAAATCATTAGAAAGTCGTCATGCAAATAAGAAAGGACGTTTCCCCCCCTCAATGTATTTTTCATTTTTTGGAATATGCCGGCTAAATTTGAAGTCTTCTGAAGCTCATGCACGGACAAGATGACGATGTCCAGACTTTTTTTTTTTCTTTTCTTCATTTTTGGGTGGTGTGGGCGGGGTTGTTTGACGGGTGCAGGTAAATGTTTATAATACAAAATATATTACAATTTGTGCTTGGTCACACGCTCACACAAGCTCACTTTCAAGTGGCAGAGGAGGAAACCGAGGAATATCAAAGTGGCCACGTGCAAAAGCAGCACTAATGTTTAAGCTAGCGGGCGGTCAAGATTAACTTCAGTTTTCTTCCATCGTCACTACAAATGTGATTTAACATGTCATGATCATGAATTAAATTTGTGTAAAGTGTCAATACAAAATAATAGCAACCATTAAAGTCCGTCCATTGTTTTTTAGTATGCTTCCTGACTGCCAGTAAATGTCGGGGTATATTCGGACAAACGATTAGCCAATTTCAGGGCACATACTTTATAGCCAAACTAGCCTATGTCACTGACAAACATGCATTCCCCTTCACATCCACACCAATAGACAATCACTTCATCTTCAAAGCGTTTTCCAAATGTAGGGAAAAAATGAATGCAAGCACAGCAATAGCAAGAAAATGACACCTGAGGGCGATGGCCAAAATACAAACCCAAAAATTGTGAGGCAGAAACAGCGCTGCTAACAAATAAACTTTGCGCGACGTGTTGCCCGTTTTCTTTTGTGACAGTAAATTAGCATAATGAGATGCTCAGTGTCGTACGATGGAAGAAAGCTGACCTCGGAATATTTGCTTCATTCGTCAACTAATTTCGTTTATTTCAAACACGCGACACACGAACATGTCATCCTTTTGTTGATTATTGTCGATTACTTCCAACTTTGCGATGACTTCCCGCTTTGCATATTTGGATGTCCGCTTTCATCATCAGCTGAGGACGAAGCCGGGAAGAACAGAGCGCTCGTTTTCATGTCGTCTACCCGCAATCCTCAGCCGGCTGCAGACTGTCAGCAGCGACGGGCATCAGGCAGGCAGGCAGGCGGGAGGGAGGGTGCGGGGCGCACGGGTCAGGCCCCGGCAGAGGTTACAAGGAGGAGATCTTGACGGCGTCGGGGGTGTAGGCGGTGGCGCGCGTGTTGCGCAGGATCCCCCCCGGGATGCCGGCGGGTGAGGACGGCAGGCTCTCGTCGGGCGTGTTGGCGGGCGGCGTGGGGATGCTAATGATGGCGGCGCTAAAGTCTTGCTCGCCACAGTTCAGCTTAAGGTTGATCTGAGCGTTCAGGCTGGAGCGACTGAAAAACAGACACAGCAATGACTCGAGGAGGCCGTTTGCATCAGAATTGAGTGATAATGCTCAAGTGCTGACACTGAACTGACGTAGAGATCGCCGAATTGTTGAAATGTGGAATGGAAACAAAGTGTGGGAGGGTGAGGTAAATAACTATGCAAAATACTTTTTTGATTTGTGTATTTTACTGTGAAAATGTGGGAATTCTGGGAACATTGTATCGGTATTTGCTCTGTGCATGTCCTGAATGAAATTAAGGATTCCAAGCTGCAATGGTTTGACTCGGTGAAGAAATTTGGAAAGAGGAAGTAACTGTATGAAACATCTCTAAATTTGGGGATTTTATTATGAAGATACGCAAATTTTGTAAGTGTAATCATTGCTCATATGTCCTGTACGATTGAAAGTGAAATGGTTTGTTTGGGTCAAGAATTAAGGAAGGTAGATGTGTAAACTGTCTTATAATTTGGATATTCTATTGTGAAAATGTGCAAATAAGAATTAAACACATGGTGTAAACTGTACAATACTAGTCTAACTAGTCCAAACTGAAAGTTTGGAATCACTCTCTAGTTCGGTGTTGTAAAAAGTTAAAGAAGTGTAAATTAAAAATTAAGTCATCCGCATTATAGAGAAAAATTAATAGATTGTTTAATTTTCCATCAGAATTCAGATTATTTAAGTGGGAAATTCAACTTTAAAGTCAGAATGAAAATAAAAACTGTGGGAATTTTAATTGCCTTTTGAATTCTGAGAATAAGGTATACTTAAATAAAATATACCTTTGAAGAGAGAATTTTCACTCTAAAGTCGGAGAATTATCATGTTTAAGTGAGAATTCTCACTTTCACGTCAAAAATAAATGAGAGAAAATTGAGAATCCTGCCCCATATTTTCTTCTTCACTTGCGTTCATCCTTTTTTTTTTTTATTTGCTGCTGAACACTTTCAAAGTGAGATAGTTTGGATCAGTCAAGAGTAACGTGTGAATTCACTTCAATATTCCCACAACAACAGCAAAGTTAATTGTTGACGTTTTATGGGGTGCATTGTTTACGTCTGCGGTGGACCAGGCGTGCCCTTCCCGTGCAGCGTGTCCAGCTCTTGCACGCTGCCGCGGCTCACGGACACCGTGGAGTTGGCCAGCCGCATGGCCGCTCGTCTTCGGACGCGGCGGGGGCAGCAGCCGGTTGAGTGGTTTGGCGCCCCCTGCTGGCTGGACATGGAGGTGCTGCGGCTGGTCCGGAAGCCCACCGACTCGGTGATGCATAGCTCGCTGTAGTTAAGCTCATCTGTGAATTCGTGGTTCTGTGGGGGGAAATAGCCAGCTCCTTTAAGCAGATTGCCTAACGCGAAGGAACAGGTGGACGAGGACAGGTACACAATAAAACTAACAAGACACTCACACGAGGGACAAGAAAAACATGAAACAAAACCGACACAGACACACAGGGAGTGCGTGTGGATGTTGCCTCCGCAACCCATAAAAATAGCAATTAACTACGCCCACGTCGCTTGTTAGCTTGAGCTTTTTATAGGCCACTTAGCTGAACAAAAACAAATGTGGTGAAGACGCTTTGGCAGTGGTTTTCATAATGTGGTCCGCGGACGCCCGGGGGTCCGCGGCCTGACTGCAGCGGGTCTGTGAAATAATTTGGGTGTTTTGAAACTGATTTAGTTGATCTTTTAACAGTTACATATTTGTGCTTTGTTCAGCTGAGTCTTTGTTGTTTAGCGCCTCCTCTGGCCGCTGTTGATAGTGCGCTGTCTGTCTACCGAGATAGAAACCACCGTAACGACAAGACAGAACATTGGTTTATTAAAAAAAAACAAAAAACAATGCATGCTAAAAAGGCGATGAAGCCAGCAAAGTTAAAGACGCATTTTATTTTGTATTACTGAATAATTGGCTGCAAACCTTTTGTCCTACGGAGTTGTAGAATTTGCAATTGTGATTTTCCAAAACTCAGTACAGCTGAATAGTAACAAATATAGAAATAGTATAATATAATCATAGTAACTTGTCAAGTTGAATATGGTGCTGAATAAAAAGGGCACTTATGTTTGGCTTAAATGATTTTGTTTGTTTGTTTTGTTTCTGCAAACATTTGCAGTGGGGGTCCTTGCAAAATTTGCTTTCCAAAAGGGGTCCCTGACCCCAAAAGGTTTTAGAACATCTGCTCTGTGGAACTTCCACTAACAATCCGGTCTAAACTTAGACCCTTTCGTACACCAAAATATCAACATACTTCAAACAAATATTAGAGTGGAACATAGCTTTCCATGCCCAAGTTGTTGTATGATTTGGATTTCTACCCCTTTTTCCATCAACATTTTGTCCGGAGCATCTAACAGAAGGCATCCATCCCTACAGTATGTCCTCGTGACTCACTCTGTCTTCTTTCTTGTTGAATGAGCATCACCCTGTGCATTGAGCCAAAACATTTCTTAATAATCAATTTTTTGTGCTGGTTTATTGAGCGTGGCTGCCAAATGACCCACCATTGGCCCAAAAAAAGTTTAGAGAGTGCCACTCCTTAGAAAGTCATTCACTGCTAACCTCTATAAACAATAGATCTTTGACATTTATAGCAATCAATGCTAGTGAATGAGATAAGGGAAGAAACACAATGGAATTCAAAAAGAAAAACAAGTATGGTGGGTTTACATTTTGTTACCAGAATTATTACGTCCATTTTCAAAATATTTTTTTTTTATACTAGACATTTTCAAACAAATTAAACTCCAAAACCAAGGTTCCACATACGACGTGTCTTTTAATCAGGTCTTTAGAGGCTAATTGTGGCATCTTAAGGAATTTCAGAGGGGGCTTCAAAATACTGTACACTTATTATTATTATAATTATTACAAGAAATGTGATCATGATAATAACATATATGTATGAGCATATTTTACTGACCGTAGTCTTCTCTAAACAGTGAAGAAGGTGATGATGTTGATGTTCAAATGCTGATTTGTTCCTTACGCACAGAGCGCTGCTGTCACTGTCCCGGTCCTGTACACACACACACACACACACACACATGCACACACACAAACATGCTGCATTGTGGTGCTGTAAATGTACTCTACATATTTCTACTGGAAGTGTTTTTTAATCACTTGTTCTTGGTTCGCTCAACATTCTTATGTCATCAGCCTTAAAAAAATGAACTTGGCAACTTCAGGATCAGCCTCTGTATGCTTGAGCATTTACACGTTTACATGTGGGGGAGGGGGTGGGGTGTGGAGAGATAGAACAGAGTGACAACGCAGGCTTAGACTGGCCCTTTAAGAGCAGTTGAAATGCAATGTGGGAATGGGCGGGGGGTAGCGGCAGCGCTCCACTCCGCGGCGAGAGCTTAGTTAGTGGCCGACGCTCTCCGTTCAACCTCCATACTATGAGTAGGAGATCACTTTTTTTCCCACACAACAACCTACTTACAAAATTAAAAAACTACTGTACAGAGACAAATTATTTGTGTTGCGTCTTTATGTTGTGTGTATGTGTGTCTCACCCCAAGGGCTCGGTCCTCTTTGTACTGCAGGAAGGCGTTAGTTGTTCCTTTCTTTGCCATCCGGATTCGGGCCAACCGCACTTTCTGTAACAGATTTGTTATGAACATTGTGCCTTTATTGTTCTTTTGGAAACACCCAGGAGGTAAAGTCAAATCTGTGTAGTTGTAAGATTAAGATAGTCAGTTGTATTGGCATAGTGCAGTTAGTTAAATCAGTTTAATTAAACTAGTGCAGTTAGAGCTGTCATGTTTTGTTGTGGGTTGTTGTTGGAGGTTTTTTTTTTGTTTCGGGGGGGTTGGTGTTTTCTAGTTGTGGGTTTTGGGGTTGTGTGTCAAGTTCTTGTTTTGTTCCTCTCTTGTCTGTCCTTAGTGTTATTGGGTCCACCTGTCTGTCTGTGTTTACCCGCCCGCTGTGTCAACCAATCAGCTTCTCTTGCCTATTGTTCCTGTGAAGCTGTTGTGTGTTACTTTGTTAGTGTTGAGTGTATTTAGTTCGGGTTATTAGTTTAGGGTTATTGTCTTTGTCTATGTCCACTGTCCAGACATCTTACCTCCTCCCTGTCGCTGTCCCTCTGCCCTAGCCACCGTGAGTTTAGTCTTTTAACTTTGGAATTTTTTTTTGTCACTTCGTAAACTGTTTTCTTCTTGTTTGCCTATTATAATTAAGGCAGTGAGGACAGTTAGAGTACTGTAGTTTGAGTGTCTATTGTAGTCATGAGTCAGTGACTGAGTTGACGTTGCCGTTGATGGTGTTGCGGTTCTCCGGTTCCCTGACCTGCTGCGCTCGCATCTTGTCTGCGCGCTGGTTCTGGTGGTAGATCCGACTGAAGTTGGACACGATGACGGGCACGGGGAGGGCGATGACCAGCACGCCGCTCAGTGAGCAGATGGAACCGAAAATCTTTCCGGCAATAGTGTTGGGAACCATGTCGCCGTACCTGCAGACAGCAACGTTAACATGAGGAACTGTGGATTCAACCATTGCAATGGCATGTCACGTGATGTCGTCGTCTTGCCGCATGATGTCCTCCAATGAAATCTGCATCTCACCTCGCGTCACATGACGTCAATATCATGTCACCCCTGTATCTTGCCACATGTTGTCGTCTAATGTCTGCATGCCACCTCGTGTCACATGATGTCATTAGCATGTCACCATCATGTCACATAATATAATGCTCCTACAATCTGATGCCATTCTCATATCACATTGTTCTATCGTTACATGGTTATCCTCATGTCACCTAGAGTCATGTCCATGTCGTATGATATCACCTGATGGCACAACATCCTCCTGTCATTTGACCTCATGTCATCCTCATCTCAACGTTACCCGATTTCATCCTCCGGTCCAACCAATGTCATCATGTCTTCTGATATCATGTTCATATCACACCATCCTCATGTCACCTGATGCCAACCTTATATCATTATCATGTCACTTCATCCTCATGTAAGAGGAAATCATCATCATGCCACATGTCATCTTTACGTTATCTGGTGTCTTATGCCACATAATGTATCATGCTCATGTGTATCTCACCTGATGCCATAGTCACATCACATCATTGTCATACACATGATGTCATCTCTCTCTGATGTCACCTGAAGTCTTCCCATGTATTCATAATGTCACATAATTCTCATGTCACATATCTGTTTTTTTCATGTCAAATGATGCCACCATGTCATCAAATGTCATCTTCAAGCCATCCTGTGTCTTATGTTACATCATGTCATCATCCTCACGCGCATGTCATCTGATCTCATTTTCATGTCAAATGTTTTCCTCATGTTATATCACAACGTAACATGTGATCATGTTACGTCATCCTCCTATCACATGATGTCATCATCTAATCACGTCATCTTCATGTAATCTGGTGTCTTTTTAAATCACATAATGTTATCCTCTAGTGCATGTCTTCTGATGTCATGTTCAGTTCGGATGTTATTCTCATGTTCACTGATCTCATCCCATGTCATCAAATGTAATCTTCTAGTCATCTGATGTCGACATCATCTCATGTCATATCGTCATGTTACATGAAATCCTCATCATACCACGTCATCTTCATGCTAACTGATGTTCCCTTCAGGTCATATGCAATCCTCATGTCACCTGATATCGTAGTCACGTCACATGATGTCATCCCTCTCTCACCTGATGCAATCCTCATCATGTCACGTCTACCTCATGTCACCTGACATCCTCCAGTCACTTGTCATGCCATCTGGTGTCTTATGTCCCATCATCCTCATCATCTTCAGGTCAACTCAAGTCATGTCAGCTGATGTCATACTCAGAATACTTTATCCTCATGTCACATGATGTCCTCCGCATGTCACGTAAGATCATTGCCATGCTATGTGTCATCTCCATGCTATCTGGTGCCTCATATCATCCCCATGTCAAAATCATGTCACATGACATTGTCACGTGGAAGGCACACATACATACACAAAGGAGAGGAGAGGATGCCGGTTGGTCGGACGTCAGGACAAATAAAGGTTTTACAAGAGTGGGAGGTCCCAAAAGGGCTGGGTCATCCCGGTTCTACTGTTTAAATATTTCATGATGGTATTATGTCATCCTGCACTCAACACGGAGGGAAACTCTGAGGAGGGAATGTTCCAGAAGAGCGACAACAACACTAAAAAAAAGATGCGGGAGGGATGAATGGTCACCATGACAACCGCCAGACAAACCGACACATGAACCCGACGGACAACCTTCTAGTAGGTAAGGATTACCGTAAGGACGGAATAGGAGACAAGAAAATAAGGAAATCGAGAGACGAGGAGACAAAAAGAGAAGGAAGTGAGGCCATGCGGAAAAAGGAAAGAAATAATGCAAAGTTTTTAATGGGCCTGAAAGTAAACATACTGATTCCAGAACAGGCCTGATAAAAAGAAAGAAAGAAATAAAAAGTGCATTAGTGGTGAGCTGACCAATCAGGCTCTCTGCCTGATGCTTATCAGCCAATCGTGATTCAGCCCAGACAGCCAATGCTAATTGATTTATGGTTCCGCTTCACCGCTCAGAGGAGACAAAAAGTCCTCCTGTTAGCTGCACACTGAACTGAACAAACACTCGGTGACTTTCAAGCTTTTTTTCATGTTGGGTTCTCTTACCTCGCTTTCATTTCATGCACTACTTGGGACTTTGACTTTAGGCTCTCGATCCCTATCTGACCCTAGGCCGTAAATGTTATCGTTGACTCCCCAGTATCTCGTTTTAGTAACTATCTGTCGTAACTAGTGAGTATATGGCTTGGTAATTGACTCTTGTCCATCCTTTCCTAGTTCAGTGGTTCTCAACCTTTTTCCAGTGAAATATGTTTTCAGCCATGTACCCCTGAACGAGTGCAAAGCATTTTGGGGTTTAAAAAAAAAAAAAAAAACGTAAAACATGCCATCAGTGTCTGATTTATTAAACTTTAGACCCTTTCAAACTTCATTTGTGTGCCTCCACAAAAAAATAATCAACCTAAAACGTCCTCTTTTGGACCATAGAAGAAATCCGTTATCAAAAAGCAATAATTTAATTATCATAAATATTCTTCCACGAAAAATAATTAACATAAAGTGTCAGACCTGTTCTCAAAAAGAAAGAATTATAAACAAATATTTTCAACAGAAAAATATCAAACATAAAGGCTTCCTGTTTTGGGATAACAGTAGAGATCTCCTCACGAAAATATATAATGAATGAATATATAATTATTAATAATTATTTATCCCCAGAAAAAGAATCAACACAAAGTGTCAGTACATTCCATATTTAATGGCATAAAAAATGGAGTGACACCGCTTCACTGTCTTTGACTTCGCTAGTTGTTGGGTCCCCATGACTGTGACTTACTATCCTGTAAAATTTGCCTTTCCGCTAAGTGGTCCCCTCCTATTGGCCCATACCAATTCGTAGTTGACTCGCTAGACTCTCATGTCCGAGTTCACTCTTTTGGATCTCGTGGGTCTCGCATTGCATTTTACTCTCAACCCTCGCGGTGATTGACTCTCTGGGTCTTAGTTGACTCAAGGTCACAAGTGTCAAACTCCGATGGATCCCGATCAAAAACTCCACCATGTCGGAGACTGAGGCAAGACCAAGTAAAAACGCATTTGACTCCTAGACGAGACCGGGACCCATATAAAGCGGTCCCAAGACAGGTTTTGAGCACAAGACCGATATTGAGTACACGGTAGCGTGAATGGACATTCTTTGCTCAAAAAACATGAAATGAATATTAGTATCAGACATAAGGTATGCTCCAATGTATGCCGTATAGCCTGATACCAAGGGCCCAGGCCACGAACCGCCGCCATAATGGACTTCTGTCCCTCGTCTGTTCACTCCCTTGGTTATTACGCTGCGGTCGACTCTCAGCCCTCGTGTTATAGTTGACTGTCTCGCGTCTCGTGCCGCAAGGCCTTTTCACGCAGCATTTGCCCGGTGTCACAGATGCGTGGGACAGCGCACACGCACAACAGTGGAACCTCACCCTTATTTGGAAGCGCTGACGTAGCAGCCGATCAGGACGTAAACAAAGAGGCTTCTCCCACCCGATTAGACAAGAAATAGACCGCACCTCTGCAAGATGTATCTGTCAGCGTTACAAAAGGAAGTCCTGGCTTTGCTCATTTTAAAGAGGAGGAGGATGAGTCAAGCAGCAGAAAAATAGGTTATGGTTGCATCCCATTGTAACGGATTGACAGGAATTTGGAGACAACAATCTCATTCGTGAGTTACGGTTCAAGGCTGCTTCGTGGTATATTTCAGGCTGAGCAAGGAGCATTTTGAAAGCCTCCTGCAGAGTTGGCCCAAACCTCACTGCAGCCGCGGTCCCGCCCCCTCAGCACATACACAACAAATGGATTCGTCGATAACGTGCTGTGGGCTGCTAAGTACAGCATGAAAAGGCCTTTAGTTTCCTCTCTAGTCACACTGTAGCCGACTGTCATGGCTCTCACGTCATAGCAGACTCATGTCGGAGTTGACGTTCTTGTCACAGTTGGCTCTCTTGCCGCTCGTGTCACAAGGCCGTAAACGAGTTGTTGTACATTTCTGTTTCGCAATTCAGTTAAAGTTCCAGTAGTGGTTGAGTTGGACGTCGATCATTTCCAGTGCAGCATCAAGGCCGCCGGAGTCCTCGTCTTCCTCGTCTTCCTCGTCTTCCTCGTCTTCCTCGTCCTCCTCATCTTTCGTCCTCCGAGAGATCTCCCCCCTCTTCTTTGGCAGCCATGTTTAATTGATAATGTAATGATGAAAGTTGCAAGAGGAAGGATGCTGGTTCCGTGTTTTCTCCCCGTCTGCTTAAGATGTGACTCTCTTCCTAACCTTTAGCATTTGAATGTACTTTATCTTGGCAGTATTTTATGGTACAACGCCGTCTTTGTTGACATCTTTTGATTAATATTCCTTACAGCCTGACGTACAACAATATATAAAACTATATTACTGCAACGTCTGTATAATAGAAATACACAAGTGTGCTTCACTTTCACTATATTGGTCAACTATTACGCGCGTTTACTTTTTACAGTACTACACAATGGATGGCTTTAGGTTACTGTTGCTCACAAGTACACGGTAACACATTAGTGCATAGTAACACGAACTGCTACACTTCAGCAGCGTAACACATGCATTCGTATACAGCAATACCTACAAGTACACTTTAGGACTCACTGCTACACATACACTTATATAATAGCATCAGTTACAGTAATGATTATTGCAGTGGCGGTCCACGCGTTTCAAAATGGCGCACGCCTTACTGGCCGTTGCATCACCTTAATCGTGTACAACACAGGCTATTTTGCGGAGCATTTAAACATCAATAAACCCGCATCACCAATTAAAACTTGTCACTACACGTGGTACTGTCAAAACATAAAAATAAAAGTGAATTTGAAATTATTTATCCACAAAGTTTTATGAAGTCCACCAAGAGGAGGCAAGCTTTAACAAGAATGTACCTAAATTACAAATCGCAGTTTCATACAAGAACATCATTTGATTTATTTACCATGAATTTCATATGTTGCGGAGAGTGAGAACTATATTGTAGCCTAGGAGGCTGCGCTGGAGCACTTCTTCCACATAGCAGCTCAGACCAATGAGCGGTCAGACACATATGATTCAACAATGTCACTTTTATTCCTCTTATAAAGTCCACTGCCGACCGTGGCAACTCCAGGGCACTCAACTGAATTTTTTCTTTATCAATGTCCTCTGTTTGTCACGGTGACTGCTTCATAACTCAATGCGCGCCACAATCACCCACCAATTCAATGTAAACAAGTCCAATACACGCCCGCTATATATATATATATATATATATATATATATATATATATATATATATATATATATAAAATTAAAAGTAAATGGACTTTTATTATAATTATGATAATGATGAGGTTATGTTAGGCCAGCAGAGACGGCCTTGCTGGCTCTGATGACCCACCACTGGGTTATTACTATATGCGTATACAGTAAGACTTACTTGCATTCAGCAGTGCATAAAAGTACAGTACATGATCTCAACTACAGCGATTACACATACTCACTAACAAACACAATTAAATACATATGTGCACAATAACACATACTGTACTACAATGCACACAGGTGCACACTTGGTACAAAACACACCAGTATGAGTTACAAAAAAAAGCTGAATACGAAGTGAATGTGGATATGATGAGTCTGTATCTAAATTCAGCTCCTCTGGTTATTTTTAGTGCACACCAAATATAATGTTACGCCTGTCTGTCTGTCTGGATGGTTGAATGGATGGATGGACGGAAAGACAGGTGGATACTGCAGACAGACAGACAGACAGACAGATAGACAGATAGATAGACCTAGATGTTTGATAAAGTTTTCTTATTGATGCTGAAGCTGCAAACTGTAACTTTTTTGTCGTGGTTGTCATCATCGTGGTGGCGGCCAGCGGAGCAGAGCAATAAAAAGACGAGTTGATGAGAAGAAAGAGGTGAGCTGATGCCGAGCTCTTGTGACAACAAAGTCAGTAAATAAAGAGCAGCAGTGAAAAGAAAAAAAAAAGCAAGACAGGAAAACTCATTCTGTCTCTGAAATTCAGTTCCTCTTAAGAATCCAGCATTCGAAACCGTTTCCATCATGAGACACCCGACGAACATGTTATGTTTCACTTTGACATACACACATGGTGTTATGACTACTTCAACACACAATTACCTTAAACAGATAGAGCAGATTTCTTAACAGCCTAATTACATTGATAAACGTGAAACAAACAGATGTGTCAGTTATGTCCAGTTTAGTTCAAGTGAAAACTAAAAAAATTCAGGTCCAGAAAGTAAAAAAAAATCCTCCCACAGTTCGGCTTAAACCACATGTGCGTTCACTTAACAGGTAACGAGCTCGAGCCAATTAGAAGCACCTGTGGCTAAAGCCAAACTGTGGCAGGGTTTTTACTTTCCGGACCTGGATTTCCCATCCCCGCATCTGATATAAACTGAAAATCAATACAAAACAAGGGACATGCAATTACTCTCTTGGCTTTGACCCACCTCAATGCAGTACAAAATGATTTGACTCGCTGCATAAAACGCAGACCTGTTTACCGAGGTGCCGCAAGATGATGGAAAACCACTACTTTTTTTCTGAAATTCCTCAACTCCAACATTTCTGGCAGTGATGCGTAAGATGATGGATAAGTATAGCTTTTGTCAAAATAGTCACTAACTCACTTCAGCGTAGCTCAGCAAAGAAAAGCCAACAAAGCATTGTTTTTGTCTAAAATGAAGCTCCACTGAAATGACACAAGATGAGACAAATTGTCTAGATTTAAGCTACAAATCTCAGGTTGAAAGGTGCACAGCACAGGGTGGCAGCAAAGCACTACAGTCCTTTTATCTAAATTAAATATTACAACCCACTTCAGCGTAGTTCCTTGGCACTGAGATGCCACGCAATAAAAATCCTTAACTCACTTCAACATAGGTCCTTGGCAGCAAGAGGGGAACGAAGCAGAACTTTTGTGTAAAATGAAGCTTCTCACCTTACTTCATCATAGTTGCCCAGCAACGAAATGGCACATGATAAATTAAAAGCAGGACTTTAGCTTAAATGCTCAAATCAATTTAGTGCCTTGGCACACAGTTACCATAAGAATGCAACAAAGCACTACTTGTGTCAAAACAGAACTCCAAAACTCTCTTCCTCATTGTTAGTAGGCACAAAATAACACACGTTGAATGAAAATGACTACTTTGTCTAAATTTAAGCACAACCACGAGAAGATGGGAAGGACTAAGCACTGTGAATCTTGATGATTATATGTATCTAAGAGCAATCAAACACACTGTGACTTATGACAAGAAACAACATGTTCCAACATGCTACAACAAGGGACAACATACTGTGACTCACTACAGCTCATGACTCCTTGCTGTGACTCACAACTACTGCTATTAAGTGTGAAAGTGTACTTTTGTCCATCCGTGATAAAACACATTGATTAAGACACCACGACCATTGTTACACACGCGTGCCGTGTACGTGTGGGCTGCGGAAGAATGAGGATTGGTCGCCACGCTCGAGCAGCGCGGCGTGGGAGGCGCACTCAGCAGGACACATAAACACGAGGCAAACGTGTGTGTGGTCGCTATGGCGACACACAAGCGAAGGTGGTTGGAGGGGGGGGGGGCGACTTACCCCAGTGTCGTCATGGTGACGATGGTGTACCAGAAGGATGCCGGAATGGAGGTGAAGGTGGAGCCCTTGGTCCCCTTCTCGGCATAGAACATGACGGTGGCGAAGATGATGATGGCCATGGTGAGCGAGAAGAGCAGGAAGCCCAGCTCCGAGGCGCAGCTCTTGAGAGTGTAGCCCAGAATCCTCAAACCCTGCGAGTGACGCGAGAACTTGAAGATCCGGAAGACGCGGAAGACCCTCAGCGTGACAAAGGCGCCGCTCACGTCCTCGTTCTCGGGCATGACCAGGCCAATGTAGTAGGGCATGATAGCCACCACGTCGATGACCGACATAACCGAGCGCATGAACTTGCAGCGACTGGGCGCGGCGAACAGACGCATCAGGTACTCAAAGGTAAAGATGAGCACGCACGCCGTGTCCATGCAGAAGAAGGCCAGCTGGTACTTTTCGCCGCACGGGAGGTCTTTGACGCTCCCCTTTGGGGGGCGGCAGGGGACGGTCTCCACCACATTGGCGATGACCGACACGGCGATGAAGAAGCCCGTCACGTAGTAGAAGACCAGCGCCATGGTGGACGTGTGCGGGTTCTCAAAGGCTCGCCACAAGCGCTCCCTGGGGGTGCTGTGTGGGGGCAGGGGTGCGTCCATCGCCTCATTGGCCTCCGTGTCCTCTGCCAGACGCTCCTGGTTCTCCTTTTTACGGTCTCGATATTCCTGAGGACCAAATATATATATACATAAGAAATATGTACTCTTCTGGTCACCAACAACCGGCATCTTTGCTCGGGTGTGGGCATTACGTATTAAAGAGTGATGATCTGAATCACAAATGTCAAACCCATTGGTCCTTGAGAGCCGAATCCTGCATGCTTCAAATGTTTCTTCCGCCAACATCCCTGATTCAGATGATTAGCAACATTATCAAGCTTTTGTAGAGAGTGCTGAAGAGCTGATCATTTGAAGCAAATGTTTTGGAGGAGGGAAACATCTAAATCATGCAGGATACCCTTACGTATATAACTGTGGTCTAAATGAAGCTTCTCAATTTACTTCAACATAGTTCTATGGCACTGGGAAGCGTCAAAGCACGACATTTGTCTACATTTAGCTCTAAAATCAATGTCAATATTGTTCCTTGGCCTCACGAACCAACAAGATGGATAAAACACCACTTTTGTGTAAGAGAAAAAAGAAATACGCTAACAGGATGATTGTAAATTGTTAAGATTGTCTGAATGAAGCTTCTTTTTACATTGTTTCTTGGCACCATAATACTTTATTGTCCAAATTGAGCTCCTAATTTCAAAGGTTCCTTAGCAGCAAGATGTCATCAAGTGGTGGCAAGCCTCTCAGACTTTTAAGTTACAAGAAGAAATTTGGGGTTTTGACAGGGAAGGGGAGCTGGTACCTCCATGCAGCAATCGCCAATGATTTCGGGCACAATGCCATAGAAGGCCAACTCCTCGTCGAATGCCTGGATGCACTCGTGTCGTGGGTAGTGCAGTTTCCCGGTGCGGTAGAAATTGAGGATATGGCGAAACATTTCGGGGTCCCTGTCGAAGAAGTACTCCTGAGTATCGTCGTTGTAGAAGAACTCTTTTTCCGAGGAGCCTAGCAGTGTGTCGGGATAGCGGTCCAGTGTATTCTTCCATGTCTAAACAGACAAGCACATAGATTCAACTCAGGAGAGGTGAGGGTGTGGTTTGGGTTAGTAGAGTTTGAGCTGGCTAGCTAGGTAGGTGGGTTAGGCAGACAGACAGACAGACAGACAGACAGACAGACAGACAGACAGACAGACAGACAGGTATGTAGGTAGGTAGACAGACAGGTATGTAGGTAGGTAGGTTGATAGATAGATAGCTAGATAGCTAGATAGATAGCTAGCTAGCTAGCTAGCAAGCTAGCTAGCTAGCTAGCTAGATAGATAGATAGATAGATAGATAGATAGATAGATAGATAGATAGATAGATAGATAGATAGATAGATAGATAGATAGATAGATAGATAGATAGATAGATAGATAGATAGATAGAAAGTGTGCGTTTGTCCATAGATAGATAGATAAACTGATTGATTAGTGGCAATGCAAATGGCTGCCCTCTGTCTAAAGCTGCAAGAGACCATTGAGAGTGGATTTTTTTTTTTTTTTTACTCCCGTGTAAACTGTACAAACCAAGTTTTCATATAATCTTTTGGAGAGTGGAAGTAAAAATTAAGAAAGACAAAACTGACGTGATTGCATACTGTGCTCATGGTTATCATTGGGATGTGGTTGTGTTCAAAATCAACTAATCAAATTCAAATTTTTGTTAAATGGGAATTACTGTTTTTTTTTTCCAATAAACTATTTTTGTCTAACAATCACTATTTAAAAAGGAAACAGGTTCTATTTAGGATTGCATAGGGAAGGATTAGACTTGGGAGTAGGAGGTAGGTTTCAGATTTAAAGGTGAGGGTTCTGGATAGAGTTAGTTTCAAGGTTAGGACCGTTTTTGAAACTCCCTACCTGAAAGCGGACTCCACTGACGTTGACGTAGAGGATTTCGTCTGATCTGGATGAGTTGTCTACAGGTGGTTTGGGCATTGTCTTCTTGGCCAGCGGCAGCCAGCCCACGGCTGCCGCCCGCGCGAACGGCAGCCATGTTGCCACGCCGGCCGCCATCTTGCATCAAACCCACTTGGACTTGGGTGTAGGGGGTATGTCACTGACCCTGCCCTGACTTCCGGGTGAGGCGGCGGCTTGACATGTTGATAAGGGGGAGGGGGACCAATCAATGCTTGGCGTCACGTCATTAAAAAAATTCCAGGAAGTGTAGATGACACTCGGATGAAGAACATCAACTTTGTTGCTTTTCAGAACCAAGTGAATGTGCGTGTGCGTGCGTGTGTGTTGGCACACCGCAGTCTTATTAAATTGTGATGATGCTGGTGAAGTTGCAAGCTCAACACAATCTTCTCCTCCTCTTAAGTGTTTCTCAGCTTCATCTGCAGCTCCACGCCGCCACCGCCCTCTTCCTCGCTTGTCCTAACTTCCTGTTGCCGCTTGCTGCTCTCATTGGCTGAGCAGCAACGGCTCTGCGTCCATGTTTGGTTGTTCTGTCAGATGAAGGGGAAAAAATAGGGACAAAGTGAGAAGGAGCAGAGACATGGAAGAAAAGGATGGAGCCCTCAGGACGACCGCTCTCAAAAAAACTACAGTAATCTGATTACCGGCTCTGTGTGTGTAGGTGTGTGTGTGTGTGAGTGTGTGTGCACACGTGAGAGCAGCTAGTCAGAAGAGTCCAGTCAGGCTGAAAGTTTGATTCATAATTCATGAACACACTTTTGACTTGTGCTCTGTGTGTATGTGGAGGGGAGAGACTTGAAACTCTAACCTGGGCTCAACAGTACCACAAAAACGGAAGCATGAAGTCAGAGGTATGTAGAAGAGTGAAGTATATGGACTATAGCACGTAGATGGAGGTATGTAGAAGACAGAAACATGCACACAGCGCAGTGCATGAAAAGACTGAAGCCCTGTTGTCAGAAACATGTAAAAGACTGAAGCTATCATTGTAGAGTGAAACATGCAGAGGATAGAAGGATGTGAAAAACTAAAAGCTGCAAAAAAAAGCACATATAAGGCTGAAATGTGAAGTACACTGAAGCCTATAATCAGAAGGATGTATGGTAAAAGAATGAGGCATAAAGAGGACTGAAGCATGGGGAAGAGTGAAAAATAAAGACAAAGAACATACAAGAAGAAGAAAGAAGCATATAGAAGCTTGAACCGTGTAGAGTGAAGAATATGAAAAACTGAAACGTAGACAAAGTATGAAGACAAAAGCATGTCGAAGACTGAAACATGGACTGAAGGCTTGCCCATGAAGTCAGAAACATGTCGAAAATGAAAATGAAAAGACTATCATGGAGACAGAAGTATGTACAACACGGAATCCGAATCACGGAAATACGGACGGAAGCATGTTGAAGACTAAGCGTGAAGCTACAAACATGTAAAAGATTGAAAATGATAGAAGACTGAAACATGTAGACAGAAATGTGTACATCACATAAACAAGTACAGTTCATGGGAGCATGAAGACATGAGCATCCATATAACAGAAACATGTTCAAGAGTGGAGCATGGAGTCATAAGCTCAAAGACTGAAACATGTAATCAGAGGCATGTAGGCGGCAGAAGCATGTTGATAATCATGCACGCCACAAATGCTTACTGTATACAGAAGCGCGAAGACTATCACATACGAAATTGAAATGTAGACAAAGTATATAAAAAATGGAACTTGGGTTACAGTATGTACTGTAGAAGACTTAAGGCAGAAGCCTGAACTGAAACTAAAACATCTACACAGGACTATAAAGACACAAGCAATTTACAGATGCATGATGACATAAGCATATGGTATAAAACAGAAGCTTGTTAACTGAAGAATTTAGACAGAAGCCATTTAGTAGACTGAGGTATGTAAAAGTCCTCAAGAACCACTACAGTGCTTAAGTTAGATTGTTCCCACCTCCAACATACTTGACTCAAATGATCAGTTCATCAAAAGTTCCACAGGACCCTGATAATGATTCAGATCATTTGAATCAGATGTGAAGGAGGAAGGAAAATGCTAAAACATGCAGGATTGTGGCCTTGGAGGACCAGGGCTTGGCACCAGTGATGTAGACAGAAGCATATATAAGACAGAGGCATGTAGAATAAACCAGGTAAAAGACAAACATGTTTACATTTTGAAATGACGTGTAAAGAATAAAATTCACTCAAAAAGACTGACTTATACTCACTGACTCCCAGGGATATATTCGCTGAAGGCCCACATTGACTCGTATAGACTCACACTTGCTGGCTCAGATTCACATTGACTCTTACAGCCTCACATAAGACAAACAGAAGAAATCAACCCTTAATGCCCCTTAGTGTTTGTTACACTAACTCATCAGACCGACTTATCAGACTCATATTGACTTGTATAGACTCAACCAAATTGTGATAACATCACGACTCAAAATATCTTATATTAAGTCAGGCTAACTCAAGGCTCTGATCTGTCGTCTGACACTGAGTAGTATAGACTGAAAGAGACTCTTAAAGCTTCTCGTGACAAAAAATTGGCTTTTACAGGTTCATACTGGCTTGCATAGATTCACGCTAACTACAAAGCTCACCCCTGTGCTCACTAACAAGCATAGAGCTATACTGACTGATAAAGATTCCGACTCAAATAGACTCTCACCTGCTGAATATATACTCACGGACTCACTTGCTTGTCATCAACATGTCTATTGACGACTCTAAGAAATATTCTTAAATATTCTTAAAAGCCCACATTGACTCATTAAAATAGACTGTTAAAGACTCACACTGACTCCTATAGCCTCATACTGATTCCTAAAGATGTCTCTACTCTCATAGGCTAAGGCCAACTACACACCCAGCAAAACAACCAAATGGACTATTATGAACTTTTGTTGTGCAATTCTGTGTGCGTGTACTTTTATAGACTGGCTGAATTACATCGACGCTCTGATTCGCAAAGACTCACAATGACTCGCATGGACTTAAAATTACTGACTCGTACTGTACACTGTCTCACACAGACTGAAGCCGCCTTGTAATGACGCACATCTTGACGAGTTCAAGATGCAAACTCACAAATGTACTCAAACGGATTAATGGATGCAGATTCACTGACTGAAACGAAATCTTCAAATTCACATTGACTTGTGCAGACACCCTTTTTGTTGACTCGCATAGATTCGCATTGAGAAAATTGATGTCAACTGTGTTCTTATTGCACGAAGAAAAACGAGTCATAAAACAGGAAGCACTTCAGAGGTATTGACTCGACATGATTCGAGACCTAACTGCGAGGACTCAATCAACTTTTCCTGATTTAAAAAAGTAATTTTCAGCTTAGTGGAAACTACAGATGCAAGTGTGCGTGCGTGCGTTCATGAAATATTCATTTGAATAAAATATGTGTATATATGCGTGGTGCCCGCAACTAACAAACTAAAATGTATGTACACCAAAGTTCATCACTAATTTATACAAATGGATTATGTCACACAAAGGCACGTGTTTTGTTCTAGTCACTTTACTTGTCTAATGTTGTTCTTCATCATCGTCCTGCAGCTTCTGCTCAACTTTCTATTCTATCCCATTCTATTCTGGGCATCAGTGAATGTGGAGCACATCACATCCTACTTACCTCTGCTGCTTCTGACGCCCTACCGCCAGGAAAAGGAGGAGGAGGAGGATGACAATGAGGATGAGGAAGACAAAGAAGTTTCCGGAAGAAAAGTAAAGGCGAAGGAAGACAAGATGAAGATGGACGAGTCTTCTTTTAGGTTCTTGGGCTGTCGTGCTCTGCCACGGCGGCAACCAGCACATCTGCTGTCATCCTCTCCCTCTCTCTCTTCCACACCACACACACACACACACACACACAAACACACACACACATACACACACGTTGCGGCTCCTCCTACATTGGCTTGCTCAACCCTCCTGTTTTTCTCAGTCTCTTTCAATTTGTTGTCATTTCTCACTTACTCGTTTCCTCAACACACATGCACACTCATGCTAAAATTCAAACACAAAAACAGATAGTTAAATAAATATATGTGTGTGTTTATTAAGGATGGGACTATAATATATATATATATATATATATATATATATATATATATATATATATATATATATATATATATATATATATATATATATATATATGTGTGTGCACTTGCACATTTATGGTTTTCTAACAATCACTTGTAACTGCAATGTTGTAATCTACTTTTCTATTTTATTATCCCCGTCATCGCCATGGTGTTGTGTTCATGACGCAATGGTTTGCATACGGTGATAGTTAGACAGCTACACAGAATTAAACCTTCTAGCAAACATACACACGTACTTAATAATGAATGCCAGGGCGGGCTGGTCAGCTGTCGTTTTGCCGACGTTGCGCTCGCATCATCAAAGTTTCATGGACGAAAGTTACCTCATCAGCACTATATCGCGTCCACTAGGGGGCAGTGTGACAGGGGGGCCACATGGTTTCACTGACTTGTGTAGTTGAACGGTGACTCCTTCAGACTGACACTGCGTTGTCAAGACTCAAATTGACTCATACGAACTCATATTAACTATTAACGCCTAAAAGATACTTACAAAGTTTCATACTGACTCAAACTGACCAATACACACTGGTATTCCCTGACTTGTAAAGACTCGCAATAAATTCACTTGTATAGACTCAAATTAACTGATAGACTCATATCGACTGATGGGTCATATCAACTGACGGCAATTTGTATAGTACAGTAGACTGGAACAGACTTGTTAACTCACAGTATCCGGTAGTCACATTGACTTCTGAAAACTTAAACAGAAAGACCCATAGTCACTTATATGAACTGAAACGGACACTAGAGAGCACAAATTCACTCATACTGACTTATAAAGTCAGATTTGCACCGACATAAGACAGCTTTTGTTCTCTTCAAGACTCACTCTAACTTGTGTTGGCTCACTTTAAATTGTCAAGACTCCAGCAAGACTCATACTGATTTGTAAAGTGACAAATACAGATTCATTTTTACTGACTTGTAAATACTCAAAGTGGTGCAAATACACTCATGCTGCTTGATTGAAACTAGTTTGGTAAAGATAGGAAAACTACAACCTGAGAAAAGCTAGGATACAATAACGCAGGCCAGTTTGCGCTGAGGAGAACAACCTTAATAAATGCAACAGAGAAAAAAGTACATGATACGAGAATAAAAATAATAAAAGGCCATGTTTACATTAAGGCAGACGTCGCAACTTTTATGAGTTTTCATCCCTTTGGAGGATGCACAGACAGCGGCAGGCAGTACAAGACCAACACTCCTGCCATGATGATGAAGACATTTTAACTAAAGACAGCCAAACCCTAAACCTCACTCATACGTAAAGTATAGAATACCCCTAAACAAAACAAACATTTCGATAATGAAGTATTTGTACTTTGGTACGATCCACCACTGGTCGTTTCCCGCGATGATCTGTGCTATGCCGTTCTAAAAATTCTTGGTCTACGATGAGCGATTGGTCGATTCTCTTTTGAACCTCAATAAGATAAGGAGAAATAATAATAAAAGTCAATTAGGGCAGCGGTAATTGAGGATGTGTCCTGATTGGTCATGACCGAGCTGAGGGCGAACTGCATGAAGGTCGCATCGATCGCCAGCCAAGTCCAAGTTTGGCTCATAAATAATGCATCGGCACCACCAGGAAGAATCGCATGGGGAAGTCAACCACAAGTACTTGGTGAATGCTCAAATCATTCAAGTAGGTTATTTTTATTATTATTACGATTATTATTATTACGCTATATCGTGTAGTCTAATGTAGTTCTTTTTCTCACTTGTCAGGCTTTATTTTTCAGACAGTCTAAGCTTCATTCTATACGCATACTAGAGCCAAAGTGAACTCTCAATCCAAATGTACAACAAATAAAGCCATGCATTGTTTATTTAAAAAGTACAAAACAACTTATGTTTCATTTGTATTGGTATATCAACTATGCTGTTGTAACTGTTGTAACATCACTGTTTGTGTAGTAATTTACTGGTATGCAACTGAGTCTGCCCGGTCACCTGTATGCAGTCAAGTACTGACAGCGGAGTAGTCAGCGAGTATGCAGTACAGTAATGCTAGTGACGCGGTTCAAATGATTGCACTAGCGTAAATGTGGCGGAGTGGTTCAGTTGCATCAGGCTAGTTTTGCTAGTCTGGAGGTTGGCTTGAAGGCAATAGAGTTGCCATCGGTGCAGTAGTTCACTGTCATTGAGTCACCGTTACTGTTGAGGTTTACTGATATGCTGTCAATACTGTTAGTGTAGTGGTTCAGATGACTGCTGTACTGCCAGAGCTGGTGAAGTAGTTTGTTTGACTGCCACCGAGTCACAAATCGTGTAGTGGTTAAATTTGGTAATTTTCAATCTAGAACTGCTAAAGTAGTGGGTCATTTGCATAAATTCAGATCTTCTAGAGTAGTGGTTCACTTGACAACACTTGACTCGCTGATCGTGAGGCAGTTGACTTGGAAGCAGGTCAGTACTGCTAGCATTGTGGTTGACTGGGCTGCAGTACTATCACTGCTAGTGTCGCGGTTCAGGTTACTGTGGTCAGGTCACTGATAGTGTAGTATCACACTTGCATGGAGCCCGGTACTGCTATTCTAGTAACTCACTTGACTGTGGTTGCGTCAATGATAGTGTTGTGGTTCACTTGCATCAATCCAGTTTTTCTAGTGTAGTGTTTGACTTGACTGCAGCAGAGCCATTACCAGAGCAGATGTTCACTTGACAGCGTTTGAGTCACTGCAAACGTAGTGGTTCATTTTCATGATGTTAGTACTGTAGTGACGGCGGATTTGACTATGGTACAGTCGCCGCCAATGTAGTAGTAGTTTGTGTGAATGTCATCAAGTCACATCTAGGGTAGTGATTCACTTTCAAGAAGGCCATTACAGCTAGAGTAGTAGTTTCGTTTTTCGATAGTAGTGGTTCACTTGACTGCAGCTGAGTGACAGATAGTGTGGTGGTTCACTTTGGAAGCAGGTCCGCAGTGCTTGCATTGTGGTTCACTGGCCCAGTCTAGTAGTTAACTTTCATAGAATCCAATACTGTTTGTGCAATGCTTGCTACATCAGCTCAGTTTTGTTCGTACGGTATTTCACATGACCATGATTTAGTCAACGATCGTGTAGTGGTTCCCTTGCATCAGTCCAGTACTATTAGTGCATTACAGCACTTCACTTAACTGCAGCATCGCCGCTGTTAGTGTAGCGGTTCCATTAGAGCCAGTAGAGTCATGTTTCTATTTAAGAACCACCAATCGGCGAGCGTCTACTTCCACAAGAGGCGGGAACAACCTCCTCGACAGGAAAAGTATCGTGGGCGCCGTCATGTGATCACACAAGCGCTTCTTCAATTACAGCTGCCGGCGCGCGCACACACAAGCGCACGCACGTGTTGCCGCAGTGCCATATCTTTCTCTCCAACTCAGGCTAAAAACAAACGTAAAGGCTCTCATTACATTTCGATCAATACTGCTTAGACTGTGTGTGTATGTATGGCTGTAGGTGTGTGTGTGCGTGCCCTTGGTTTGCGCGACATTGTGGGGATCAAATCACGGGTTTTCCTCTCTTTGTGGGGACGTCTTGCACCTGCGGGGACCGTGTTAGTGGACCCCACAAATTTGGACCTCTTTTTGAGGGTCAAGACTTGCTTTTGGTTGTGGTCAGGGAAAGGGTTAGGCATAACTGTATTATGTCAATGAGACGTCCCCACTATGATAGAAACACCCGGTGTGCGTATGTGTGTGTGGGGAGGACAACGTTGCGATGCCTTAGTGTCCTCTTTCCAATTAAATTCTAAAGTGTGTTTTTAGTACCACAAGAAGATGAAACCGGCGCTGATGTGTTCACTGTCACGGTAGAAATGTGAGTGCCCTCCCCTAATAACAGTTTCCTGTTCGGAGTAGGGAGGGGGGTGTTGGTTATGTTAGGTGTGCGCACACACACACATTCTATATTTAGCCAGGCGCTGCAAGAGCAAACTCGTGAATTTTTTAAACTTTGGACACCGACTTCCTCTGCTGGCTGCCAGACATGGGGATCGCCGAGGCGGTCCTTCACTTCGACATCCCAGTGACATCATCAACGTGTTTACAATAAACAGTCACTATTTTATGTATCAAGGCGTTGATGTCCATCATCTGGGAAGGTGAGGTTTATTTTGAAGTTGGCCTTTGCACCACTATTTAAATGGGTACCCGGAGCAAAAAAAAAGTAACTGCAGCTGTAGTAAAATTCATCAAGCTATTCATCAAGCAGTACAAGCTAACTTTTTGACCTCCCTGATGACTAACATACTTGTACTTACACCTGTCAAATCTGAGAGAAAATACTGTAAGTATAAAATAATCTTTTGAACACATTTTTATTGATGCATGTTATTGTAGTTGTTAAAATATTTGTTTTATCAGACATATTTGAAGCAGTTACAATTACGTTTTCAAGTTGTGTCTCTCAAGAGACAACCCTGCCACGAAAATCTTTCAAGCCATCTTGAAGAAAATTGTAAATTTTGTTAATTAAAACAGCAAACCATGTAAACCTTAAGTCAGTAAAAGACAATGATATGTTCTTGACCCGCTAACATAGCAGTTAGATTTGCAACCACGACTGTAATTGGGGTAACAATAAAATTAAAAATAAAATTAGATTAGTTAACTTTGTCATTTAAGTGACTTCATTAATCCATTTTTTGGCTGCCTGTGAATTGTATGACAAAAATATAAATAAAAAAAAAATCCCACATGGATAAAACTAATATTTCCATCCAATTTCAGAATGACCATCAAAATTATGACTAGTATAAACACAGCTCGCCAGCATTAAAAAACTAAATGCTTGATTGGTGTTGATAAACATGTATTCCAAGTTAAAAACACAAAAAAGTAGTTAACATAGTTTGAAAGTTGTAAAGGTTAATGACATCACCAATGCATGATGAGTATTTAGTGAAAGTGCATCCCGCTCCGTGAGTTTGGCTTTAATTAAAAGCACTCCCAATTAACCCTCAGCCAATCAAGAGCTGCCGGGCCAAGTGAAGCGCTCACCTCCACAATCTTGTGCTTTCGGCGGAACACAGAGTCGCGGACGGTTAATTAGTATCGTCTCCCCTCGGACGTCTGCCTCTGAACTTTGCGACTTTTTACTCTTGAAAGCGAGGAATGGGGGTGGATCCACATTCCCTGGTTGGAAAGAAACTTAATCCCTCCAAGTGATTGGACGCTGACCAACTCCAGTTCGGATTTTGTTGCGGTTCATCATTTGAAAAACACTCAGCTTGTTAGCATTGTAGCTAACCTCACAGCAATTATTATTTCTTTTAGCCGCTTCCACGATTGAACGAAGTGACTTCACTTATACGCACTGCTGACAGCCTCTAGCCGTGAGCTAGCTTGTGGGCTAACACAGTGGTCCCCAACCACCAGTCCGCGTCCCGTTACCAGTCCATGGATCAACTGGTACTGGGCCGGAACCGAAATAATGAGGTTTTGGAGCTGATTTAGTTCATACTTTAACAGTTGGTTCGTTTGTGCTTTGTTTTGGCTTGATCGTTGCTTTTTGATGCCACCTCTGGCCGTTGTCGGTATTACATTTTGTAATGAGAAGGATAGTGTAGTTTTAATTGAGTCAGTCAGTCCGTGACCCACACATTGCTCTGTCTATGAAAACTGGCCCATGAGTGTTTGTAAATTGTACTTTCTTTGTAAGACTGTAGTCATTTATGATAATGTTCCCCAAATTAGTTTGTTTGTTGATCCAACAACTTGTGACTATGCATAACATGGTAGCTAATGTTAATTCTTATCTTCAGCGTGTCATAAAGTGCTGCCTTGTTAGCTCATTAGCATTTTCCTTTGTGCCGGGTATTTCCCTTTGGTATATGTTAGCATATGCAAAAGTTTTGCATTGATAAGAACTAATTAGCATCTAATTCACATTTTGTATTGAAATAAATAGCATTTGTAATTCAGTTATATGATTGATTTAATCAATGTAATAGCTGCTGCTAGCTTGTTAACTACAAGCTGTTGTGGTAGAGATGGGCCACATTTGAGTCATTCGCAATTGCAACCAGGTGAACTGCTGAAGAAATCACGAAAGCATGCAAGGAATCTTCCCCAAGCCGTGCATCACCGAGGACTGTTTTAATCAGCATGTATTTTAAAACAGTATAGTATCTTTAGGGCCATATCGCCAACCCTAGCCAGGTTTGTCAACGCAACCCTTGAAAAGTTTAATTGCAACTCAGCATTACCAATGATGCAAAAGTACAAACATTGATTTTTCTTTTAATTTTATTTTGTTTCATGATAGAAATCTTTTTTATATATATTTAATTTCTGATGATTTTCTTTCCAAGGCCCAGAACATAAGACAGACCCCAAAGACTCCCAGCAACACATGAAAACCGAAAAAAAAGCCAGGAACATGTGACAGTCCAGGAAAACGTTAAGGGCCATGTAGTGTTTTAAGAGTGAAGTCAACACAGATTGCAAACATGTGTTTTCTTTTATAAATAAGTTCCGATACATTAGTCGGGCACAAACTCAGCGCAACAACAATTAAGACAATTCCATTTACAGGCGTGATGTGGAAGTGTTTCAAAACAAATAAAGATAACAAAATGTTTTAAAAAAAACAAGTCTTTTGGATTTCACTCACATTCATATAAGCTTTGATTAGAAGTAAAAAGACTGCAATAGATTCTAGAACAAATAGTCGCAGCCAAACCAAATTACATTTCATGTAATGTAGGATTACATTTCATGTAATGTAGGATCGCCTGGTCCATGCCCAGGGTGTAGACAAGGCCCGACGCGTCTTAAAGGCATGAACCGATCTGACTGTGGACATCAGATACGTCCTTTTTTTTTGTGTTTGTTTTCATATACTTTGGGGTGCGGGATGGGGGCTGTACAACGGAAATCATTTTGGACAGGTTCAAGTAGAAACAAATCATGTGAGCTTTGTCTGATTTAATTACAGTACATTCGTTAAGAGTAACGATGAGCTGAGCATTTCCATTCCCTGCATGCTTTGGATGGATCAAGACATTCCAGCATTTCAACATAACCCTGATGGCCTAAATGACGTTCTAAGCCCGCAGGAACTGAGTTCCAGGTAATAGTCTAAGCCTGGTCTTCCGCCTGAGATGAATATGATACTTAGGGAATGGATGGATGACTCAGGAAGTAGTCTCAACTGGAGCCAGCAGAACTGCCATCAGGAGCTGGGTCTTTACTGAGACGGACTAATTCTTGGGACAAAACCTCTAGGTCCTGGAAGAAAGACAGACAGACAAATGTCTTCTGTTTTGTTTGACCACTAAAGGGGTCAGCAAAGGCAAACATGGCTGCTACAAGTGAAATGCTGTCATTTTTTTCCCCACAAACGTTTCATACAAAGTACCACCAGAAAAACAATGTAGTTATCTTAGCATCGTCCTGAGGAAAATAAAGTACAGACCTAAGAGTTATTAAAAATGTTTCATTTATAAACAGTCTAATAATATTTAAGCCAGTGCTAGAATTATACAAAGTTGAACTTTAACGCTGTGCTTGGATGTTAAAAAGAAAAACAAAACGATGCATAACTAACATAATTCAACTAAAATGCATTGCAAATAATAGTCAAGAATTAAAAATGTACATAAATATTTTTTTTTAAACAAAAAAATCCTAAAGTGCAAATGCAAATGTAGTTCTATTTTATGATTAATAGTAATATTAATGTTTGATGATTAATAGTGATGTTGTGCTTGTACTATTTTGGACAGTATCAAAAAAGAATAATACATCTGTTGTTTTGCCTGTGCTGCTGGCGAATCAAAAGAGCCATTACCTTAGTGAGATGGGGGCTTAAAAGTTCAACTGTATTGAGAAATAATAAGTACTTTATACGAAAAGAAAAATTACTGTACTCGATGAAAAAAGCTAAGCCACAGTAACCTTATGGAGTTTACATTAACACTTTTTAATTATGGAGGAAAAAAAATACCAAAACGGGAGGTCAAGTCAATAATAACATCATATGTTCTATGCACAATATTAACATTGCATATGTGCAATATGAATTAAATTGCAAAAATCAACCTTTTACGTTTTTTTTTTTTTTTTTTAAATCAACCACAGAGGGTGGTCATTTTGCCACTTGCATCAAGTGAAAACGACATCACAGTTGCTCAGGCCTTAGGTAAGAACCAATCACAGCTCTCCTGGTTTCTGGGTTTGCGCATGTGACCTTCACAAGTTGAGCCCTGAGGCACTGTGATGTCATTTTCATTCGTGGTTAGGCGTGACAGACCCGACTTTGAGACGGGTTCACACCAGCGTAACGTCGATGCTAACGTTAGTGTAGAAGTTGGGCACATGTGTAGTGAAGTGAGCCGCGTTTCACCTTGTGAAGGTGCATGTTCTTGGTCAGCTGCTCCTCCAACATGTTCTGCAGCTTCTTGTTCATCTCGCGCAGGTTCTCGTCCCCAGACTTGACCAGGTCCCTCAAGACGGATCCCAGACCTCCTCGGTCAACCTGAGAAGCTATGTGACCGCCCATGGCGCCGGCAGACACGTCTGAGAGCAACCAAGGAGGCAGCAATTATTGGGGATACGGGAAATATGTAGACCACACCTCCCCTTTTTATTTGAATACTTTATACTTTTTTTCTTATTTGGGTATATACATGTAACTGATTATTTAGTTCATGTAAATAAATAAAATCTTAGTCAAATAAACCCAGTAATGATCTCATTAAATATTTGGTTGAGTTCTGGTTGTTAAAACCAAAAAATGTAATACAAGAAACCTTGTCATTTATTTGATCAAATACTCAGTTGATTAATGGCAACTGATGCCAATCAAATACAAATTGTTATTCAAATTCAAATCTTTGTTTAATTGCCTTTTGCCAGAAATTTAATAAACAATTTTAGCAAATAAAAACAACCATTCACAATTCATATCATTTTAAATAACTGGTTAACCAACCTTAAATAAAACTACTGATAAAATAAATATTTCAACAATATACACAATTTCTACTTTTTTTGTTATTTAGTACATTGATCCTATGTAAAGCTGAGTTAAAAAGTATTAGTCAAATAAAATGTACAACTTGTTACAAAAAACACCCAAGTAAAATGAACAATTTTAAACACTTTTTACATATTCGTTTAAATATTCAAATATATTGTTTTTTAAAATGACGAATAACTGATAAATAGCTGATACAGTTTTTACTTATAACATTATTGAATTGAAGGAACATTAAACATTGAAACTGAACATTAAAATAAATTACTTAAACATCGGAGATTATTTTGTTCAACATTTGCATAATTATAATTACATTTTTTTACTTTAAGTTTCAAAGTAAATAAAACAACAACTCATTTTCGCTGTCATTATTTTTGACCTCAGATTAGTCCAAAAATAGTCAAAATAAATGAATAAATAAATAAATCAGACAAGATATTATTTTTTTTTATGTAAATTTACTGCCTGCAGTTACCTATGCGGCTGTCCATGACGTAGGTCTCGATGATGGCACTCTTCCTGCAGATGTCCTCTGCCATGGATGAGCAGCTCACCTCCAGATGCTTAACCTGTCAATCACACTCAGTGGTCAGGTCAGAGGTCCAGTGACCATAAAAAAAGGCCAGTCATGGGAAATAGCTGTTGCTTTGGAAGAATGTAGAGTGAAAAATAACCTTTAAAAAAAAACACCCATTGTAGGTAACTTGCGAGCTGATGAGGTTAGAGCTGTCGCACGGCTATTGCAATTAGCGAGGCCCCTCGTTTGCACATAGGCCACTAGCCACTATAGTCTTCGTTTAGGAATAAAACGATTTCTTGGGACAATAACTAAAAACTCAAAATCAGTTGACTAGAACCTTCTCTGGAAGTAGGACCTTCTCTCTGGCCTAAAACTGCCCATTGGAACACAAGCCTTTCTCTGGTCAAGAACCTTCACTTTAGACATCCCACTGGTACTAGCACCTTCTCTTCTTGGGACTAGAACTTCTGAGAAATAGAACATTCTCCATAGCCTAAAGCATTTTTACCTCTTAAGACCCAAACGATTTTTCCTCTTTTGTTGCTTTTGTGACCTATCCATTTCCCAAATCCATAAATTACAGACGTTTTTTTTTTTTTTTTGGAGGATGGTGGCTGAAGCAAATCATAGGCAAAACTGACCTTCTCCTCCAGCAACCACTTCTCCTGTTGGACCTCAGCGAGCCTCTGGAACAGCTCACCCAACTCGTCGTCGGACAGATCAGTGTTGCGTTGACACTGAGGACTACCTCCTCCCGACTGGTGACAAAAGACAGACGTTTACACGTGTCCCTCGACACTGCCAAATACATGAGTCGAGCCGGCGCGACCCACCTTGTTTTGACCGCCGCTCTGACTCTCCTTCATCATGTCTCGGTAGGAGAAGGAGGAGACGGAGGACGAGTCTCCCGTCTGCTGAGTGCGACTGGGACTGTTGATCTCAGACAAGACCAGCTCCTCGAGGCCTGCGGGAAAAGGCAGGCAAGGCTTCCTGTTAGCTAATAACGTTGGCTTCATTTTAAAAAGCAAACTTCGATTGATATTACTGTCAACCTGAACGCGATCGAGGGGATTTAAGAGACCGAGAAAAACCACTCCGCTCTTCTCCCAACAATTCTGATACTTTATCGCCCAAATAAAGAGAATCATACATACGGTTTCCAGTCGAACGTTTCGAAACACCTTCAAATTTAAATGGGCTCAAAGTCAGCAAGATATTGGTTCTTAACCTTTTTTCATTGATGCATTAGGCATATTTTATTTAGCAAGTCCAGAAGATCTGTTTTATTCCTGACTCATCTATTAGAAAACTGCATCAATGACAGCACGCATCCATATTACACAACAAAATAAAGGCAAAAAATGTTTGTCACTATGATACAATTTAGCAGTAGGATGTTTTATGTTCCAATTCATGCTCGATTAAATTCCTAATTTGAAAAAAAACAAACTTTTTCCTCTCAGTGCATTAAATATGAATGAAGTATGAAATAAGATTTGAGAAGTGATGTACCCTCTGTGAAATATTTTTGCAGTGAAGTACCTTCTTAACAGTGCAAAGTATTTTTGGTTGTATTAGAAAAAAAAAAGGCCTAAAACTGAACGCTTGGCAAGCCATCTCTAAACTTTTGAACTACATCTTAAACAGTATGTTTAAGTGAATTTTATTTAGAAAATTCAAAAGACGATAGGTCGCATAATATTATCAATTTATTTCTGGCTCATCTGAAAGAAATTGGAATCTCTAATGACAATGTCCATCCGAAATCATCCAACATTTTGCAAAGATGTCACTATAATAAAATTTAGCAATAATTTGCTATTTGTTACAATTCATTTGCTCTTAATTTTGAAAAAAGGTACTGTTCCTGTCAGTGCATAAAAAGAATAACAATGACTGTATATTTTCATATCTACAGAAACCTATTGGTGTGACTTTTGCAAAGCTTGATTATTCGCTGAACATTTGAATCAGGTGTACTGGATGAGGGTTACATGGAAAACAGGCTCTCGATTTTTAATCCTCACCTTTTCAATGACGTTCATGTTTTGGGTGGGATGCGTTTTATTTTTCTGTCTTGATGAGACAAAATGGAGACAATAATGGCCACAAATGAAAGGACTTGGTCTCAGGATGATATATTATTGAAATTCTTTGACCGACTCATTGGTTATAAGAAAATGATTCTGACAAACATCAGAATCCGCAACAGCATCAAAAATTCTATATCAGCCGGGCCGTAGTGCTACTTCAACTTCAAATGTCTGGTTGTCAGCTTTGTCCAATGTCCAGAAATGCTCTTTAAACATTGATCTGTCCTTATAGATTATACATGTTACTGTCCGTGTGTGTGTGCGTGTGTGCGCGTGTGTGTGCATGCAAAAGTACGTGTAGCAGAGGGATTCAAAGCGCTGTGCCCGTATGAAATATTTAGGTTACGGACTGAGGCAGAACCTCCTGATGAGTTCACATGATGCTGCTGATCTTTTGGATTATTTGCTCCCTCAACAAATCATAACCCACACCTGCACCACACTCACAAATTGAGACAGACACAAAAAGTCCCAAGAACCCGTTCCATAATATGAACATGAAGTCTGCCACTATAGTCTGGATTTTGGATTAAACTGTCGGAAATGAGTCCCATACAGAGGATCATGACGCCGCCAAAGTCTAGATACCATATCAATTTGCTATGAACAAGAGTGTATGGGGGCCAATGTATCACTGCTTATGGCTTCAATTAAAATATTGTGAGGTACCTGTTCTGCTCTTGCTGTTGGTTAAGATTTCTTGAAGTCTCTCCTGCAGTTTATCTCCTCGCTTCCTTTCCAGGTGCAACTGTCTCTTTAGGTCCTTCAGCTATACCGCACACACATACACATAAATAGAAATACGTAAATGTGCGAGTATTATCTTATTGTAATGCTATTACCCATCTCTCATTTGTTTTATTCACCGTCAGCTGTGCACATAAAAGTCGACATTTCTGCCGACCCCGTCAGAACGCAAGGTTTTAATGATGCACAAAAGCCAGCCGCTTGTGGTTACATCATATCAGCAAACTCTTTTCTAAAGATCTAAAAGCCATAGATGATGACTTAGCAGTGGGATCAGCGGCTATTAAAATACAAGCAAACTTAACTTTGTGGCTGACATGCTCCCTTCTGCAATCAAGCATTATACCATTGATTTTTAACAAAACAGGCCTACTGAAATGTATCCGACAAATATTTTCACGTAATATTGTTGAGAAAAAAAGGGCTTAAATCTTGAGTCAACATGATGCCACAGGGCTGCCGCAAATTGAGCAAAAGGCGGAATTATACAACATTTCTTGAAGGTGCGTAGCCAGAAATATTTTAGTACTGCGGCCAAGGTGATACAACACAGTTGTAGTTAGAGGTGTTGAGTGTTCAGTTAGAGGTGACCAGAGAAGGCCGTACATGTGCTCGTGCTTCAATGTTTGTTCAATTACATTCTTATGTCACAAACATGCAAAGACACAATACCATGTGAGCTAGTATCAAGGGATCTAAGAATACTGAATCCATAGCAGAAAAACAAAAGGTGTGAAAATTTTCCCCTTGGCCATGGCCTGGCTACCACACAGCTCCACCCCTGGTTTCTCAGGCTGTTCAAATGTCCAAGAGATAGTAACATTTTTCTCAAGCTATTTTAAACCTTTTCGATTAGTTAATAATGTGTACAAATAACATTGGGAAAGATCAATAGTATAGATTAGTAAAAAAAATGTTAACCATATTTTGATATACATGGCTATACTGTACATTTCTACATTTATCAAATACGCACACACACACATACAAGTTGCTCATTAACATAGAGTATCATCACAGTGCAAACAGCAAAGCATGTAGCTTTTTTGTTGAGACATTATTGGCTTTCTCTCATGCGTCTTAGCACACACACATGCTCACACTAACACAAACACTCACCGCTGCACTTCCTTTCTTCTCTAGAATCCTCTGTCCATCCACTGTGTCTTTGATCTCCTACAGAAACAAAGGAAGGGTTCTCAGGTAAACAGTTTAGTGTATTTTAATCTTCTACTTATGGTATGGGTCAAACTAACTCACTTAAAGGTCATTAAATGTAATCTTCAATGTAAGCAGTTTTTCAGGATAAAACTTGTGATTGCCTGAACAAGAAGCACTTCATAAGAAATGAAGTAAATTACGGAGATTTTTTTTGCATAGGTCTTTGGCAATGTTGGCAAATTTGGCATGCCCCGTGATTATTTCCTTTTACGTTTCTGAAGAAAAAACACAAACATAAAATGCTATTTTGCAATCTGACGATTACTGATTCAGTCCAATATTGTCGAGATGTTTTATCGAAGACCATTTCACAATACATCAAATAAGAGATCATGTGCACAGCGGATATCATGAGCATGCAGCCTGGTGATTCTGACCTGTTTGAGTTTGACGATGGCGCTGTGGTGTTCGTCTCGCTGATTCTGGACTTCTAACAGCTGCCCGTGAACCGCTTCCACCTCGGTCTGCTTAGCCTGAGATAGGCATACTGATTTGCGTATATATATATCACACTAACATGTTTCAAGTAATTAAGGCATCTTTAATATCTATGAAACAACGCAAGCAGTTTCAAAATTAATGTATGTATTAAGGAGGGAAAAATATTCAAATTCCACCCCTGCTAGGCGATAAAACTCAATTTTAGTGGAGGATGTAAGGTGGAAGTCAGTATTTTTTCATAGAATTTATCTGAGCTTGCAATAAACTAACCCCCCCATGCAAATAAACGTACTCCCTTAACAACAGCAAGATTTTGAGCGGCATTTTGCCCATATTAAAATGGCAATTCTGCAATACAGCTGGTGGATATGTGTGGTCCTATGCAGCCCCCCAGCTGCAGTGATAAAGCATTGTGGCCCCTTCCATTATTTAAATTGCCCAGGGTTTAGCTACTGCAGCTCTCCAAATAGCTAGATACTTTATTTATCCACAAGGGAAATTCACTGTTCCGGTAATCTCCACAATGTAAACATTAAACACCACAACATCATTTATAATTTATATCATATCGAATCATTCATTCATATCATTATTTATACATAATTAACAAGACTGAGTTCACTTTTATATCCATTGCGTAGAAGATTACGACTCATTCTGTATGTTACCTGTAGATCAAGGATGTGTTGCTCTTGGAGAGTTTTGACAGCTTCCTGATGGTTCAATATCAATTTGTCCGTGTTTTCCTGTTTTCACACACACGCTCATTTAAGGATTATTAAAATTAGGAAGAAGAGAAGTACTTTTCTCATCCAAGATTGACAGCATCAATATCATACTTTCAATACCTACCTGGGCCTCGTTGAGGCGTCGTTCAAACCATCCTTTGGTTTCTTCCATTGACTGAAGTTGACTTTGAAGTTCTTGAACTTTGCTCTGAAGACTCTCCAAGTCTTTGCTACGAGCCTGAAACAACCGATGTTTTAAGATATTGCCATCAAATCCTCCTCCTCTTCTTCTTCACCTTTTCATCTCGTAGCTGTTGCCGGATGTCCTCCTCTGAGCGATTTTTCTCCTCGTGAAGACCTCGAAGTTCCTTCTCATAGCGGGCCCTAATGCCAAGCACCTGCAGGACGCAACAAAATAAGCGATTGAGGACACGAGTGGAAAATAAACCTTAATTTGACCTTGAGAAAAAATATGCTAAAGTATTATAATGGCATGTGTTAGGGAAGCAAAGAATACATTTTTTAAAGTCTCAGCTGAATAGTGTAAAGAAACTTTATTGGACAGATAAGTCAGATACAGATACACTGGTCCTGCTTACTTCCTTCTCATGCTGCAGTTTGAGGTCTGAGAGCGCCTCTTTGTGGTCAGACTTCTCCTGGTTTAGCTGAATGGCCATATCATCTAACATGGCCTTCCTCTTCTCTGCCGTCTGCATACACCAAATAGTGCACATATTTTATGGGATGATCAATACAAATGATGTGTTAGTGTATGCGTGTTGTATATGTATACCTTCTTGCTTTCCTCCAACTCCCTCAACAGCTTCTCCTTTTCTTGTCCTTCTTCTGTTAATTGCTCCAACAACTTCCTGTTTGCAAAACTTGACTCCTGAAGGAGTCAAGAACATGCAAAAGGAATGTCTGTATTAGTACATTTACAAGAAAATATTAGTGAAAATACCTTCTGGAATACTTAAATTCAGGCATAAATTGCTCATAGCATTTTATCTTGTAGATGGACACTGTAAATCACAATACACAAATACTCTGCACACTCAAATACCATACAATGATGCATTTTGGTGTTTACTGGGTGCAGTGTGGTATGTGTCTAGGATTAATTAATCGCAAAAATAATTCAACTGAGAAACATTGCTTTAAATGGGAAGTCAAACAATTTCTTAGTTTAGAATAATATAAGATACAGTAAATATAGAATATTAGAAACAGATTATTACGATTAATATTGTGCTTGTGGGGCAGCACAGTGGCTGGCCTGCATGTGTGGAGTTTGCAAGTTCCCCTCTGTGCCCGTGTGAGTTTTCTCCGGGTACTCTGATTTCCTCCCACATTTACCCATTTTATCCTTCTGAAGAGGTGGCTAATGGGGGTGAATGGAACATATGGTTAAAAATAATGGGAGGTTGATTTCCCCCTTTAAAATAGTCAATACAATACAGTGCTGATGACATCAGTGCTAAATGAAGACCATTGAGAGTACCTGCAACTGAGACTCCAGGTCATCCCTCTGGGCCAGAAGCTTTTCCTGTTCTGCACGACACTGCTGCAGTTCGGCAGCCTGTGCCTCCTGCTGCTCACGCAGCAAGTTGACCTCCTGCATTTTACTCGTCTGAATCTGCAATCATTGGGTAAACATATGTGTAAGACCCGACGCGCGTGTCTCCGGTTGAAAGATTTGAGCCACGACGACAAAAAGCACAAGAAGAAATTTTAAGATGCAGAAGCAGAAGGGCAGAAAGCAGCAACGAGGGTTGCTTTTATATCATCCTCAAGGGCTGGACAAAAGGATCTTAAATCACATGTCAGATAATAATATTTTAGGGTTTGCTGTATTGGGGGAAAAAAAAAATCAAACAGCCCTATTTTCCTTTTAAGCAGCAGTTCTCAAATGGGGGCACGTGAAGGTCCTTCAGGGTGTATGTGAGATTACAACATGGTTTCTGCAGTTATCAGCAAATCCAATTGAACACCTTCTAGTAAGTTGACAGTATAGTATTTGTTTTTCCACTCAAATAAAGAGCAGATAAATTGGAATATAAAATAACTTATTGCTGGTGTTATATTGACTCCTTTGCAAAAAAACTTGTATTATGTTGTATGTAAATTGTGTAATTCCCCAACTATAAGCAAATGTGTATAGGACACAACCTTAATTTTGAAGTCAAAGTCTGATATTTTAGACGTTATCACTTATAAGCCTCACAAACAATTTGGCAACACTTATAAAAACTACAGCAAAACTAAAATATTTAGGAGTTACATGTTTGTTTCATGTTAAAGTGTGTTTCAGATTTCTCACATTGTGAGCGGTCAGTGAATACCTCACCAGTGTCAAAATTACCCGAGGTTGAGCAGCATTCGTGTTTCATGAAGTTTATGATTTTGTGTACATGCCAAATTAATAAACAAGTCAAACGGAATAGCTTTCCATGTGTTCTACTGGCGCACGAAGCTCTATGTATACCTAGCAATTGAATCAGCTGGAGATATAATCTGGGGTTTTTGAATGAATAAGCTTAGAGATACTACAACAGATAGTATTTTTTTCACTTCAGTTTGGGTGAATTTTACAAAAACGCGTGTATAAGTCTACCCCTGACTTAAGTGGTTTTCCATATCATGGGTGTCCAATTAAAACACATGTTGTGTGTTATCAAAATGACAAAATTATGGTACTTTTAGACGCAATTCTTCATCATACATCGAATAACATACTGTTATGGTTATGGGGGGGTTTGGGTGGGATGGAGACTAGACAAGTGCTAGGCAATGTACGCACGCGCGTAAACGCAAATGCCGAAACTAATGATGCAACATTAAAATTATTTGATCGTGGATCAGTTGCTCTTCTCTGTTTCTCCCCCCACCTGCTGATATTCACGCGTGCCATGCCACTGTTCTCGCATTTTTGTCTTGAACTGACAAGTCAAGCCGTATTTTCCTTTTCACAATGGTTCAAAGTCCGCCAGAAAAATTAGCCAGGCAGCCTTGTTGTTTAAAACACGGGCAAAAAGGCGCTGCTTTACGAAAGTGCATTTGAAAGTGCTAAGGCGCTAAAACAGATGTATACTACATCAAATTAAAGGTATACATAATAATTTTAAGCCGTGTAAATGACATATTATTGATTTCACATTCGAAATACTGCCATTCAAACACAGATATGTGGGGAAAATTTGTCTGGTTTTGAGTTATGTGGGTTGAAAATGCGGGAAAAAACTATCAAATTGTACACGGATACATACAATACTTACAAGGTTTAATAAATCAGCACTGTTTTAAGACTTTTTTCTTTTAACAACCAAAAAAGATTTTTGCTGGTCAGGTGATACTTAACTGAAAAAAAAATACATCACTGAAAACAGTTTGAGAACCACTCTTAAGTGTAGTTTAACATGTACTCCTGGCAGATTACCTGTTCTAGAGCAGCTAAGTTAGTCCTTAGAGCATCGTTCTCTTGCAGAATGTCATCCACCTGCTCCTGACTGACCCCGCTCTGATTTGCTACCTGCGGTGTCAGTACATCGCCAGCAGAGGCCAGCATAAAAGCAAAGGTAAGAGAAAAGAAAGGGCAGGTGGGTGAGGCAGAAAAGGAACCCAGATAAATCCCACAACATCCAATATGGTGGGAACAGCAGAACAGAAGAAGAAGTGCTGTGAAATGGATGGATGTGCCAAAAGAAGTCAATTGACCTGATCTTTCAGAGCATTCACAGCCATCTGGTGTTCTTTGTCACTGGTCTGAAACTTCTCTCTCAGCTCTGCTGTCACCTACCAATAGAATTAAAACAACTTTTATTACCTTTCCAATTGCAACGATTACAATTAATAATTGCTGACAGCCAAACATTGTGCTCAAACCTGATTGGCTGCCGCCAATTCTGACTGAAGCTTCTGGAGCCGTGTGTTCATCAACTTGTGTTCCTCCTCTTTCCTCTGGTTGAGCTCCTCAATTTTTGTCCTGTCGACAAGTTCACGGCAGAAGTGTATCAGACTCGTCACAGTCAACTGACATGAGAACGACGTGTTGCTCTGACCTACTATCGTTGTACAGAACCTCCTTCTCTGCCTGAAGACGCTGGAAACTGTTTAAAAAAAAAAAAAAAAACTTAAAACTTTCTATTGCTTGAAAAATAAATCAAAACTATATTAAAAAAATGTTTTGTATTTGACCAATGTCTCCACTGCATATGACTGACTATGAGATTGGCACAGTTTTTTTCATCCCAAGTATAAGTAATGGGTCAATACCTAGCCTTCATTAAAGGAAACGGTACTTGCAATGGCAGCCAATTTTAAGATGGGCAGAAAGCAGCAACGAGGGTTGCTTTTATATCATCTTCAAGGGCTGGACAAAAGGATCTTAAATCACATGTCAGATAATAATATTTTAGGGTTTGCTGTATTGGGGGGGGGGAATCAGTATTGGCAACTGTCTTGAACCAGTTTTACGACTTCGATCAATAAATTACAAATTAGAAGAATGGGAATTTGTCATTATTTTAATGAACTTTTAGGGAAACTATATTGGCAAGGGTGAGTCACTCATCAAAATGGTCATTGTTTTGGTGTTAAGTATTGTCTATCAAAAGCACTAACGTATCGGTACATGGTATCGGTAATTGACAAGTCAGGAGTTGAGGACTTGTGCAGGTATTGGTCTGGGGAAAAAAGTGGAATTTAATCCTACTTTTAAAATGTAAAAAAAATGTTGAATAGGCATCCCACCTCTCCTGTTTCTTCTTTAGCTTGTCAGAAAGCTGAAAAACAAATGTTGCATCATTTCCAGAATCAGGTGAAGAATTGGTGATGTATTGGGTAGCATTGGTTACCTTCGATAATTCATCCTGCAGTTTGGACAGATCAGCCTGTTTGGTCACCTGCACATTAATTGGAAAAAGGATTGAAGTGTGACACAACAGGTGCCGTGTTTACTTTCATGAGCCCCAACTTACATTGAGAATGCTGCTCATGATTTGTTAGGTTGAAATCAGGTGTGTCAGAAAGACAACTACCATATCTCTCTGAGTACAAGTCGAGTTTTTTCCCCCTCATTTTCAAAACCCATATTAGGGGAGTCGACATAACCGCGTATCTCAAAACAGACCATATTTTGCACGTGTTTGAATAACATTAATTAGAGCGTGAAGTAAGTAATATCATGACATTAACAAGACTTAAAATGATTTTCTATACCTTTAATTTGATATAGCATGCATCAGTTTTAAAGAGGTTGCAAAATTACACTTTCGTCAAGCGCCGCATATTTGCCTCTTTGTTGTCAACAATGAGGCTGAATGAATATTTTTTCGGCGGACTTTGATGCAATATGAAAAAGAAAAGACCGCTTTACTTGTCTCCTTCAGCCCTTGGACGTGTGCTTGAAGAAGCTGGCATTGAGGTCGACAAGTGGGTATAGAAACAGCGAAGCCGAACATTTCCGCCCCAACCCCTCCCCCTCATAACTGCAGACTCGATAGAACATGTAGAAATGCCTCTACAACTCACATAATTTGATCATTCTAATAACACACACCATGTTTTATTCGGACAGCCACTATCTATGTGACCACTAAAGTCAGGGGTAGACTTATATTCACGTTTTTTGTAAAATTCACCCAAAATGAAGTAAAAAAGGACGGGTCGACTTGTACTCTGGGAAATATGGTAGTTACTTGAATGACAGAAGGGTGTCAAATGTTTGTGTGTGCGTATACCTCCAGGTGACGTAGTTGCTCCCTCAGCAGCCTCTTCTCCTCGTGTTGGGTGTTCAGGGCAACCTCCAGCTCTGCTCCAAAGCAGTGAGTTATTGGACACAGAGCAGCCGACCAGCCTAGCGCTGAGTGCTTAGCTACAATCTCCTCTACGCTCTTCTCTGACAAGCCTAAAGGGGGCGCCGCAAAAAGCAGGGGCAGTCTGCCAGTTAGTGTGTAAGACGCACAGTAAACCATTTACACCAGGCATGTCCAAACCCGGTCCTTGAAGGCTGCCTATCCTATCCTGTCATCCGGACAGAAAACCTGATTCAAATGATCGGTTCATCAGCAAGCTCCGCGGAGGCCTGATAACAATCCTCATCATTTGAATCAGCTGCATTGGATGACGGAAACATCAAGAACATGTAGGATAGGCGGCCCTTGAGGACCGGGTTTGGACATGCCTGATTTACACCACCGAAGGTTGGGATGTTTCGGCCCAAATACACTACAGCCCCCCTTTCACACCGCAGGAACACTTTCGCGTTACCCGGGTAGCGTAAGTTCCCTTTTCCCTTTACATCAAAAATCGTCCCAGGTAGGGAAGCCTCTACTCTGAACCATTTTAGCTCCTACTTGCGACTAGTGTCTTTGGCGAGCTACAGCTCGAGAGGGGCGTGCTGTGCTAGCTTGTGCTAACTAACACGGATTGGTTGGTTGAACTCGGGGGTGTGTTGTTGTGTTGTTTTATTACAGCTTAGTACTGCTCTGTAGCTATGGAAGCGAGTAACAACAGTAAGTGGACGGACAAAGAAGTCCAGGCTCTGTTGAGCATTAATGGGGAGGAAGATGTGCAGCGGCAATTTTCTTCGGCGACCTTCGTTTACCTTGGAAAAGCTTCACTTAAGGTACTGCTGCTTGCAGCGGTGTCCTGGCAGTGATACAGTAAAAGCAAACAAGCCTAACTTTTTGAGTCTAAGTCAAACAGCTATTTTATTTTGCCACTGCTGATAAGTCCGGTGGCCTTTTTGAACAAACTGGTGGAATTGCCTTAAGCTTTATGTTCTCTGGTCTGCATAGTCTAACAGCTTGTGACAGGGTGTAATTAATTAATGCAAATGTCCTCACCTTGTAACTGTGTTTGTTCCAGGCGAGTTTCATTCTACAAGAAGGAAAGAAACAAAGTCAGTGTCCAGGGTATAAATTTGGAGCAAAAATAACTCAGACAAAATATGCCAATCACCTGCTGCCCACTTGCACTGTCCCCGGCTGCTGCATGCACCTCCCCTTTGCTGCTGACATCAGATACACCGTTTGCACCCACTGACTGGTCTATCTGTGGTGTAGTGTTTTGGTCGTCGTGAGAAACCGCTGACCTCGGCTGCTCAGCATTACAGTGATCCTGAAGAGCTGGAGAGGAAGAACAATCCTCAAAAACTGATTCAATCTACAGTCCAGTACCTATTTTTGCTTAGTGTCGTCCTTAACATATTAGCTGTTCACTATTCCGGACTTTTTCTATTCGTACTTGTTTCTGTGACAGCTATCCCCAGCAAGTTGAAATGAAGCATCGTGACTGAGGCCTGCATCTTTCAAGTAGGACCTAAGTTTAGTTTGAATTGTTAGTGGTAGTTACTGAGAGTCTTCGGTGCATTTCTGGTACATTTTTTTTTCCAGAACATTTTTTTAACTCGCACACTGCCAATAACTGCTATAAAGGACAAAACATCCATTTTAAATTAGTTTAAATTACGGTACATTATCTCAAGCAATCATAAAATTAAACTCTCAACAAAAAATAAATGAATAAAATGAACATTTTAGGAGCAACATAATAACTGAAGTGTTTTTTTTTTTTTAGCTATTCGTGGCAGGCCTGTGATTAATCCAAAGCTCTTGTTCCTTAAGAGTCAAGACAATAGCTTTCTGTACAGTTGTGCTTTGAGATACAGCTGTCTTAAGACTTTATGAAGCTAAAAGGTGCTCCTTTATTGTTTTGTCCAGCGATACGAGAAAAAAAGAAATTGAGATACAAAAGTGCACCTCGGAGCCTTACTGATAAATGGCAGCAGCAAACATCACAACATCTGGTCATCATCCATTCACAGAGCTTCGTAAACATAGGTGGAATAGATTTGTTATATTTGTCTTCATTTCAAAAGGTCAACACGATCGAGCAATGAATTTGTGAAAAAGACATTTCTGGGTTACCCACATGAGTACATAGTATTCGATACACTACCAGTTATGTGCATCCCCATCTATGTATATGTCCTCTTTAAAAGCCTGTGCCCTGTGGGTAATGGTGGCTAAATAAACAGACCTTGCACTTTCTTCAGCAGTGTGGCGTTTTCAGCCTGAAGGTGCAGTAGCTCTTCATTGGTAGGACTCGAAATGACGTTGGGGCTCGGTTGAGCAGCTGTGGACCCATCTCCTTCCTTGAGGTGCTGGTTTTCCTTTTCCAGTTTCTCAATTTGTATACACAGCTAGAAATTAAAAGAAGACAGTAAGAGTAGCAAATCTCAACCCAAATGAGGTTTATCAGTTTTCAGTCCTAACCTTGGAAAGTTCAGCCATGAGCGTGCTGTTCTGCAGTCGAAAGTCTTCTTCCTGACTGTGAAGTTTCCCCTGAAGCATCTCATTTTCGTTCAAAAGCGCTTCCACTTCCTGCAGCAGATGAGTTACATTGATTTCAGGGGTACCTAATGAATTGGCCAGTGAATATGGAAATATACTACTGTTCTAGTTGTGTTGTGCAACTGTTGCACTTTGGTTCTGTTGTAGTAGTGTAGCGCTACTGGTATAATGTGAGAATGCTGCACTACTCTTATCATTGTGTCATAGTACATGCTAATGTTGTCTTGTGCACCTGTTGTGCTATTGTTATAGTAATGTTGTGCAACTGTTATAAAACATCATTTGTGTCGTGCTACTGTAGTTAAAGTGTGTTTTTTAACAGCTGTGACTGTTGATATAACTGTTATAGTCATCTTGTGAAAATGTTGTTAGAGCGTTGCTTTATTTTGCTACGGCGACATGCTATTGCTGTAGTGAAGTTGTGCCACTTGTACTACTGCTGTGTGTGGCACTACATGCTACTATTTGTATTATCTGAGCTACTGTTGTCATGTACTGTAAAGTTTCTATTGAACTAGTACTGTGATCCAATCATAGTACAGAACTGTAATAGTAGTTTTATAATACAATATATTTGTTTTAGTGTTGTGTTCTGATGGAATAGTGGTATGGAACTGTTGTCGTGTTGCTGGGATATTGCTGGGCTACTCTCATCGTATTGTGCTGTACTGATTTTTTTAGACCTATCATCCGTTTACTGTTGAGTGATAGTCTAATCGAAAAGAAATTGCTGCCATTTGTGGCATTCATATAGAATTCCAAACCTGTATGCATGCCGTCAACTACCCTCTTTGTTCATTTTGGTATGGTAGTGTCGTGAGAAAGGTCAACCACTAGGATGCATTTGTAACCATGGTAACAATGAAGCGAACTACTCACCTGGGCTTTCTTGCTCTTATTCAAAGCCTAAAAGAGAGAAAAGCACAAACATAAAATAAAACTGATAATAATAGTGTACTTATAATAGTTTATTAATAAAACAATAATTATATGAAGAAACAGTTACCTTCTGTGCTTTTACAAAATCTCTTTCCAGCACCACATTTTTCTGACGCAAGGTCGTCAGCTCTGGAACACACAACATGATTTTCATCATCATCATCTTCTCATATGATGAAGAATATAATAGTAACAGAAGCAAGTTTTGTTTACCAGCGGAGTTCTTCCTCAGCTCATCAGACAGCTGATAGTTGTGTGTCCTCAACTCTAGCAGCTGAGCCTGAGCAACACACGCACGCGTCATGCCAAGTCATGTGATTAGCATCGAGCTACTTTGCATTGCAACTGTGCAATTCCTTTTTAAAAGCCCAACCTGCATTTTTTAACACTTGATTAATAGCCTTATATGGAGCAAATTGATATTATACATGGCAGCACTCTACTAAATACAATCGCGGATGAGCGTTTTTGTCACAGAGATGTTTGTTGATAGTCTCGCGGCTAGCACAGACATCAGTAAGGACGTGTAAGCCAATTTATCAAACTGTCACATTTACGCTTTATGAATAACAACAACCGCAACAACATTCATGCAGCCTTGAGTGTGTCACGGGGTTGCTAAGCTAGGCTAACCAACAACGGACGTCTCATTCCAAGGGCTGACATTAGTTACCACCCAAGACAATCATTTAGCTGCTTTGGGATAACGTGAACTGCATCGACTTCACCCGGTCGCTGCGCGACACGGGCGTGCCGTTGTGTAGTTCTTACCTGCATTCGGTGGAACTCCTCCTCTGAAAGCGCCTGCGACATGATGTTATGACGGCTACGGCTAGCAGCTCGCTAGACAAGGCTATTGCTAAGGGGAGAGCGACGAGCTAGCAACAGAGATGGGATGAGGAAGCGACCCGGAGACAGAACTCCCACTCCGCTTCTTTTCGAGCCTGACATTCACCTGCCAGTATTTTTGCGAATGCTAAATGTATCCGTCGCGTCGAAACGTACTCAGGTTTGCTCATTTTCTAAAAAAGGACAACGTGGTTTATTCGTGCTGCCATATCGGGAACTAACAAAGAAATCAACTTCTTACCACAACGTATGGAACAATGCTCATAAATTGTACATACATTGTACAAAATGTCAGCTCCCTGATGACTTTTTCAATGCTTTGATGTGGAATGCCTTTGATGTAAAGTTCAAAATACAAAACAGTGCACAAGTAATAGTAAGTAAGCTACTAATTCACATGATTTTTGTCGTAAATTTGACTTTGCTATAGAATAGATCATTTGCTCAGGTTGATTCTGGTCCACGTGGTTTTCTTTTCTTTTTTTGTTTTTGTAGCTGGCCAAAGTGCTCCTGTTACGAATCCGGTAAACGCCCGTTGTGGGAACTTTTTGTTTTTCACTGCACCACAAGAAAAATAATCGGGCCACTCGTTCATTGTTTCTTAGTTGTTGTTTTTTTTTTATTGTTTTTTTTTTTTCCATAACCATACATTATGCAATGGGGATGGTGCGAGACTACAATCATATACAGCCAGTAGTTTGAAAACTGCATATTCCAATCTAATATGGCGTCTTGGGAACAACTTTTGTGTCGTTTTTGGCGCATCTGGATGTTATCCTAAAGGACAATTACTGTACACACTTGTTCATTTGGATGACCAAATGATCATCAAACGAAATCCAGGACCATGACAACAGTAGCACAAGAATATTTTATTGCTGTGTCACTTTTCATAGAGAGGACTCACAAAATGCTTTACATAGTTAAAAAACAAAAACAGAAAACACCCCTCCAGCCGCAAAAAAAAAAAACAACAACAACGAATGTTGTAATATAATTTAGAATTGCACTCAATTTTGCCGTACTTTATTTGTCGCGCATTTTTCTCAGGTTGGACGGACGCCAGTTTGCGCTATGCCTACTTTAGCCACATGATGTCTCCATAGGACAGACATTAAAATCTGCAGGATTGCAAACATACAGCTAAAGAGGTGCCATACTACTATAACTTTAACATAACTATTAAAACAGCAGTACAAATCTATTTTCCCGCCTACTGCCCGAAGCCAACTGAGATAGGCACCAGCAGCCTGCAAACCTTTTGAGGATTAGCGGCCATAGTAAATGAATGGATGGATGGACGTTTCTTTTGTAAAGGGATCCATCCTTTTTCTATAGCCGCTTATCTACACAGGGGTCGCAGGCGTGCTGGTGCCTATCTCAGCTGGCTTCGGGCAGTAGGAGGGGGACACCCTGAACTGATTGCCAGCCAATCGCAGGGCACACAGAGACGAACAACCATTCACGCACCCAATCACACCTAAGGACAATTTAGTATGTCCAATTCACCTGCCATGCATGTTTTTAATTAGCACAAAATAACAGTAACCACAACAGCACTATCTGGCACAGCACTATCACAACAGTACCACATAAACACAACAGTGTCACAACATAAGCACACCACAATAAAACCAAAATAATTGTACAACATTGAGAAATTTACACAACATTACCGTGTGTGCGTGTGTGTGCATGTGTGTGCTGAACATTTCTAAGAGAGCATGGATGAATGTTAATATGTTAATTATTAAATGAGCTCTATAATGCTTCAGTGATTTAACAGTGGCTTAAGTGTGCAAGTTACTGCTACAGACACATGCGCCAGCTGTTCTCTGACCATCACATGACTTGGTTAGCAAAAAAACAACGTTTGGTCAGTGCTGATTCGTTGACAGGCGTGATGGCAAAATATAAATGGCAACACCCCCGAAAAAAGAGGAAGTGAAACTTCCTTTATGCAAATCAGACTGTTGGAGAGAAGTGAATCTCCTCTTTGGCCAGGCTTCACTTTTTAATCTTTGAGAATGCCAAGCGTAAAGAACAAAATCAACTAACAGGTTGGCAAACTTTTCTTGATTTTTGTGTTGGTTTCTGTGTGTATGATGTCAAAGTGACAACATGCTTTGTGACGTATTAGTGTTAAAAAGAAGACCATGGAAAGGTGAGAAGTGAGCAAGAACAGGATAACATAAGGAAGGAAGAAAAATGATGAGAAGTAATTCAGGAAATAGTTGGCACGTGAACAAGGCAAAAGGTTGAAAATAAGGAAGGGGGAACGTTGGGAAAGAATAAGGTGACACGTAAATAAGAAAATAACAAGGATAGAAAGAAAGTGATGAGAAGTGACGAAGAAAAGATGTGACAAGTGGAATTTGTGGAGGTGGAATTTGAACATGGTAAGAAGAACAAAAGGAAGGAAAAGGTTGATGAGTGGATGAGAAGTGTAACGAGAACAAGTCTACTTCATTTGAGTTAGCAGTGGTGACCTGTTGCTTCATTGCAGGGAAGTGCACCATAAATGACAACATGAGTGATGTGACGTACGCTGTCGTCAACAAGCCTAAGCAACCGCGTCCACCAAATGAAGACAGGTACACATGGATGTTGTCTACTTATTTCCTCCTCCTCATTCCTTCCTTACACCCTCCCTTCTTTCCTTTCTGCCTTCCTATAATTCATACTTCTTTTTTTGCCCCCTTTCTGCCTTCCTCCCTCACTTCCTTCCTTTTTTTCATTCCTTCCTTTCTGTTATCCTTCCTTCATATGTTGTTCTTTCCTTGTCCACTTGTCACCTCCATCCTTCGTCATGCATCACCTCCTCCTCCTTTCCCTCATCCATCCTTTTTTCCTTGCCTCCTTTCTGACTCCCTTTTTTTTTTCCTTCTTCTTTTCTACCTTATCTTATGAATTTAACTCCATATTGCTCGTTTACTGGTCCCCCTTTCCTCCCTTTCATTTGCCACCTCTATTCTTGATTCCTTTTTTGGGACGTTCTCTATAGGACACTGCACAGCTTCCATCACTATGACAACGATCCACCGACAACAGCGCCATTGTACAGCATGGTCAGACCTCCGGAGGGTGCTGTGAGTTTGGCTCATGGTGCCAAACACACTGCGGGATTAGCGGGATTAGCTCTTAGCGCTGATGTGGAGCAGGTGTCAGGTAATGACTAACCCACACAGGAACATTTTGCCAAGGTTCTCATAAAGAGGTCTTTGCAAATTGTTCCCTTGAAAGGCACCTTATCCATTCCAGTAATAATTATTTTCTTTGTGAACAAATGCAAATTAAAGAGCAAAATTATTTAGTATTCCACACAATTGTTGTACTTTTACCAAAACCGTTCTCAACCTATTTACACATTCAAGCTACTAACAAGATACAACAAATGATACAAATAATTATTATTTTTTATAATAATTACTTTAATAAATAATAATTACTTTTTCTCTTTTACAGGCACACACGATGATTACGAAGACTTGTCCACCCCTGTCACCTCTGTGATTAATATAAATGACGAGTGTGTGCGTGATGAACTAGGTCAGTGGAAATTCTTGAATTGTTTGTTGAACAAGCTGGAAAGATGTAGCAAGCAAGCGACATCATGGGTGATTAGTAAACAGGAGAAGTGAATATGGAAACAGGTGATACGTGAATATGGAATAGAAGTGTGCAGAAAGTAAAGTGTGACAATTAAGAAGGGCGGAGGAAAACATGAACAAAGACAGAAGAACAGAAGGAACAAAACAGGTGCCAAGTGAACACGAGGTGACAGTGAGCAAGAAAAAAGAAAGATGGGACAAAAGTGATAAGAAATGAACAAGGAGGGAATGTAACGAAGGAAGGAAGAGGGAACGAATGAGGAAAGAACACAAGTAAAGAGTAAGAGGGCAAGGGAAAAAGTTGGAACAAGAGTAAGGAATACATGCTAAAGAATTATGCTAATTAAACCTGTTGTGTTGTCAAGTCAATGTACAAATCATCAATGTTACATAGTGCTGTAATTTAATTTGGGTTTTGTTTCAGGATTTAATTACAGAATACAGAAGCCAAGAGGACCCAGACCACCCCCTGTTGGATGGACATGACAGCCATCCACTAGTCGCAATTGGAAATTTCCAGAATTTGTACCCCGTATGTTTGTTCTTCTTTAGAATAAAACAAAATTCCTAATCCTTGTCTGAAACATAAACTATAACTTAGAATTACCAATGAGCCCCTGAACAGGGAGGCACAATTTTTTTAGCTAGCCTTTAGCATCTTAATTAGCAGCTAGCCCATGACTATTAGCATAGTCTTAAGTGTTTTGCACTCAAGTGTGTTGTGCTTTTGTTATGCAACTAGTCACCAAATGAAACAAGAATTTTTTTTTCATTCATTCTTCTTTATTTAACCAGAGAAATCCCGTTGAGATTAAAAACGTCTTTTCAAGGGAGCACAGGCCAAGAGGCAGAAAAAGACAATTACAAGACAATGAAAATAACATGCAAATGAGTTAAAACAGGCAGTAAAAAGACAATTACAACACAAAATGACATACAGGTTAGTTAAAACTGTCATGTTCTGTTGGTTTTTAGTTGTGGGTTTATTTTTGGTGGTTCTGTTTTCGCCCTGTGTGGTTTGTTTCTGTTCCTCTCGCAGCAGCCCTTGTTACTTTGATTTTGCCCCCTCCTGTGTATCTACCAATCAGCTTCCTCATCCGATTCGTCCCTTCTAGCTGTTGCGCTTTTGTCTAATTAGTGTCCATGTATTTAAGCCCCAGTTTTGTTCCCGCGAGTTGTTGAGTCATTGTCTATGTCACATGTCATTGTTTTTGCGCCTTGTCCAAGCACACGCCTGAGTTGCCTGACGTTCCCTAAGTTAAGTCCTTTTGTCTCTATTTGTATCAGTTCCGGGGTTCCCCTTCGACCCTGAAGCTGCGTTTGAAATGGATGTCTTTGTGGTTGTTAATTTACTGTTTGCTACCCTCATTTTTGGCCGTCCTTTTTTTATTAAACATACATTTTTGAGTTCAGCTCACTTCCAGCTTCCCTGCCTTTGGGTCCACCTCTGCTCACCATCATGCCTAAACATGACAAAAACAGATACAATTTATAGAGGCTGTCTCAAATGCTCTGTCTGGCTTCAAAACCGTTCAATGAGAATTTCTGTTAATTTCCAGTCCTTTTGCAGCTTGTTACATGCGCGAGGAGGCAGAGAAGACAAACCGGAACAGAGAGCTACAATTGATCATTTGAACGTGAAACATACAACTCAACACTTCTCTGTGATTAAGTTACAGATGTAGGCGGGCACAAGTCCAAGCATGGCCTTGTAAATAAAAGTGTAAAAGTGAGTCAGTCTCCTAGTGGATAAAGAGGGCCATACTCCTTTGGAATATTATGCATGTTAGCTTAGCAATTAGCCAACAAGTATCTGAGAACATTTGCCCTTTTAATAAGTAAGTTCCTACCTAACACAAGATTCCTTAGGATCTGGCCTCAAGCCGCAGCATAAATGTAAATGTAGGAAAAAGCTGAAGTGAGACTGACAAAACGAGCGATGAGTGATTCGATTTCATGTGATGATGTGATTTAGAAAGAGCTTGTTGCTAGGCAACAGAGCGGCTCTCCTTTCAAGTTTTCCCTGCTTGTTGTATTTTTTAAACAATCAGGTCAAAGTGAAGCTCATTGGTAACCATGACAATAACCCCATCATCGCCATTGCCCATCTTCCGTCCCTGCTGCTCCTTCCTAGGTTGGAGGCGGCCTTGAAGGGTGTCCATGTTGCACAGGAAGTAGTGGTCCTCATCACGATGTCATTTCCTGCTTCTTCCAACCACAGGAGCGAACATTCCTCATCTGCGGTTCTTTTTTCCTGGCCATCTTTTTTGTCTCCTTCCCTCCTCCTCTCTGCCTGCCTCTGTGTGTGTGTTTATGTGCACGCGCATGTGAGTGCATGTGTGAAAGTGGAAAAAAGATGAAAACATCAAGTGAAGAAAATGACAGGGGGAGAAGCAGTGGAATGATTACAGGCTTGAGTGTTCAAACCTTAAAAGTCAGCAGACGTTATTTTGGGCCTGAGCTTCCACTGAGGAATGCTGCTGGTTCTGCTGGCTCACACCCTGTGACCACGTGACATCAGTCCTCACTGATGAGACTGTTGTCATAGTAATCAGCACCCCCTCTAACCCCCACATAAACTGTATTCTCTTTGCATGAATCTAAAGACAAGTCAATGATATTTTGTATTTTTTGGACTGTGGTGGCATAAGAAGGGGATGATCCAAGATAAGTCTGAGTCAGCAGTCTACTGTAAAATATGGGGAGGGTGGTTTGGGTCCATCCAACTCCTGAGTCGTGGTTTCCAATCCTGCTTTACAGTCAAGAGGTTGCTGGTCCAAATCTCAGTTTTAAGTCCTTCCATCTTGTCTCCAAAATCATTTATGCTGGTTTAGTGAAGACACTAAATTGTTCATACAGATGTAAACGATAGTGTGAATGACAGTTTTACTATGTGTGCATTTGTCCCCATTTCCTGGTGATCAATCTAATGTTTGTCCAAAAGAGAAACCTTTAGTGTCAACTAGCCTCTCAGCACAACAGAACATTTAACACCTTGATTAGCAAGTAACCCCAAATATAGAGGAGCTTTTAACATCTTAATTTAGCAAATACCCCACCCCAGCAATATAAAGGAACACTAATCTTCTTAGCTTAGCCAACTGATGAATATGGAGCAGAATTTAGCATCTTAATTAGCAACTTGCCTCTGAATATTGGTGAACATTTAGCCTCCTGGCTTAATATAGTAGACGAGATTGTCTATATGTGTATATTTGACATTAATGCTTGTCTATCTTACACATGTGCTCTTTGATCGATGATCAGTCCGTTATTGGAATATACACTGTATATTCCATGACACTTACTTGCATTGACTTGGTCAAACTTTTGTCCACAATTTCCTTGCAATCGACTAGTGACTGATTGGTCTATATGGGTGTACTGTTCCCCTCATCAAGTTAGCGGTGATATGCTGACTCAGTATAAGGTTGAATTTGAATATGGTTTCGAACGAGAGAAGGCTAATTTTGGTCAAGTGCATTCAAAGAAACTATCACCTCACCCATTTTAGCCAGGACAAAGCCTGTCAAAGAGTGTTTTTTATTATTATATTGGGGTCATTCCAACACTTCAAATTTATCGAAAAATATTACTCCACTTTTCTGATTTTCTGCCACATACTTTTCAATAATAGGTAATAAACTATTGATGGCTTGACTATCTCAGTTATTTAGATTATATATCAACCACTGAGCTGCAGGTAACGTGGATGCAAATGCAGACAAACGTTGGCTTCCTCTCCAGAGTTAGCTGGACAGCTAGCTGTTACTGCTGACCATGAGGACTAACGGAATTATGTAAAGAAAGTTAAAATTTATATATATATATATATATATATATATATATATATATATATATATATATATATATATATATATATATATATATATATATATATATATATATATATATATATATATATATATATATATATATATATATATATATACACACAATAATTGCCTTCTTCAGATAACATCTAAGATGGTTGTATGAGGTAGAAAGAAAAAATGTTGTGAAATATGAAAAAATGTTTTTTTTTAAATATGAAAAATACAGGCGAGGACATGACTCAGAAACTTTACCAACTCTTTTGGAAAAATGCTGTCTAGCCCAGCGTGTCATGTGATTCACTGCTACTTCTTCTACCATGCTAAAAAGGTAACAATAACAGGCTGCAGGCAAGTTGGAGGACATGTTGCTTGTATAATAATTATTTGAAATGTTGTTTATCAAAACAAATGTTTCCACGGTTACAAGAGACAGCAACGAAAGAAATATGAAAAATTTTAGTCATAATATTTTTTAAAACTTCATATCTTTTTTAATTCGATTTGGTCATTAGGGAGTGGGAGAGGAGAAATGGCATTTAAGGGACTGTTTCAGATTTATTTGCTATTTTTTAAAGCGATTTTCAAGCACAGGTATGGTCTCAGGCCAAGTAACTTTACTCAGAAACTGCAGAGCAGTTTATTTGACAGTTCTTGAAATGTGTCCTTTTTAATTGCAACAAGATAATCTCTCTTTAAAATGCAATCAAATGAAAAATGCAAGTAGGTATAATTTCCATTTAGCTGTCCGATTTTATAGATTGTTTATCATGCACTGTGTCGGATGCAGCTTTGACTGGTCGCCACTCACTCGCATCAAAATTTATTTATTTGCATTAGACACTCTGGAAAACATCTGTACTGCTCACAGCCATTAGGGGGCATATTTGATATGTTGTACCCCAGTACGGGAATGATAATCATGTGTAGGTTTCTTTCTTTTGTGACGTTATCACTCAGCCTTCACACACTTTTATTGAAGGTCCGTTTGACCTGAGTGTCTCCATCCACCCATTTTTCTATCCCGGCACTAGTTTTTCATGGTGTGTGTGACGTCCATGTTGGTTTTCCCCATTCAATGTGCTGCATCAATCTCCCTTTCCCTTTCGCTCCCTCTCTCCACAAATCCACATCTGCTTAAAGAGGAGAAAAACAGCAGAATCTGGATGGAGCGTGCCGTTAACTCGCAATTTAGAGGGGGGATTCTCCACTTCAATATTGTTGTTTTAAACAAATTTGAGGTGAATTTGCATAAAATATCCGTAGTTATTTTGAAAAACAATCCACAGGATGCTATATTTCATTTTAAGGAAGGGTAAACTAAAACGTCGTTAGATAGCCTTCATCATGAATATTTATCACCCCTCGTATGAGCCGAGTGGTGGTACAGTCCAGATGGGGGGCGCACTCACACACACATACACACACTGAGCGGAGCCGAACCGAAGCAGGTTAAGTGTGAACTAGCAGGCCGTTTCTGTCTATCTCGCCCGGATTATCCACCCTGTTGTCCTTGGTATCGGCACCAGTAGCCGTGAAGCAGTTTCCCGGTCGACCTCCCCCGGTACCGACTGGTCTCGTACAGCCTTCATGAGAGGAGAAAGCGACACGAGACACTTAGGATTCACGAGCTAACCGGACCCCCCACCCCTCCCCTCTTGTCTGCTCCCAGGTACGTCTGCTAGCTGGTGGTGGTGGTAGTCAGGAATGGGGGGGGGGGGGGGGGGTCGTAGTGTTGCGTTGATGACTGTCTCACTTCGACCAGCGCATCCACGTTCATCTCATGCTGTGTTTTTGTCCGTCTTTATTACCAATTCCCCCCCATTGGCCTGGGAAGGGGGGGGGGGGGGGGGGGGGCTGCGATCGACTGCGAGTGGGGAGGAGGGTGATCAACACAGGTGGGGCTTTGACCCACGACACGCGGAACGTTAGTGTCCTCGTGCTTAGTAGGGGGCCGTGTACCCCCTCCCCTAAAAAAAAAAAGATAAGAGGTTAAAGAGGCCATTAATGTCTGTGTAGTCCCGTGTGTGTGTGTGTGTGTGGGGGGGGGGGGGGGGGGGCATAGGTTTGTATGTGTGTGAGTGTATGTGTGTTGGGGGGGAGGGGGGGGGGGTGCTCCAAGCAAAGGGACTCCAGACACTGATCCATTAAAGAACAAAAGGGGGGTCGAGGGGGGGGGGGGGGGGGTAGTCCAAGGCTTGGTCCATGTTTGTCATTCCACCTCCATGTGCTGCTAGAAGGGAGGGGAGTGTTGCGGCTTATCAGCGATCGATAAAGTCCCGTCACATCGGATTGAAGTGTTGAATAAAAGCGGATTGCCCTGTGAAGGAGCCTCTGATCTGCCAGCAGATCAGTCAATCAATCAATGTCCGCTTCACTGTCATCGATCAAGTGACTGATCACATCTGACGTCATCATTCGGCATCAGCGATCCATTGAGCTCAAGGGGAAAGTCATTTTTGTTGATCCATGACTTCACCCATTCATTGTCCATACTTCTTATTCCTTATTAGAATTTTAGGTGATCCTGAGTTTCTGGGGTTTGAATCCGGGCAGGCTTCAGCTCACCCCAAATCCTAATGAAGATAAGATCGTTACAAGATGGATAGATTTGTTTTTGGTGCTAACTTGTATGATGGATGATATCACCACATCGCTTAGCTCCGAATAGGAGCGAGCAAGTGCGCTACCTTGAAGTAAGGCCAGATACTGATGCCAAGTATCAGTACTTCCCCATGCCTAGTTGTGAATAGTAATGATAGTGTTGTACTGTTACTATTCAATGTCAAAAGTTCACCCCCCATTTTCCTTTTATTCAATTTATACTGTCACACAGTTTGTTTGTTTTTTGGTGACCTGACAAATAAAACAATAATTTGACTGATTGATTGGAGCCCAATTTTATTAGCTGTAGCTTCTAAAAATTCAGTAATCGGCTGTAAGGTCATAATTTGCTGATCGACTGATGAAAAATAGAAATACAGCAAACATAATTTCCTGCACTGCTTCTGCACTATGCTGTTGGATTTTTTTTTTAATTATTGTTTTGCTTTGGGTGGGTGTGGTCTTGTCATTTTTTGTCCCATTAAATTTAATTTTTGTTTGTGTTTTTTTGGGGAGATATCCACAGTTGTTGTTATTTTTCACTATACATTCACTAGGTGTTGAATTTTGACTTTGTGGGCTGTGCCAATCCCAATCCCCAGTGAATAGTGGGAGTTGGATGTACAGTTAATAAACGAGTTGTTTTAATAGATCACCCCATCCAATCAATAATTTTTTTTTACTTGATTGGCTCCAAAATCCTGATCATTTAAAGACCGTCCACCGCTGTAGTCTCGTATCGAGCAGTGAAACTTGGCAATTTATGATGATGATCTGTTATGATAGACATGTGACATGTCCACCCAGATTTATGTCGATTGGTTAATCTGATGGAGGGCCTCATTTTTTCAGACTTTTTAGAGGCAGTCCACCCAATTTTCTAAGGAATATCTAAAGACTTTAAATTAAAAATGTCTTTTTTTGTTTTATAATACAAAACTCTGTGTCTTGTGTCACCTTGGCATGTTGTCGTGTTAAAAGGTCAATTAAAGCTGCAAGTGGGCCCTCACAGCCCATTTTCACAGGCAATACTACACAAATGATTAGTTTGACGCCATCATCATGCCATTAGATTTTTACTGCATGCAAAAAGCTTCAGAATTTAGTGTCTCCCATCTGTGTAGTATACCTGCTTCCAATTTGGGCTCATACTGTATGTTCCAGTTCTCTAGTCAGAGTTCATCAAAGCATGAGGACTGAAATTGGCCCAATATGGCTGCTTCAAACTGAAATGTCAGATTTTCTGGTCAATTTTTTTTCATGGATTCTTTTTTGCTTTTTCAAGCGGCCTTTTATGATAGATACAGAATGTCCTCACAATTTTGTGTTAATTGATTAAAAGTGGTGTTGGGGGGTCTTGGGCTCATTCATTCAAACTTTAGGTGACACTAGTCAACCAGCAGAAACAGGAACAAAAATCATTGTTATGGTTTGAAACCAACTCAGTAGAGATGACTCGTGAACGCTTTTGCTTGCTTAATGGCCGAGCAATTGTACTGAACTGAATTCACATGGTAACAATTAATTAGCCCTAGTTATGGAGACTGCTTCATTTTTATACTCTGCATTCTCCACTTGGCTGGGATTGCCGTATGCCATTACCTACTAAAGACCCACATGCATGTGCATCACGTATGTCCAAAGTCTTGCCCGGGGGCCAAATGTGGCCACTGTTCAAATTTCCACCGGCCCACAGCCCCTGCATGAAAGTAATGTGTGGCCCGTCAGGACTTTAACCACAAAAAGAAACTGCTGGAAATGAAGGAATGAATTGAGCTTTATTTGAAAGAGACAATGCAGTCAGACATAGTTACAGGCTTGCAGTGTAGGTTATATCAAATGTTAATTCTCAACTCGGGTCACTATTGGGGCTGTTCTACAACGTAGCAATACAGTAAAAATGTAAAATGTACGTCAAATGCAAGCCAAAGAAATAACACTATTCAAACATGAATAATCCAATATTACTACCAAATAAAAGCATACTCCAACAAATAAGCTATTTTACATTCCACCAGAAGATGGCAACAGACCTGTAACCCCGCTTTTGGGTGTTTTCGGAATTAGTTCTCCCTCTTAGAACACACCACTTTCAAAGAACGTGTTAGATGTTAGGGGAGCCCTCGCTATGACCCCTTCGTGGCCATTTCCATCCCATTTTGAAAATTAAGGTTGTGGCACAGAAAAGGAAAGTTAACAAAATAAATGGCCTTTCACTTCTAGTGGACTTTTTTACTTTGGATAAGCAATTAGTAGCAACTGAGGGTTGCTCAAGGACACCTTGACATTGTCACAATGATTGGGGGTTGAAGTTACAAGCTTTCGTTTGTAAGACAACCACCCTTATCAGTACGCCATGCTGCCTCAGAAAGTGGAAATTGCTATATTTTCCCGCTGAAATAAGAAACAACGGTGGGCAACAGTATCCTAACATTATGGTATGATCTTAGCATGGTTTGAATCTTGCGATGCGGTAATCATGAGTGGTTGGCAAAAAAAAAAAAGACTATTCTCTATAGAAATAAATTTTCTGCAAAACTAGCACAATATTTTGTTTTCCATTGGCTACACAGTACATTTTATTTATACAGTAATATGTGTATGTGTGTGTGTGTGTGAGAGAGAGAGAGACACACAAATTAAGCTTATGTTGGGATAGACGTTTTGAATTACTGACAAAAACATTAATTTTCCTCTAAATTTTATTTATTCATTTATTTATTTTAAAATAGTTTTCAACCTCCTACATCTCTTGACTTTATTTCCCAGCAACCAAAAAGTCCAAATTGGAGTCGAATTGTATGAAAAAGGAACATTAATAGGCGACGTGCATGGTCGCTAAGGTATCATTCAAACTGACGTGCTTATTTGCACGTCCCTATGTGTTTCCCCTGGGCTGTCTGGAATGGCATCTAATTGTTTTGTGTGGTCGTTGACGTTTCCAAATATGGTGTACCGTCATTTTTTTTTGTTGTGATTAATGGGGAATGAAAAACGTCTATAAAATCTGGTGAAGGAAGTGTTGCAAATGTGGGTACCAGATTTGTTAAAATATGTAAAAATTATTTATACTTTACTTTGGTTGACACAAAGATTACTCCAGTACAGGTGTTTACTTGAATCTGTAATTATTAAACCTTACAAAGTAACTGTGCTGGTATCTCTTAGCGTTTCCATCCCTTGGCTGTAGTCAGGGAAGACAGGGGGCCAGCGTAGTCCTTGGGGTAACGGCCCTCGGATGTCAACCGTGAGTGGAGCCCCTAACTGAACAAACATGATAACGGGGAAGCAGAGTTTATACTTGAAATTCCAATTTCATCTTCCCAACGCTCTCTTTTGCCCTCGCTGTACTCCTCCCACCGCGTGCTCTCATTCGCGTGTGGGGTTTACTTGAAGACTGCTGCTGGATTCAGTCTGTCAACAGCTTGGACAAGACTGGTGAAACATTCAGTCAATCAGCTAACAGATACTCCTACAAGACACGTGATTGAATCCCGGCGCGACATCGACCAATCAGTGCAGGAGTTGTAATCCATTCCTGCCATTGTTGGCCTATGTTGCCGTGAGAGCCAATCAGGCATCTTATAGGAGTGCCCATGGCATGTGTGTTGACAGCCAACTCGTCAAAAAAAAAAAAAAAAAAAAAAAAAGCAAAGCACTGAGGTGAAGATGAAGTGCGATATGTCAAGGAAACACTATGCGACCTGTATGTTACCTGTTTTTGAACATCAAACAGCCAGTCTGCGTATTGGGAACATTGCGATGTCACAGACAGCGTGCGTGCTTGATGTGTTCATGGAAGTACCTGCTGATGTTAAAATGGCTTTCATAGCAGAGCCAGAACATTCTCAATCTGTTAAAGCAGTTAAATCTGTTGAGCAGTAAATTAACGAGGTAGGTGAAGGGTGAGTTTTTTTGTCATGGCATTTTGTGTAGCGCCACCAACGTCTCTCTCGCTAGCTCTGAGCGAGCAGCTCGCTCCCAGCAAGCAAGAGCGAGAGAAAGAAACTAGAGAGATAAAAAATACACCTTGTACTCCCTTCGTTGAGTTGTTTTAGCATCATCCGTTGTTGTTTTGTTTTTTCTAATGTTTCCACCTTTTTGAGCGACGAATCGTGACAATTGTCGCTTGTTTGGCACATTCAAGTCAGATGAATGCGACCTGGGCGTTCAGACTGAAGTCGCATGTCAAAAGATCGGATACGTATCAGATTTAGTAGCGCATACCCAAGTGGCCCGGATCACATTTGAAAAAATTGGATCTGTCATTCACACTGCCATCAAAAGATCAGATACAGGTTGGATAGGAGAGAAAAATTTAATTGGGTCACTGCAGTGTGAACCTGGAAAAAATGGATTTTCTTTACATGGCCAAATGCATGGGCAACTTCCTGGTCTCAACTAGACCACACCAAACAGCAAATCATATTTTAATTGAAACTTACATAGCAACACTCAAAAAAAGCAAACTTTGGCAGATGATGTGTTAGGAGTGAATTTTAAACTTACTGTAATTATAAGTTGTTGTCAGATGTTGCTAGTTCCTTTTTGTTCCTCCCGAAGTGCCAAATAAATAATTTACCTTCTCGTAACAACATAGCCAGCTACATGTGCTGTCCAACTTATTCTCATATTGTACAGTTTATTAAATAAATTTTTAATGATGTCCGTAATGTCGTAATGTCTTCTCGTACTCAGTGGGGTTGTGTTTGCTTTTGAGGAAAATCACCCAGGAAAAAATGCCTAATAAAATGAAGATACAGTACTGTTGAGAATAAATTAATACAATTTCATGAAAGTCATAAGTGTAGGTCAGTGGACCTGGATCGTTTCGGCCAGCAGAGAGACTTTGAAGACTTTTAGTGCCCACTTTCTGCCATTCATAGGTATCCTGTCACCTATTGTTAACAAACATAATCAAATGTTCTTTTGTGGTTAGTTTAACCTGTAGCCTTCCTTTGCGTGTGTGTGTGTGTGTGTGTGTGTGTGTGTGTGTGTGCGCGCGCGTGCATGAGTGGGTGTACTCATGATGTCATCTGTGTAATGATAATTAGATTTCCTCTGTCTCCTCTCCAGAATGTTCCTCATCATGTTATTATTGGAAAGATGTCATTGCACCGTTATTATGTAATATTGATTTGTGTATGTGTGTGTGCGTGCGTGCTTGTTTGTTTGTGTGTGCACATGTGAACATTTTATTCAAATGCACACATACTGTATGAACACATGCACACAGAAGACAGGATGCGCTGAATAACTGAAAGGAAATAATCACTTGGTCCTTTTCTTTTCCGCTCTTGATGACCCTTGAACTGCAACAGTGGGGACTGTGTGTATGTGTGTGTATGAGACACAGCTGTATTACTAAAAGAGACAATGTGTATTTTTCACAACTTCTGGTAAGAACTTCAAAATAAAAGCTTGCCAAGGCTGTTTATATCATACGAGTTCAAATGCATGCAATACATTTTAGACGATATATTGTATGTTTTTGTTGTAAAATTCTAGTAAAAATAGTTCAGAAAGATATTAGGGTTATAGGGTAGCAGGTTTAAAAAAAAAAAGTTAAAATAGTTCCCTGAAGTATTCTATAGCAGTGTAAATATAGTGCTTCAAAATTTCAGACTAACAGAAATGGGATAGTTTCACCTATTTATTTAAGAAAAACAAATGGAGCAGTGTTTTCAGGGTAGTAGAATCTCTTGTAAAGTTACCTGAAAATAGTAAGCATATACAGGAGTTCTGTGATGTTGACACAGTTTCAAATGGATTTTTATACCAGACATCAGATTTTGCATTAATTACCAGTTATCAGATTTTTTTTTAAAGGCCTATGCTGATAATTGCCTAATATTGCGTTGATAATTAGCCCGGATGATAATCGGTCCCTAGTAATAGTCCCTTCCTTTGCGAGGGGGATATTTGGTAGTTTTTTTTTACTTTTTACGGCAATGTTTGGTTGCAATGTCCAGCCAATGGTAAAATTGACTGAGACAGTCAAGCCAATTTTAAATATACACATCCATCCACAACAGTTGTCTCAAGGCTCTTTACACATTGAGCAGGTCAAGAAGCGTACTTTCATAGATTTAAGAAAACCACATATGCAAGCACTTGGCAACGGAGGCAAGGAAAAACTCCCTCGAAGAAAGAAACCTCAAACAGAACCCTGTCTTGCGCGATTGGGTTAAAATAGGGAGCCAGAAGAGTACAACAACAGCAAGCGTTTGCGCCTTCCGGCTTCCTTGCTTCTGCTCGTGGAAGCTTAACCCACAGTGTTAAAATTAAGTGAGCGGCCGTAACATGAAAGCAGTTTGGTGACGTATAGGCACTTGGCTGAACTCAAACATCCCCCTGAACCCTGCCCTGAGCAATTAAGTAATTGCCGCATTTCTTTCCATTAATTTAGCTACCCCCCCCCCCCCCCCCCCCCACACACACACACACACACAAACTGAGTGCCCATAAAGATTCAATTTCATTATCACTTGTGAAGACAGCATTTCATCAGCTTGTTGAGAGAGTGCTTATCATGTTAAATAACCTCATTGTTTGGTAAGAGTGGGTAGATGTTCTCTTGGACAAATTATCAAAAATGTGCGAGGTAGAAATACAAAAAGAAAAATTCACTCAGAAGTTTAAGCTTACATATGTATGTGAAAATGGGCGGAAAAAAAGTCAGTTTTCCATGATTCCATGTTCCTTTATTAGTGTTACAAAGTGTGCATGTCACCATTTGAATCATGTTATCATTTGCATCACAAGACGTTTTTAAAGATTGCGAGTAATTGAGCTTTGGTTACCATTTGCGTCATAAAATGTCATTAAGGATTGTATGTGTGCCTTGATATTGAATGTCATTTAGGAATGCATGTCGCAATTTGTCATTAGGCCCTTTATTTTATCTAGTTTATAAGTTAAATTCCTTGTGTGAAATATGTCAGAAGATAACATGTACTTTCCTAGACAGGACTGCTTAGAATGCTTGCCCGCTAGTCCTGCTTTGTTTTTGTTAATAAATAGTAGTAACTACATATGTTCTTGAAGTTGCTTTTGGATTCTGAGAAACCACTCCTTGACAGTATCTTCTGACCAAGATTTATCAGTCACCATTTGTATCATAAGATGTCACCATTTGCATCACAAGAAGTTTTTAAGGATTGCATGTGATTGAGCTTTTGCCGCCATTCGCATCACAAAATGTCCTTAAGGATTGTATGTCAATTTGCCTTGATTATGAATGTTGTTTAGGAATGCATTTCACAATTTGTCATTAAGCCTTTTATTTGATCTCGTATATAAGTTGAATTCTTTTCTGTGAAATCTTTGTCAGAAGATAATGTACTTTCCTAGACAGGACTGCTTAAGATGCATGCGCTCCAATCCTGCTTTGTTTTTGTTAATAAATAGCAGTAACTAAATACATGCTGGAAGATGCTTTTCACATCGTGATAATTAGATAATTAGGTAGTGGGGATTGACTGATTATCAGCTGGATCGATTGTCGATGCATATGGGGGTTTTGCATCTGCCTGTTTTGAAAGTCTAGTGGCCAATAATAAATGTAGCGCATGTTTCGGAGTGTAAGGTGCACTTTTTTTTTTTTCCCTTAAAAAAATGACAGTGTGCCTTATTATTGGGTGTACCCTGTGTAAGGATATCAAATTTTAGTTGAATGAAATTTCGCATTTGCTCGATTTTTTTCCCCTCATACCTTATAACACGGTGTGCTTTCTAACCCAGTGCGCTCTATATATGGAAATTTCCCAAAATATACTTGTTCATTGAGACTACGCTTTATAATACGGTGCACCCTATATTCCGAAAAATACAGTGTTTTAAATTATAACATCAGGGAACTAATTATTTACATTTTCAGTGAGCTTTGTAACACATCACATTCTGTTTTTGGTTGACATTAGTTTGAAAACAAGGATGAGAGAATTTCTAAGTCAAGCATCAGTTATTTTAAAATGTTTGAGAACTACTGTGGGAGCTTTTAAATCTTTTTAAGTCTTTTCACTGTCTCATAAACAAGAACACAACCATTGATTTGAAACTATAGACTGAAGGTTGTCCACGTATTTGGGAGAATTTTACTTTTTTAACTTCTCATTTAACTTTTCAAGACATGCTTTTTTTTTTGTCCTATACTACATCAAAGATGTATGATGTCTAAAATGTCTAATTAACAACAAAAGAAAGAACATTATAAAAATCTAAAATGTTGTTTAACAAACAAACCCATCCATCCATCCATTATCTTGACTGCTTATACTCACAAGTGTCACATGAATGATAAAAGCTGTCCCAGGTGTCATTGGGCATTAGACGGGGGTGTCCCTTTAAGTAGTACAAATAACGGCCGGCTGTATTAAATGGACTTTGTGCTGCTCCTTTTGGTGTGTGCGCCTCGGCCATCTGAGGTCAATATAATACAGACATACAAATGTACTATACTTGAAAGTTGTCTTGGTTCCTCTTGAAGCTATAATAATTAATCTTCGTAGAAGATAAATAATAATCGCCCATGAATATGGCATGTTTCCTTCTTACTTGTTTTGCGCTACCATTTTTGTTTGGATTGTATCATTGTGATAATGATGCTGTTTGTTTGCCTGGCTTTGCTTTGAGTTAACAGACTTAAAGGCCAACTTATATTGTTTATAAAGGTGCAACATTTGTTTCATGTTAAGTTTGATCGTGAACTTCAACAGGAAGTGTCAATCCCTTTTTAGGAATTGTTCATTATCCGCCAAAAGGCTGCTTGTTGTGGAGTTAATTTTCCTGCCATCATACATTGGTTGTGTCTAAGTTTTTTTTTTTGGTCACAAGTCAAACCAAAAAAAAAAAAATCCTAACAGCTTGTATCTAGAAAAAAATAAAAATAAAAGATAACGGAGTCAGGACACTTGTTTTAAAACACCATTGTACTTTATTCATTCTCATTGGATTTCATAAAACAATCAATTTGCATCTAATTTTCTTCCCCCAGCCTTGCGGTTCTTCATTAAAGGTACCTCCATAGGAAAGCAGGAGAAGTTTGGCATGTATCAGAGTCAAGAAGGCGTTCGTGTGAAAAGGAAGTACTGGAAACAGGAACACTGTTGTGAACTTTAACACCTGACACTCACTTCTCACACCAACTGGTGTGTTGAAAGTCACGCCTCATAAACTTAAGTCAAGAGTGGCCAATCACAGCCAAGCACTAAAACGAGAGTCCCACATTTTCCTGCGTTCCTTTCGACATATCAGATTTGTGTTTAAAAAAAAAAAGTTATACTGTCAATGCTCAAAGTTGGCACACACATGGGGGTGACACTGACAGCAGGATGTGTGTTGGTGTGTTGTGTGTGTCTCATTTGCTGACTTTAATGACTCCCTTGGTCGTAGATACTATAGCAACAGTTGTCAAGCCTTCCAGACGTGAAATCACACAACCTCAAAAATGACACAACTCTCATTCGCTATTTAGAAACAATTTCATGTTAATTAGGTGGAATTTGTACATGTAACACTTCATGAAAAATGTTTAGAAACCATTTAATTAAAACAGGCATGAATGGTGTTATCTTAAAAACCCAGCCTATTTGTCTCATTTTCAAAACTCAGATGTGTCCTGGGACACCTGGAGTGAAGTGCAAATAACAAATACAGAAACATACAAGCTAGCAAGCTTTTGCTCTTAGCTGGTAGTGTGCTGGTTAGCCTATGTATGCTTTCCTCGCTTGCTTGGTTGCATCACAGTTGTGATGATTAGCGGCTAATTAGATGGAATACACTGCCACGTCTCCTTAATAAAGTTTTAGTCCAGCACAGCAGTCACATACACACACACGCACATACACTCAACCACTCACACACATTGAAGCCCAAAGAAGCAGTGAAAGATCAGCACATTAACTAATTAGCCTGCTGGGCTGCGGGGGGACACCAGAGAGGAGGAATCGACAGATGGACCTGTGTGTGTGTTTCTTGAAGTGCTCTTCAATTTCATGATCATCTATCACCCTGCAAACTTACACTTTGGATGTATTTACATTCAGCGAGGATAATTTTAGTCACAAATTCCACCTTCACAATAAGTGTTGAGATGCAAAAGAGGTGTTAGTTCAGGGGTGTAAAAAGTACAGCCCGCGGGGAGGTTTAATCCGGTGCAAATAAATTATTATGGTAAAGAAGAGTTATAGGGTTGACACCCCTTTTTAATAAATGAATATTTTAACATTTTGGGCAAAGTCGTTGTCCAGATTAATTGAACCTTCTTGTGAATTATTTCAATGTTCTGCCTGTCGCTTGCATGGATAAACAATCAAAGGTTACTTTTGGGACCAATGAAGTTGGGTCGTTTCATATGGCACATTTGATCATTTCTCAATTTTACTGCTCTAATTAGTTACTATTTTTTTTTTCCTCAGTCATGACCTGCTGACATTCTTCACCCACCTGTGGACAACTCCTCCATCCTTTCCCGTCTTGTCCATCTCCCACTATGCTTCCCACTCCCGTCCTTACCCTCTCGCTCCTCCTGCTCTCCTGGCCCCTCCTCCTGCTCTGTGCTCCGGCAGCACCGCCTCCCCCCCTGGTGGCGGCAGGTGGCCGAGCGGCGTACCGGGTTTTTGACACTTCCCTCACCCACCTGACCGTCCACAAGAGGACAGGCGAGGTTTTCCTCGGAGCTGTTAACAGAGTCCTCAAACTGTCGGCCAATCTGACGGAGATGAGGAGTCACATGACTGGACCGGTGGAGGACAACGCCAAGTGTTACCCCCCACCTAGCGTCAGGGCTTGCGCTCACCGGTCTGTCTCACCCTAATTACCACAACTGTCTGTCTGTTTGTCTGTCTGCCTGCTTACGTGTATGCTTCCCCAGCCTGGACTCTTTAGACAACGTCAACAAGCTTCTGTTGGTGGACTACACTGGCAACCGGCTGGTGGCATGCGGATCCATCTGGCAGGGCGTCTGCCAGTTTCTCCGACTAGAGGACCTCTTCAAGCTGGGGGAGCCTCACCACCGCAAGGAGCACTATTTGTCTGGTGCCAGAGAGGCTGATGGGATGGCAGGTAGGCGGGGCTTATCACACCTCCTTCCCACCAGCAGCTGTCGAAAGAAACCAGATCAGAGACGAGTGTTATGACTGGCTTAAAGGACTTGCCAAAACAAGGATGACACTCTGAAGTCAAAGTTTTGCTAAGCTGCTTTGAATTAATGATTTGAATTATCAGCGTATCAGCATGACAGCATTCAATTCGTCACTCACCATCTAGTCCCTTCTCCAACTAGGAGAAGGGAGAAGGAAGGAGAAGAAGTCAGCTGCATTCAGACTGACCCATTAACTAAATGCTTGAGTGTATAAATGTGTTTTTAGTCGGGATTTAAAGATTTCTACTGCGGTGGCTGCACAAACTTCCATAGGTTGGGCATTCCAGAGCACTGGCGTATGAATGGAAAAATCTTGTGATACAGCAGACTTCTTTTTAGCCCGCGAGGTCATTAACAAATCAGTGTTTTGTGACCAAAGTCGTCAGGATGGAACACATGGTGATAACTAAGTCAACAAGATAGCTAGGAGCTAAGCAGTGTAAAATTTTATAAGTTACTAACAACACCTTAAAATCACATCTCAGGTGTACTGGAAACCAATGCAGGCTGGCTAGTATCGGGGTAATATGTTTGGACTTTCTCGTGCTTGTCAAGAGTCTGGCTACTCCATACTCCATTTTGTTATGGCTGCAGACTTTTGATGCAGGACGTGGGAGAAAATATGTTGCAATAGTCAAGGCGTGACATAAATGCATGAATTACTGTTTATGCATCGCTAGAAAGGGCAAAGCTTGGCAATATTGCAAAGGTGAAGGAACGCAGTTCTCGTAGTCTTCATAACATGTTTTAAAAGAGAGATTTGAGACGAATATCACGCCGTGGTTTTTTGCAGACCCACTTTGGGCAATAGTACAATTGTCTAGATTCAAACTGGTATTCTTAAACAAGTGCCGATGATGCTTGAGTGAGTGCTTGAATACAGATCTAATACTATATGGTCACATTGGCACTTAATAATAGTGTGCTGTAAATCAGGCTTGAAGGTCAGCTAAAATAGGCTTATGTGATGTGTTGACTGTCTGGTGTTATCATGATAACCATATCCCTTCTCCCTAGGTGTGGTTGTCCGTGAGGACGACTGGACCAATGACCCCAAGCGAAAGAAAAATGCCAAGGGTGGCAGCCGCCTCTTCATCGGTGCCGCCATCGATGGAAAGTCAGAGTATTTCCCCACGCTTTCCAGCAGGAAGCTCGTGGCTGACGAGGAAAGCGTCAACATGTTCTCACTGGTCTACCAGGACGAGTTTGTGTCATCCCAGATCAAAATCCCGTCGGACACCCTCTCCCTTTACCCGGCCTTCGACATCTATTATGTCTACGGCTTCTCCAGTCGCACTTACGTCTACTTCCTGACGCTGCAGCTGGACACGCAGCTGACACAGATGGATGCTGGTGGAGAGAAATTTTTCACCTCCAAGATCGTGAGGATGTGCTCCAACGACACAGAGTTCTACTCCTATGTGGAGTTCCCTCTAGGATGCACCAAGGATGGTGTGGAGTACCGACTGGTCCAGGCCGCTTACAAACAGAAACCGGGACGACGCTTGGCTCAGGCACTCGGCCTGTCGGAAGATGACGATGTCCTGTTTGTAATCTTCTCTCAGGTAACATGTTCAGAGATTCTCAAAGTGGGGTACGCAACCTTCTTCTAGTGCAGGGGTGGTCAACTCTGGTACCTGTGAGCCACTAGCCTTCATGTTTCACTCCTCCAACTCACCTGATTGAAATGATCAGGATCGTTATAAGGCTTCTGCAGAGCTTGCTGATGAGCTAATTATTTAAATTAGCCGTGGTAGAGGAAGATGTTTGTGGCCAAGTTTGTAGCTGCTTGAAGCCATCACTTTTCAAACGCCATTTTACAGCAAGCAAATAATACTTAAGGACAAACCCATGCATGTTTTTTTCCAGTTACTGTGTGTGTAGTTTACCTTTAAGCACAATATATCTGAATTTAAACGAGGAGTTTGGATTGCATTAATGTTATGTTACGTCACATTGAATGATGGACATCTTGTTGGTCATTCTGATTGTCTCTGGTCGTTCTTCTACCTACTCAGTAGTTTATAATCCACTCATAGGTCACTCATTTAGCCATTTTCAGCAGTAAAAGGTTATTATTTTGTCTATAATTTTATGGCTGATTTATTTTTCATTTACGTAGTACATTTACTGTCGACTGAAAATGACATCACTTGTGCTGATGTCTCAGGTAATAACCAATCACAGCTTTGTTTGTGAATGTCACTGGACCAACAGGTGTGCCGTAATTATGCCAGCCTTGAGCACAGGTCATTTTCAGTCAACAGAAGTGCAAAAATGTGTTTTTAAAGGTAATAATTCTATGTGACATAAACTACTTTTTAGAGTCCCCCTTCAAACTTTCGTGACTTTTTGTTATTTAAAGGACACGTCAACTCAAATGTTTTGTTCTTTGTCAATGTTGTATTCTGTGTGCCCCCATAATTCAAAATGTGAAATTCTAATTTATACTGCATTTGTTAGCACAGCAGTCTGAAACTCAAAATAACATTGTTACTGTGTGTTCACAAGCTGAACCATGATTGGTTGTTATCTGAGCTCTGAGCAATTTTGATTTCATTTACAGTCAAAAGCTGTGAAAAAAATAACTGGTGGGTTGTGCAGCTTTTTTTACATTCCATAAAGGTGGTTTCAGATTGCCGTTTTAGGAGTAGTGGGGCTACATGGAACATTATTGTAAATTTTTGGTTGACTTCCCCTTTAAACATTTATTTTGGTACAAATAATGATTAATAATTATTTGTAATCCATTTTAATTGTATGAAGTACAATACATTTTTAAAAATGTTCCTGTATTTAAATGAAATGTTCATGTTTAAACAGGGCATAACATTCCCGTCGCTTATAATTATACTGAATGTCATGGCGCTGTATTATTTTTGATTAAAATTTAGGCTCATTAAAATACTGAATATTAATGCTGGACATCCTAGTGGTAATTGGAGAACTTTTTGACTTGTTTAATTTTCTTAGTCACTCTCCAACTCCAAATGATGTTCCTCCATTTGACTGACCTCTTGTGTGCGTTTGTGTCTTCATGTTATATAGGGTCAGAAGAACCGCTCGAACCCCCCAAGAGAGACGCTCCTGTGTCTTTTCACGCTGCACGACATCAACCTGGCCATGAGAGAGAGGATACGCTCCTGCTACCGTGGGGAGGGCCGCCTCTCGTTGCCGTGGTTACTCAACAAGGAGCTGCCCTGCATCCACACAGTTAGTCTCCATTTATCTGATTGAGCTCCACCCCACATTCGCTAGATGTATTTCAGGTGCATACTTGTTTAAAGGAGAGATCAAGCTTTTTTTTTCCCACAAGGCAAAATCACAGTATTATTCAACTCATTAATTGTTACAGGTATGCTTTGGTACTTGAATATGGTAGAACCAAGTTATGCACTCACTAACCAACTAAAAGTGGGTAAAATGCAGACACTGTGTCCACCTATAAGGCCCTGTGATGTGAATTTGAAATGTGATTTGTTGAAGAAATTGCCCCATCACTAATAAACTTTAATTTACTTGGGTCATCAACACTACTGATTCTGAAGGCGGGGAGCTAATTAGATTAACATAAAAGCCACAAAAATATGTTACAAAATGGATGATTAGACTCAGAATAAATGGATTAAAATTAAATGAAAAAATGAATTACATTTGTTTAAAAACAAACAAATACAACAACCCAAAAAGTTGCTGTGATTCCATTTTCTCAGACCGATTGTACACAGCCCTTCCAAAAAACAGCTTTATAGCATAGTGGGGGTTTTTTGCGTGTTTTTTTTGTTTTGTTTGTTTTTTTTAAACTGATGCTATGACAATACATTTAAAATGGCAGGCCGTTTCTCTAATTGGTTAACAAATTATACTGTCAAATTATATTATTATATTGTCAAATGGTCAAATGGATCTTTAGGCTAGCATAGAAGGGCCTTTTTTGCACCCATGTTCCTAGACACATACGTATCTGGAATAAGTAATAAAACCTTGGCTAAGTCGCTTAATTTGACACTTGCTGAGTAATCAGGAATCCAGATACCCAAGAATTTGTAGACATCACGTTTCAAAGTTCAACACGTGTTCCTGTTAAAGGGCCTTTGTGTGTTACTAAAAACTTGTTTTTGTCAGCCGAAGCAGATTGGAGACGACTTCTGCGGCCTGGTGTTGAATCAGCCGCTGGGGGGTCTGCGGGTCATCGAAGGAAGTCCGTTGTTCGAGGACCGCACCGAGGGCATGGGTGCCGTGGCTGCATACACATATGGCGAGCACACGGTGGTTTTCGTGGGGACACGTAGTGGCCAGCTGAAGAAGGTGAGCGCCTTCCTTGTGTGCGTGCGTGCATGTGTGTGTGTGTGTGTGTGTGTGTGTGTGTGTGTGTGTGTGTGTGTGCGTGTGCGTGTTCGTGTGTGTGATGTTGGGGGGGTGGGGTTGAATGTAATGAACTCCAACCACACTAGTAAAAAGAGCTAAGCAATATAGCTGTGAAATAAATTCCCAAAGATTTTTCTGTGTTTGTTTTATGATTTGACTTGGGAGCATAAAATTGTCACATGGGCACTATATTGTGACAAAGAAGTAGCAGTGTAGCATAGTAAGCACATTTTTAAAATTAAAAAGACTCTTCTAATAATACGTTCAGTTCAAGTTTACTCTGCCAACCTAAACATAAACCAACAGCATTACTCTGCCTTTAGGTCCACTAGCTTAATGCTAACAGAAGAAGAAACACCGTTAACTGGGCTATCGTATAGAATTCATGTGACAGTGTTTTGATGCTTATAGTTAATAAGTTACTTACTGTAGTTGAGGGAGACTTGTATTAGAAACTTGTATGGTTAAATTCTACTACCACTCTAAGTATGTTTTGCTGTATGTTTTTATTAAGTATTGAACATAATTACAGTTTGGCATTTTCTTTTGAAAAACATGACTAAAATATTTTTGGGGAGAGCTATAATGGATTATTAGCATTCATATTAATTTCCATGAGTAAAGATGACTTGAAACAGGAGTGCTTTAATTATGAACATAATCAAAGAATGAGTTTACGTCATATCTCAAGACATCACTGTCATGGTAGTCTCACTGTCATGGGACTGTTATAGACTGTAATTAAGTAAATGTGATTTGATGGACAGATAGTAAGTTTTCATGTATTCTGCTGACTTTGTGCGCTTGTGTGTGTGTGTGTGTGCTTGCGCATGTGTGTGTGTGCATGCGCGTGCACTCAGTCACACTGGTCTTTTCAAAACAAACAGCTTAGGCTAGAGGAGTGACACGATGTACTGACCACACACTCGCACAAACATGCATTTGTGTTTGCAGAGGGTAACCAAGGTGAAATATTGTATGTACTGTCTTGTCTATTTGATTGATGTATAACACCAGCATTATGATGTGCCTGTCATGGTTATGTGACTCGTGCACCGGGAAGTTATTGGTTGCTAACAAACATTTACACAGCACTGTGTATCTCTTTGTGTATTTTTGTGCCCTTGGATGCAGTAAACGCCTTTCATTTAAAAAAAACAAAAACATACGTACAACACACACACCCGCATAAGTTTTTTTCATCCTTTTTGCTCATTCCATCCCTCTCTGTCCTTCGACAACCATTTTTTAAATCCATAAACCTCATCCCGCAGGACACACATACAAACACACACTGCCATAAATGTGTGTGTGGTCTGAATAGAAAACTAAGCATTTCATGGTGTGTGCGTGCCTGCGTGTGGTCAGTGGGATGACACACCCAGTCTAAATGTGAACATGGGAGGAAACCAGTGTGTGCCTGCCACACGCTAGTATCGTGGATGGCGTCACCGCACTAATGTGGCATACTACTAGTCTGGCAGCACCATAGTGCCACAAGGCCAATCTATTGTTGTTATTATTGTTGTATTCGTGTGTGTGTGTGCGTGTGTGTTTCCCTGATGTAAAGAAAAAAAAAAAGGTTTTCCTTCCACATTGTAAAACAAGTTAGCATGGTAGCTTCAATGAAAATGAAAAAAAATTCCCTAGGTAGTAGTGGGATAATTTACACAGGTCTAATTGGCTGGATCCAACTGACAGATATTTTGCATTTCAGTTAAAATCCGTGACTGGCTGTAATGTTGTAATTTGCGGATTGATCATTTGATCATATTCGTTCAATAAAATATCTCAGCAAACAATCCTCGCTACTCCAGGGATGTTCTGTGTTGACATTATTAACACAGGGGGGCATTGTGTATTCAATGCTCTCTGTTTTTGGTGGATTTTTTTTTTTAGTTAATTGTTCAATGTATTTCCATTCATCCATTTTCTATAGCCGCTTATCCACACTAGGGTCACTGGCTTGCTGGTGCCTATCCCAGCCGTCTTCAGGCTGTAGGTATCGGCTCTGACATTGACTGACGTCTAACTCTTTAGTATCTGCTCTGACATTGATTGACACCCAATCCACTGTTTATCCGTATTTGCTTTACTTTAACTGGCGACCAGTCCATTGGTTTGTCCATTCTGTATGCCCTCTAGCATTGACTGGAAACCATTCATTTGTTTGTTTGAAAGTGCCGCACATTGGCTGGTGCGCATTCCAGCATGAACCCTGTGTTTTGCGCAGTCAGTTGAGATCGGTTCCAGCTCACCCGCATCCCTATAGAGGATAAGCGCAATAAAAAATGGACAGATGGATGAATGGGATTTTTGTTATCATGGTTATGATGGAAGCTTGTGTGTGTGTGTGTGTTTGTGTGTATATGTGAATGTCTGTATTTTTGACAGAAACCTCTTTGTGTCTAACATTGTTTCCTGTTCCCATTGTGCGTGTGTGTTTGTGTTTGTAGGAGATCGTGTCTCTGTAAGTGTCTAACTTAGCGTTCCTTGAATTCCCTGCTGAAACACACTCGCACAAACACTGAGAAGGATTAATTATTATGCTGTTGCTATGGAGACGATGAAAGAATTTGTGGATGTGTTACTGAGAACTCTTCACATTGGATCATGTTTCGTCTCGCTATAGGTTACCATAGTAATGATGACATGTTGGGGTCAACGGTGGCTCTCATGTTGACTTTTGGCCAGCCTCAACATGCCTGAAAATTCTTTTTTTTTTTTTTTTTTTAATTTGCAAGTTTACGTGCCTTGGTGACAATTAAGATATATTAGTGGTTGACAAAATAATGGCAAGAAAGGCGCACCGTGGAAAGAATGTTACCTACACCATTATGACCCAATGAAACAAAATAGGGTGACCATCTCTATCAAAATTTCCAAGCATTAAGGATCCATGCATAAAATGAAAAAGGAAGTCTGTCATTTTAATTTGAATTGTAATTTGGTGTGAAGAAGGGCGTATGAGGGCCTGTTAATTTTTCTCCAGTTTCATATTTACCCTGCGACATAACATGAGAGTTAAAAAAAATTCTCTTATGGCAGTCATATCTTACACACAGATGACAAACAACTTCACAAAAGGTCGTATGGCTATTAGGGAAATACGAGATATAAATGCTTCCAGCTTACTGAAGGAAGTTGGAAGAAAATGAGAGAAAATTACATATTTGTTGTGTGACTGGAGGATGGGAAGCATCAGTTGGTGGTCTTGCTATTATCTATTGTGTGTGTGTCTGTGAGTGTGTGTATGTATTAGGGGGATGGAATGGGAATGGGCTAATAAGCTTAACAGACACCCCCATCCATGTCACCCCTCACTGGCCTTCCTCCTTCTCGTCTTCCTCCCTCAGGCTCTAATGGCTCAATGAACAATGTGTAGTGTGTGTGTATGTCAGCAAAATTCACTCACAGACACACAGAATTCTTTGTTTATATCCATTCATGTTTTTCTAATGTGTTCATCATGACTATCGTGAATGTGAATGCAGTTGTTTTTTTTTTTTTGTCTTTTGTTTTCCCTGTAAGGATTACTGATTTATTTTATATGTATGTAGGACTGTTTATTCAATTGTGCAAAAAAATAATTTAATTGAAAAAATTGTATCCATCAAACAATTTATAATGTAAAATTCCCATTTATATAAATTGTTTCCCCTCAGTTAGTTTCCTGCACCACATGTGTTTTCTTAAAAAAAAAGTTGACTTTGTTGAGAAACATTCCAAGTTTTCCAATTACTTTGTTCTCAATAGGTTGTACCCCCCCCCACCCCCCACCCAAAAAAATCGGACCGCCACTTTTGAGTGAGCCAACATCTCCAACAGGAGCTATATCAATACATTTTGAGTTTTTCAAGACGATGACTTTTTGTGCTTGCTTCAAAGTGTTCATAGTGTTTATTGCCATGCCTAATTAAAGTTTTTTTTTACCTATACATCTAACAGAGTCGATGAAATTGCTATAGACTACAAGGCTAACTCTAATCCTGGTGTCAGTGTACGCTTGTTCTCCCTCAGTGTTGAGCATGACCTTGAAGTTATATGCAACACACACACACAAATTAATATACAGTATATACAGTATGCAATTGGTAAGCGGCTCTAGAAAATGGATGGATGGATGAGATGGAACCCTGTCCGCGGGTTTCCAAAGCATTATAGTGACATTACAGCATGTAAGGTAGAGGCCACTTAGACACATACACAAAAACACACACTACACACAGATTGTCACAGGGTTAGGGGTTAAAGTTCATATGTCAGTGCGTGGGCGTTTTTGAGCGTGTGTTTAAAGGTCTGAGTCATAGTCCCAGGTGAAAGGTCAAATCTTCCTGAATCTCTTCTTGAATGAGTGTGGTTGGTGGGGGGATGGGTAGGGGCCACGTGTATAGGGTTTTGGGTGGGTGTATTGGGTGGCAACTCCAGTGTCATATCATCTGCGATGTACATTTGTGTGTTGTTGTTTTTCTTTCCATTTTTGTGTGTGTGTGTGTGTGTGTGTGTGTGTGTGTGTGTGTGTGTGTGTGTGTGAGAGAGAGAGAGATAGAGATCATGTTTGTGTGTATATGTCTTTTACATTTTTGGTTTTAGTGTTTGTAGGTTTGTGTGTATGCATGTGTGTGTGTACACATGCATATACTGTACATGTATGTGTGTTTGAGTGTTTTTCTTTAACTTACATGTTTTTTGTGTTTGTATGCGCAAGTGTATGGATTTGTGTTTTTGTGTGTGTGTGTGCGTGTGTGTTTGTTTGTTTGGGTGTCCAATGTATGTAAGCGCACATGCAAATGTTTGTGTGCATCTGTGCGTGCAGTCTTGTTTTGTGTGTGTGAGCATGAACGTGTACCGTTCTTGCCTGCTGCAGTGTCCTACTTTCAAGCCCACTCCTCCTCTTCCATACTGTTGTGTGAGTGTGTTTGTGGGGTGGTGGTGGTGGGGGGGCTCATCAGCTCAAATTAAGACCAAATGCACGACAAGCAGACAGCTCATTAACACACTGACAACTACACACACTTCTTCCTCTTGCTCTCCTTCCTTCCTCCCGCTCACCTGCTTCCCTACTTTCATCCCTCCTCATGCTAAACCCCTCCATGATAGACACCGCTCAGCCTCATCTGTCTTGTTTTTTTGGGTCACAATCACACGAGGTGTGGGTTCCTGTGAGTGAAAGACGATAACACTTCATTTTACTGTACTGGGACATCATTTTGTGATATCCGTACAGACACAGTATAAGCCAACGTACTTTACAAGCCAAAATGATGCCAGTTTCATATACTGTACAAGCAACCTATAGCAGGGGTCACCAACCTTTTTGTGCTGAGACAAGTACCTTCTTTTTGCGGGCCAGCATAACCAACTTAACATTGTTGCTTATTAATTAGAGTTTGACATCTTTGTGTGCCAAGGTCCAGTGATTGGGGACCATTACTACGTGGTATGAGGAAAATATCTGGACGAACCATTATTGTATCTGTGTAACTCAGTCCTTCTCAAAGAGAAGGGTAACGCCCCAGGGGTGCAGATGACCCTGACAAACAGGCTTTGTTTTTGCTGTGTGAAGTGTAATTGCACATCCATGGCAGCAGGTGGTGCAGTGGCACTCTCATTGTCAAAGTTTGTGATGACATTATAAACTTTTGAAAATGCAGTATTGTCAACATTTCTAATATAAATTGCATTAATGATGCATGTGATTTAGGAAAATAAACAGTTTTATACCCTCTTCGTCAGATTAAACGGTTTAAGATATTGGTGCTCCTGCGCTTCTGTTCCAGGTCAATTTACATGTATTATTATTTATTGAGTTATTTTTAAACAACAGAACCTTTTGATATAGAAAGAAACGTTTCTAGTATAAATAAGGACTAGCATGATTTTTTAATTTAAACTCTTTGAAGCTTTAAAATTTTATTTATATTGATATTTTTGTTAATGCTGAAAAGAAAACCATTTTAGATATACTTCTACCATTTTCTTGGATAATGATCTTATTTAGGGTCTCCACAGAGAGTGGAGGGGGGCAGGCACTTTCCCCGGGGGCTTTGTAAAAAGTAATCTACAAGCACAGGTGTTACTCCACTGTCGCGGTTGTTGTAGGCATTAACATGTCAACCAAACATTGGAAATATTTAAGAGGTTTAACGTGAATGTTTGTCCAAGCACATCCGGGAGGGATAATGCTCAAAATTGAACTGAATATTGGTATGCGTGTTCCCCACTTAAGCCGTTAATCAGATCAGGGAAGAAAAATTTCCTGTAAACACCCACATTATGAAGGATAATCACTAGATAAATTTTAGACATCCCACACTTGGGCCTTTGCTGATTTTGGTCATAAGAAGGGGAAATAATCAAATTATGTCCAAAGATCAGTATGTGTGTACTAAAGACTGACATTTTTCTGAATCCCAAAAGATTCCCGCAGAATAGGTCAATGTCACCAGTCAATGTTGTGTAGTAGACAAGCAATGGACTTGTCATTAACCATTTAGAGAGCATTTGAATGTTATGCATGCTAAATTTCTGAATATGTGTGTCTGTATATGTGTTTGTGTGCGCGTGTTTTAGATCCGTGTAGATGGACTACCGCCGCCGTCCCACAATGCTTTGCTGTATGAAAGTGTAACAGTGGTGGAAGGAAAGCCCATCCTGAGAGACATGATGTTCAGTCCGGACCACCTCTACATCTACCTGCTCAGTGACAGACAGGTGTGAATGCACATGCAGGAACGCATAGTCGCCCACATACACGCATCTGACATCTACGGCCATCTTGTCGTTGTCTCAGGTGACCAGACTTCCGGTGGAGACATGCGAGCAGTATCAGTCTTGTTCAGGCTGTTTATCGTCGGGAGACCCTCACTGTGGATGGTGTGTCCTCTACAACAAGTAAGACATACACTGTGATAACATGCTATTATAAAAGAATGGGCAAGTTCTCTTTGCTAAAAACATTTTCATCAAGAGTCCAGGAATCCTTTATTTGTTACATTTTCCCCTAAAATTTGTTGTTTTTATTTATTACTTTTCGTATACAGTAAACACTAGTTATTTACAGGGGATGGATAGAAACCGTGCCATCTCACAAATAGTAAAAATCAACCTATGGTTGCCACACATTCAAATCCATTGGAAAAATTTTTGTTTGTTTGTTTGTTTTTTTAATCTGCCTTCCATCCTCATAGATCTTTTCTTTCTGGATGGATAGATGGAATGAAAATGGAATGGATGGAATGAAAATTATGGTGATACTGGATTTGCCGCAAACAACTGACGCTTCTGACTGGCTCTGATAATCTGCCTGCATGTGTTCGTGAAGGGCATTTATAGAAACATTAATGATGCCACATGGGAGCATGTGCACACACACTCACATGCACCATTTGTGAGTTTCTTTGATGTCAAGAGTCCAGGTGGAGACATTTCCTCTTTGCTGTAACATCAATCAAGTTGGCCTTCAAAATTAAAGAGCCCTTCTCTGTGCTTGTGAAGAAAAATGGCTACACTCATTCAGTCTTCATCGGATTTGCCATCACTCCATACAATACCGCAGTGTTGCTGATGTGTGCTTCCCTGCAAAATGTTATGTTTATTCTGGAAGAGAGTTAATGAAAATGTAGCATTTGTCTTTAATTACCTACAGAGGCCGCAAAAATGGCAACAACGCACTTAAAATGAAGAGTATCATAAAAGTGGTATTCCATTTGTGTTGATTTTTGTGGTCTATAACAACACGAACATGATCGGGCACTCATGAGTCATTTCATGTCACCCCTCCAGGTGTTCCAGACAGGAAGCATGTGAGAAGTGGCAAGAACCTCAGCACTTCAATACTAAGCTGGACCAGTGTGTCAACATTTCCGTTATCCCCAGCAACATGTCCGTCACTGCCCCGGCAACGCAAGTACGTCCCACCAAGGACATTAAATATGCATTGACCCTGGCTTGTCTGGTTTGGCCTTTTGCTGCAATATTGTCAGTGCATCGACCATATTGGAGGTGGAAAATATGCCTTGTAAACCAGTGGTTCTCAACCTTCTTTCATTGATGATCCCCTGTGAAATATAGTGTAGGTTTTCTGAATAAAAGAGCATTAACGTTTGGTCAGCTGATGTTTATTTACAGTTATTGATATATATTTGATAGCTACTAATTCCATGAAACGAGAGAGACGATCAGTCCCACTTTCCCATCTAACTGCTCTGTCAGATATTTCTGGTGGGAACTCACATAGTATGAGAATAGTTAACTATGCATCTAAACAATCAAGAGTAGTTACATTCATGGCAACTTTGTGCAATAAGAAAGACTTCTTTGTTTGGAGACTGGTAAATCACATTGCATTGCACATACATGGAAGGCACAATGTCAGCAAATTGTAATGGCAAAATTATGCTATAATGATCAAAAAGAATGAAAGGGCATTGTTCAGTCCCATGAGAGCCAGCCTGAGTGCGCCACCTCTTGGTAACATGACAAATGTTTTGTGTGTTTTTAACGCAAATGGCCAATAAAAATAATTCCAATGTTTCTGATTCAAGCTAATCAAGGTATGACACAGGTGTCAAACTCTAGTCCTCGAGGGCCGGTGTCCTGCATGTTTTCCAGGTGTCTCTGCAACGCACCTGATTCAAATTATTAGCTTATCAGCAAGCTAAGCAGGAGCTTGAAAATCAACCTGATCATTTAAATCACACAGAAACGCAAAACATGCAGCATACCGGCCCTGGAGGACTGGAGTTTGTCAGCTATGCTACAGTATATGGCGTTAATGTACAATTCAGTGCTCAAGGGGGCATCTGCATATTTACTGTTGAACTTCATAATGTCATGGAGTGTGACAATGTCTGTGTGCAGCTCAGCGTACGAGTCCACCATGTGCCTGCGTTGTTGGGGGGTGTGTCTTGCGTCTTCGAGGACATCAGCGAAACCTCGGCGGAGGTGGGGGTCGATGGTCAAGTGACGTGCATGTCGCCTACGCTCAGAGACCTGCCGCTACACTCCTACGGTGACACACAGACACACACATACTCACACATAACACACAAAAAGGGGGGCCATCTGGACATTATTTTGGATTAACCCTACCAAAATTACTAAAATACATATTTTTATTGTTATGAGTGTGAAAGTGTTCTGTTTTTGTGTGAGTGTGCTTCAGTATTGCTTGTCTGTGACTGTTTGAGTAATAGTGTATGTTACATATGTCCATGAGAATATTTCACTTGATTGTGTCAGAACAGGTTAATAGTTTGTGTTTGACTGTGTTTTAGGAGATTGTTTGTGAGGGTTTCACTAAAATGTGAGTATTTGCAATCTTGTGAGCTTATTTTGTTCATGTCAGAGAGTGAGTCAGCAATGTGTAAAAGAAATATTAGTTGATTGCATTTAAGTAGTAGGAGTGTGTTTCAATAGTGTGCCAGTGCTTCAGTAGCATGGATGCAAGATACATCTGGTTTTATGTTTCAGTAGCATCTGAAAGTCTTTTTTTAGTGTGTGTTTCACTTAGGTGAGGGGATTTTAGTAGTATGTGAGAGTGTTTTAGTTGTGTATTTCAAGAGTGTAAGAGAGGTAGAGCTTTTTTTTTTTGAGAGAACATTTGACTCAATCGTGCGTGAGCTTTTCAGTTGTGTTAATGAGAGCATTCCAATACCATTCTTGAAACCCCGCAGTAATGAGTGTGAGCATATTTTATTCACATTTGATTGGGATTCATCATTGTTTGACTTGATTGTGTGAGAGCCTTTCTGTAGTGAGAGTGTGTTTTTGGAGTCTGTGACAGCTTTTAATTTGTGTGTGCGTCTGTGTTTCTGTGTGAGAGAGTGTTTCAGTACTGTCCCTGATAGTCTTGCAGTAGTCATCGAGAGTGTTTCAGTTGTGCGTATAAGTATTCTTGTTTTTGTGAGAGTGTTTCTGTGGTGTGTGGAAATGTGTCAGCAATTTGTGTCCCTCACTCACTTGTAGAGTTAGTTTTCTTGTTTGAAAAATGTGTACATATTTGTGTGGGAACATTTTCTAGTATCATTGTATGTGTATGTGGAAATTTTACGTGATTGTCAATGCTTTTCAGTAGTGTTTGTGAACCTGTAATTAGTGTGATGGACAACCTTGCACTTGTGTGAGTGTTACACTTGTTAATGTGAGAGCTTCAGTAGTCGTGCAAGAACATTTCAACAGTATGTGTGAGCGTTTCAAAAGTGTGTGTGTGTGTGTTTCAGTTTTTTAAATAAATGCATCCATCTCATTCACTGGATCTTTGACATCTCTAGCCATAAAGGGCAGTGAATGAGTTAATTATGTCTATGACGGCCCCTCACAGACCCAAATAAGCACTCACCACACTATACTAACCCACGGTGTTGTCTCGGCAGGAGAGAAACGAGACGTCCAACTCAGTCTTCGATCCAGTGAAACAAGGCGCACTTTCATTAGTACCAACTTCACCTTCTACAACTGCTCTGTGCTCAACTCGTAAGCCTGACATCGTCCACTCTGTTCTTGTCTTCTTTGTCTGTTAATAGCGTCTCCACTTCCTTTTTGCAGATGCACTTCCTGTGTTGGCAGCATGTTTCCTTGTCACTGGTGTAAATATCGTCACATGTGCACCAACAACCTGGAGGACTGCTCCTTTCTGGAGGGACGCGTCAGCACATCCCAGGTAAAATGTAGCTTGGACTAAGCCTGCTCAGCAGAGCCTCATGTTTGCATGCGTGCATGTGTGTGTGTATGTGTGTGCTTGCGTGTGATCCTTTAGAAGGAGAAAACAACTAATTAGAAATTTATGCGAACACTACTGGTGAGGATATCTGCCTCATTTTTTATGTCAGGGGTCAGCAACCTAAAACAGTGAGAGCCATTATGACATCTACATTGAGGATAACTGTCTAAGAACAGTGATCCCTCATTACTTCTGGAGAATATCCACCCAAGCACGGGGAGAACATGCAAACTCCACAAAGGAAGGCTGGGGCAAGCTGGACTTGAACCCGGAACCTCCGAACTGTATCCGTAGTATCCGTGCTTGGTATTAATGACTTCTCAAAAGTTGAGAACTCCTGAAAGTCATTCTAGGTCAAAGCAGCTTTACATCATAAAGTCAACTGAGAAAATACTAAGATGTGCAAAGCAAAATTAAAATGCTACTTTAATTAATCACGTTTTTTTTTTTAAATCTCAGCCATTCTGTTGTTTCTCTGTATGTGTCCAGTATTTATGAAGTCAAATGATATCATCTGCAGCTCACCTATGGCCCTAAAATGGGACATGCTACAAAAAATGCATGTTTTGATTGATGGGTGTGTGTATTTGTATTTTGTCACTTTTGTACGTGTGTGTATAAGTGGAGTGACCCTTTCAAGCATTTCTCCACAGTCACTGCAGCATGCTGTGGTCGAGTCCTCTTCCTGTGGTGCTAACGGGCTTTCTGTCCATCACAAGGCAATTAATGCTTTACCTCCTTTGAGGAAAAACTGACAGTGTGTGCGCGTGCATGCTTCCTGCAGTCACTCACAAAGCTTAAGTCTGTCATTTGTTGGCATTTTTTCAACTGGCACGGTAAAAAATGAATTGCCTGTGACAAAGTCAAAACTATCAATTGAATTGCTCACACAAGAGATGAGATGTCATGATATCAAGATGAAAGTGATCAAAATGAAAGGATTATCACATTTTTAGTTAAATGGCAACAAAAATTGTCAGATACAAGTGTTTTTTTTTCTTCCACAATCATTTTCCATCTCTTAGATGCTTTTGCCAACTATTAGTAATAAAAAACATGTATGATAAGGATTAATGTCCTTATAACTTCATTAATTTTCTGTTAACTGCGGTTGTTATGGCATTATTTAAAATAAAAAAAAAAAGAAGCAAGTAGCCTGAATCACTGTCCGAATCCATCCTTGTTTTCCTTGTCAGGAAAAAGGATAACAACTGCTTTGTTGCCAGTGTTGCGTCTTATACATGGTAACATAGAAAATACCAGAATTTGACCCCAAAATTAAGGGTGCATCTCATACATAGGTGCGTCTTATATTTGGCGAATTACGGTATATGTTACGACGCTTGAGTAAACCTTTCCATCCCGGGCTCACACTATTGTCTTTTCGATTTGTTGTTAAAACAAATGAAGAAGGCCTTTCTACCCTTACTGTGAACTGGTAATGCTAATACTTAAAACAGCCGCCATGTTGCTGATCCTGTGACTTTCCATTGACAGGGCTGTCCTCAGATTCTGCCCACATCCGACATCCTGGTGCCAGCTGGTCTGGTTCGTCCTATCACGTTACGAGCGCGCAACCTACCGCAGCCTCAGTCAGGCCAGAAGAACTACGAGTGCGTGTTCCATATCCAGGGGAAAATCCAGCGCATCCCGGCGGTGCGCTTCAACTCATCCTGCATCCAGTGCCAGAACACTTCGGTAAGGCTACCCAGCATGTTTGGCTCACTTCCAAATCACTCTCTCAAATTAAGTCAGCACCAGCGTTATAGTTATGTTGAAAAGGCAATCTGAATACTTTAAAAAAGTAACTGAGTGACTTTGCTGCTTTTATTTTTTTTATGTTAGCAGACATAAGGACACAATATATGAATGCAAGTTCTACTTATAGGCATAAATTGTATGTTAAAGTAGCACCTATGTTAGCATGCTATACTAACAACCACATAGCAGATGGTTTTGACAAAACGAGTAAATAAAAGAAAAAAAACCAACATCTTTTCAAAGAACTTCTTGGTAAAGGGAAACGGGTCAAATAACGAGACAGATCTCGGCAGGCCTATTTCAGGTTGTTTATTCCTCGTTGGTTTGCAATAAACCTGCTCTGCTTTGTATATGTGGAGACTGTTTGGCCAATGAAGCAATATAGACAATTAGACATCAATGTCTACACATGCTTGAAGCAAAAAAGGCAAGCCTTTGGAGTTTTTTCTTCCCTCAAAAAAGATTACCCCGGCATTTCAGTGTGTCATTGTGCTGCAGTGTCAGTATCTACACCGCGTCCCACTCACAAGCCCTACTACACTCGAAAATGTTACAATAAAAGCCCCACATACCCCACAGTCTTGCACAGCTCGCTTCACCTCTTGACTGAAACACACAATCTTCTCAGCTCGGTGACCTTCATTTGTCCTTTTGTCACCAAACCAGTAGATAAGCTGTGTGTGTGTGTGTGTGTGTGTGTGTGTGTGTGTGTGTGTGTGCGTGCGTGCGTGTGCGTGTGTGTGTGTGTGCGTGTGTGTGTGTGTGTGTGTGTGTGTGTGTGTGTGAGGTTCACTTGAAATCAGACTTTATTTTCTAGCAAAGCACAACAACCATAAGTCCTGATTAGAGATAACTCATTGCTTGGTCTCTAATAACAAGTCTCATGAGAATGCGTGTGTACTGAGGCTGATGGGTGGGCTCAGCTGGATGATTTTAATGGTAATGGGAGCATTAGGCACATGCACACTGAATCATTGCACAAAGACATAGACTCAAATGCAAACAAAGTTCTATCACACCAACAAAACAAAACAACAAAAAAAGACAAACTAGAGCTTATAAAACAATTCCGGTATAACAAAGTGTAAATAAGCTTGCAATGTGATAGTTTCATGTGCACAATTTGTACCACACATAACACATCACAAAGTTTCTGTGTGTTCTTGTGCGATGCAGTACTGGTACGAAGGAACAGAGGCAGCTGATCTTCCGGTGGATTTCAACATTGTCTGGGATGGAGACTTTTTTATTGACAAGCCAGTGTCCATGAAAGGTATGTGTGATTCCTAAACATTCCAAATCTGTCGCTTGTTGACGTTGATCAGTTTTCCTATGCCCAAATTGTCTATGTCTATCGATGAATGACTTGAAATATGTTCTACGTCCCCCCACTCGTCCAAAAACAGCATTCTGATTAATATTGCATTTTATAAATTATGCAGCAAAATCCACCCATTCAAATCCATCTCAGGGGGCGGCCGTTTTGCCATTTGCTGTCGGCTGAAAATGGCATCACAGTTGCTCAGACCTGAGGTAACAAACGATGACGGTTTCAGCTTGCCATGATTGGTTGTTAGCCCTGAGCAACCGTGATGTCATTTTCAGTCGACAGCAAATGGCAAAATGGCCACCCTGTGAGATAGCAAAAAACAGGTGGCTTTTCCTGCTTAATTGTTATTCCACAAGCACAATATTTTTCACAATGCTGAATACCATTTGTAAACTTGGAGGAATACAGTGGGCCCCCGTGTTACGAACTTAATCCGTTCAGCGGCTAGGCTCGTAACTCGAATTGGCCGTATGACCAAAAAAATGCCGCGGTCAATGTCGTAAGATGAAAAATACGTAACACAGGGGGTTCATAAACCGGGGGCCCACTGTAAATGGTGATTAATTATATAAATCTTTTTGCATATTTTTAATTGTGTGTCCATTAAGCTTTATGCTTTTCCGATTTATTATATTATATTATATTATATTATGCTGAGTAGCAAGTCATAATACAATAATTTATGATTATTTGTCTCTGACTTCAACAATTTGTCCCATTCCCTTTTTCTTGTGGCTACGTTTACTCAGCATTGCTGTACAAGTGCGAAGCTCAACGCTCCAGCTGTGGCCAATGCCTGAAAGCACCAACCGCCTTCCAATGTGGCTGGTGCGCTGAAAGCAGGAAGTGCGTACTACGTCAGCACTGTGCGGCTCCGGAGCACAGCTGGATGCATCACGGACGCCACAACGTGCGCTGCAGCCACCCACGCATCAACAAGGTAGGAGCACTCATGCGCTACCTAGGCTCCACCCCAACACCTGCCAATACAAAATGTTGTATCCTGCAGATCTCTCCTCTGACGGGACCTCGCGAGGGGGGGACTCGTGTGACTATCGAAGGAGAAAACCTGGGCCTGCAGGTGAAGGAGATCACGCATGTGCAGGTGGCTGGTGTTCGCTGTAACCCCGTTCCCTCGCTCTACATCAGCGCAGAGAGGTCAGTGTGAACAAAAACAAGCGTACCTTTTATTTGGAGTGGATAGTGATTTACAGCCAATTGCGAATTTCCACAAGTAATCACTAGAAAATATTATAACACCCTAGTCTACTCTAAACCACACATACTCTGTATAGTATGCGCCACAAACATTTGAACAGTATTTAAAACATTGTTTCACTTAAAAATATGGTAAACCACTTACAGCTATGCGCTTTGATTCACAATTTACAGTACGTGAACGAAGACATCAACAATGCTGCTGAATAATTTTAACGGTGCTGTCTGTTGTAAAACTTTGAATGTATGAAAAAATGCAGGCAGAGGCTTCTGGGGACTGTGCTGGTAGGAGAATGTGCAGGTTCGCAGTCCGCTGGGCTGATGTACTATAGTAGTTTGTGCTTCTGTGTTTACTGAGCCCAAATTTGCTGGATCCAGCCTGACAAAACTGGTTGGAAGCACCGTAGGTTTAACAATGTTCGACTGAGCCGCTGATATGGGTTCCTTTAGTTTTGGTTATGTGTACAAGCCGAGGGCCGGACTGATCACATGTTTATTAGAAAAGGGAAAGAGACCGCGCACAGGGGTGCAGGGGTTCTCAAACTTTTTGAAGTTCAATATTTTCCCCAAAATCCATATTTTTCATCCTTTAATCTTTCACAATTTATTTTCAGTGGGAAGATTCCCCGCTCATTCCCGATGGGACATTTAACATTTCACATTTTTTACTTTTCCCATTTCACATTCATAATATTTCACTCTATCATTCATTCAACCCATTATTCCAATAATTAATGCATTTTAATAGTTCCCATAATTCCATATTTTCACTTCAATATTCCAATATTCATTTTCATTAATGGGATATATTCATCTGCTTTATTCATTAATGGGAGATTTAACATTTCAGATTTTGAGCTTCCCCATTACACATTTAACTGATTCACTTCGCCTACGGACCATTTCCACCCTTCGGATAATTCATAAATATTAATATTTTCCCATAATTCCATATTTTTCACCTATAATAATTCACAATTCATTCCCAATAGCATATACAACATTACACATTTGAAGCATCCCCATTTCATTTTAGACATCATTGAATCCATTCCTTTCACATTTTCATCATTACTAATATTCACACATTCCAATAATTCATACCTATTTTAATATTATTACCCATACTTCCTCATTCATTCCCACCGTTCTCAACCAAAACTTTGTAACCTTCCTTCTTCACAATTACTCATCCGATTTACACCGCTCCAACTTAAATCGAGTCCCCTGATTTCCACCATTCCATGTATCTATTTCCCTCTTCCCACAATTCAACATTTTCCCACAATTCCATGTTTTTCCCTTGTATCTTGTATTCCTTATATCTACATTATTTGGCCTTTTCAAACCGTTCCAACCTTGTAATATTCAGAATACTTCAGATTCAAGCCATTCAAACATTCCACATCATTCCACCATTCAACGCCTCTCTCTGCAGCGTTTTCGCCTTCACACACAATTTCTTCAGGAATTGCACATTTTCTAGTTACAAATGATATTCCAGTTATAAATTATATTCCTTTCAATGCAAAACATTAATTTGATTCAAATGAGTATGATTATCAATACAAAACATTTGCATATGCTAACATTTCCCAAAAGGAAAAAAAATGCTTACGAGCTAAACACATACAAGGCAAGACTAAATAACATGCTGAAGATAAAAACTAACATTAGCTAGCATGTTATTTATAGTCACAAGTTGGACCAACAAATAACTAATTTTGGGCATATTAGTATAAATGACAATCACTGCCCAGATCTCACAAAGAGAAGGAACAGCTGACAACTGGCTGACAGCAACTGGTCCCAACGGAAGTCCATCCCAGGATTAGCAGCGATAGAAAATGGATGGATAGATGGACTCACATATTTAGTATGATAGTTTTAGTATTAGTATTAGCTATTGACGTGAGTGATATATGGTTAATTTTTCAATTATTCAGTGAGCTACTGACCTGTAATTACCTGTGACGAGTTATTCTCAAATGTTTTTCCAAAACAAACTAACTGTGGTGTCTGTGTGTGCATGCGTGTGCAGGGTGGTGTGCGACATGGCCGAGGCACTCCTGCCTCACTCTCCTGGCGGCGCGGTAGAGTTGTGTATCGGTGTCTGCAGCGCTGAATATCGCACCATGTCCACGCAAGCCTATGCCTTTGTGGTGAGATTTTATTCCCATCTGCACGTTTGTCTCATTTATTGTTGCGAGTGCTTAGCAGAATCTTGATGTGTATTCTTTCTCTCACTCACTCACTCACTCACTCACTCACTCACTCACTCACTCACTCACTCAGAGTCCCAGTTTGAGCAACGTTCGTCCAGAGAGAGGTCCGGTCTCCGGGGGAACCAGACTGACAGTAGCGGGTCGGAACTTGGATGCCGGCAGCAGCGTGTCAGTCTTCATCGACAAAGACGAGTGTCTGTTTGTCAAGTAAGCCATGAAAACAGAAATTATTCCCTCAGCCGTCAGAGTGGAATATTCCTTTTATCCTTATCCTAATCCAGACGCATCAATCGGGAGGTGGTCTGCATAACTCCCGCCTCGCAGTCAGGAGTTGGTCCCGCCCTCATCCGTTTGATGATTGACAAGGCGGAAGTGACCAGTTCGGACATCAAATACACATACACGGAGGACCCAACCATCACCGCTATAGAACCCAACTGGTCCATCCTCAAGTAGGCCTCCGCCCGCTTTCACGGTCCACAGATCACAGCAGAGAGGTCTGAATCCCGCCCTTTGTTTATTTGTGCCCGTAGTGGAAGCACAGTGCTCACGGTTACAGGAACCAACCTGCTCACCATCCAGGAGCCCAAAGTCAGAGCCAAATATGGTGGCGTGGAAACCAACAACGTAAGATCAGTCACATGGTCATGATACTTTGTCGTAACCAGTGGTGCACATCATTTTTTTGTGGGTTACTCAAATGAGTACAAAGACATAGTATTTGGTACGCACCGTTTTTTTTCATGCTTATGACATCACCTGATTGGGATATCACATTGTACTAACAACACTTTTATTTATTTTTTTACCTCTGGTGGTTATGCCACCACATGGTTACGAGAAGTTATGGGACTGCGTAGTTATGACCTCACATGGTGATGTAAACACATAGATATGATATCATATGGATTCGACATTGCATTTTTTGACCAGACATGGTTAAGATGTCTCATGTTTTATGAAAACATATGGACATAACATTGATATCACCTGGCCACATGACCACATTTTTTGACACTACATGTTTATGACATCATATGGTTATAATCTCACATTGCTTCAAAAACACATTATGACATAACATAGTTGTGGCATCACATGACAGTGTCACATGGCTATGCCCACATTTTTTGATATCACATGGTTTTGACATTATCTGGATATGAGGTCACATTTCGATGTGATTGTGAGAATGTGTAGTTTGTCTCTGTGTGCCCTGCGATTGGCCGACAACCAGTCAAGGGTATCCCCGCCTGTCTGCCCCAAAGAATATCGTTAAGACATCAGATGGTTATGATATCACACAATTAAACGTTCACATGGTTATGACACCATAATAGTTACAGCATCCTCCTATGGTGTATCTCCTCAGTTCTGCACAGCGGTCAATGATAGCGTCATGACGTGTTTGGCTCCCGGCCTTGTCTACGGCAAACCCAATCCACCGGAGGTGGCGCTGCATGCAGATGAGTTTGGCTTCATCTTGGATCAGGTGATGTGTGTAATTTAATAATATCAGTGCTTATTTTACCTCAGGAGAGTGTTGGGACCCCGGGATTCACAATACTAAAAAATTATGGGTCCCGACAGAAATGTATGGCGTCGATTTTTGATTCTTTGTGATTCAATTCAATCAAAATTAATTTCTGCTTCAATCTATTGATGTGCAAAGAATCATCACACAACTTCAGTCTGCTTTGCAAGAGAATAAAAAAGGGAAACTGTCTTTTAAATTGCACAGTATGTGCAAAGCATGAAATGTGTTCCAGTTTTTTCATCTATGTGCATATTGGGAGAATTATAAGTCACAATTTTAACATAATTAATTATTTAAAATGTTTGTGAGTGGGCATGGGACGATATCAGAATCTGACGTTATGATAACCTTGAACCAAAATATCCCGGTTTTGAAATGAGGATTCTAAAATGTATAAAATCAAAATCTTTTGGTAAATAGCATTTTTTTTATATTATATCAACAGTTTTGTTAATAGTATAAATGCACAAAAATATTTTGAAAGCTGACTGATTTGAAATTAACTGCCATCGAGTAGTAGTGGTTTATTTCAAATCAATCGTTCAAATATTACATGTATTAATAAATAGCACTAATATTAATAAAATGCCTAGCGTCCTACCTCGAACGATATAAAAAATACTGCGTGAAAGTAGCATAAGCATAGCTGTGGTAATTTACTGCAGTAACTCAAGCCGACAAACCCGGAAGTGAACGTGAGAACGTGATTGACTAAGGCAGCCAAAGAGTATAAGGCGCATTGAGCGCATCCTGCCTCTGCTGGTTTAAATTGCCTAACGTGAATCAACTTCCAGTCCTCTGGATGCAACGTTGATTTGAAAGTATGCGTCCCATGACAAAAATTATACGTCGCGGACGCAGGCAAAATGAAGCATTGCAATAATAATATAATAACGTTGCACGGACAACAAGGCGTGTCTTTTCTGAGCATTAAAGTGGACATAGTATGGAAAATTAAATAAGACTGGAGTCACAAGTTGTTAATTTTCAATAATAAAGCTTTAGTTTTTAGCACAAATGTTCAAAATTTCCACTGATAAATCAATATTATGGATGTTGTTGACATTCTTTTTTTTATCTTTTTTGTGTGCGATGACTTTTGCATGTCAGGTATCGTCTCTGCTGGTGCTTAACTCCACCATCTTCACGCACTACCCCAACCCAACCTTTGACCCCCTGGGCATCTCAGGAATCCTTGAGGTCAAGCCAGGCTCCCCCATTATCCTCAAGGTAAAAAGCAACAACACAGAGCGTCCGGACGTGCACCACAATGTATGAACCACTCCTCTGTGCAGGGTAAGAACCTGGTCCCAGCTGCCCCTGGCAACAACCGTCTGAACTACACCGTTCTGATTGGCGAGTCTCCATGCTTGTTGACGGTCTCGGAACATCAGCTGCTTTGTGACTCGCCGGAGTTGACCGGAGAACAACGCGTGTTGGTGAGCCAGCCCTCCACCCGACACAGCAACAATTCCATTGAGTGTGTTTTGGCACCACACAGCCAAGAGACTCAGACCTATCCTTTGCATTTTGTTTTCATTTTTTATGACAACATTTCCAAGTCACTGCAAGCATTTAGATATTGCTGGCGTCAGGAATCCTGGCAATATGTGGCAATGTGGTGATTTTTTTCGCAAATCTATATTATTGGTGAGCCCACACATCTGGAGGAAGTGAATAAAAACACTCTCCATATCTTTCTTGTACTGTTTTAGCTAGAGCATTGTTAAAACCATAAAGTACCTTGCTGAAATGTTATGTTTTAACAAAAACTAAAGAATACAGTAGTACGCTTTTTTCCTCAAAAATAGTTTTATCCAACCAATCTCTTCCACCCCTGGACCTAACAAATACCCCCATTGGATTTTCTCTGCAACAGTCAACACCCTTAATACTGTAATCCTAAAATAGCCCTGTTTTGGGCACTCCTGAAAAGTGAGTATTTTAGAGGTAATGTATAAGCAATTGTGCCCGATGCCTTCCACAGACAATTTCCAATATCAAGCTGTTGACCTTAGGTAGGATAGGTAAGGAAAAAAAATGTGTGTCATTTTAATTCCACAGCATTTAAGTCAATTGTGATTTGGGGATTGTGCTTGCATTGTGCTTTGTGTCATTTGCCCTAAACCTTGAGCTGCAATTTCTCGTAGATCCTGGTTGGAGGTTTGGAGTTCTCTCCAGGAACGCTGCACATTTATTCGGACAGCGCCCTCACGCTGCCAGCCATCATTGGAATTGGCGCGGGTGGCGGCGTGCTGCTGGTCGCTATCATCGCCGTGCTGATTGCCTATAAGCGGAAGACGCGGGATGCTGACCGCACATTAAAGCGTCTTCAGCTACAGATGGACAACCTGGAGAGCAGGGTGGCGCTGGAGTGCAAAGAGGGTGCGCACAGTCACGCACAAGCACCACACACACTTATGGTGTATGTGTCACATTGATGCGTGTGTTTGTATTGTGTAGCCTTTGCCGAGCTTCAGACTGACATTCAGGAATTGACCAACGACATGGACGGAGTCAAGATTCCCTTCTTGGAATATCGCACTTATACCATGAGAGTCATGTTCCCAGGAATAGAAGAACATCCAGTACTCAAGGAGTTAGACGTATGTCACATGAGCTAGTTAATGAGCCTGTTTACAAAAGCACATTTAGTGTTGTTGTCTTGATGACTTGTATGACTGTGTGTATTTCAGTCTCCGGCCAACGTTGAAAAAGCCCTGCGACTCTTCAGTCAGCTTCTCAACAATAAAATGTTCTTGTTGACCTTCATCCATACATTGGAGGCTCAGAGGTCATTCTCCATGCGAGACCGTGGTAACGTGGCCTCGCTGCTGATGGCAGCGCTACAGGTACCACATCCTCAATCTTAAAGTCATCACATTTTCTCAAAGAGGGATCATAATCTGCCATGGCATGTAGCTAGCACACAACGACACCATAGCGTTTTGAATTTAGGGCTATCGCCGCCGTTGCTATGCTAACGTTTGTGGCGTTGCATCAGGGTCGCATGGAGTACGCCACGGTGGTCCTTAAGCAGCTGCTGGCGGATCTTATCGAGAAGAACTTGGAGAATCGGAACCACCCAAAATTGTTGCTGAGGAGGTCAGTGAGCGACTGACCGCTTCCAAATGTGATCTCGCAGTCCAACCGCTCCCGATTTGACCTTCTTACTGTGTGTTGCAGGACAGAATCTGTGGCCGAGAAGATGCTGACCAACTGGTTCACTTTCCTCCTGTATCGCTTCCTCAAGGTGATTGACATGCTTCTATTTGTTTGTGTGAATGTAGCTAACACGCTAACTAGCTAATGTAGCCTAATGGTCAAGCACTGGAGCTGTGCCGAGTTCATGCCATTTACGATATGATTAACTACTCTTATGGGATGGTTCACTATAATTTTGGCATGATGCACAACAATTATACAATTTGTTGAAATTGTGATCGTTCTTTACAACAGTGGTTCTAAACCTTTTTTTAAGTGTTTATCCGCTGGGAAATTCACAGAAAAGTAACTACTAAAAGAAAAAAAAAAGAATTAAATCAAACAATGTGTAATTTGTGTCTGATTAATTAAACTTTGGAATTCCATTCGTAATGATCTCTAAAGGTTTATTTCAACTCCAGAAGATAATTCTAGTAATAATCTGTTTTGTTCTGACTTGTCTGACAGAAGTTTTTTCCAATGCTAATGACAATGCTCATTTGTATTAAATTCAACAAAATAGAAAAAAATGTGATGTTTCTGTCACTGCATTACCAACAACAAAAAATAGATCAACTGATACATGCAGAACTCTTTAAAGTGCTTTACGTACCCCCAGGGGTACTCATAGCACAATTTGATAAACAATGTGACTGATTACAATACTCTTCCGTTAAGATTCATTGCAGTTATCTTACTATTCATTTCAATTGTGTGGAAATCAGTCATTGTTTGAGATTCGATTCAGTTTTATTATGATACGATTTTTTTTAAATTTACAATACAATTCCTTACAGTTAGGACACAATTCATTACAATTACAATGTGATTCACTTAGCTTATGATATACTGTAGTATGTTTACTAGAATTGTTACAATTTCTTTCTTGCTCTCTGATTTCACTGATTCACTTTCAGTCGCATATTGCAAATCACACCACGACTTGCGAAGTTATAATAAGACTCACACTGATTATGATTCACTCCAATTACGTTAGGATTCACTTTTACAATTCAGTGTACAACACAATGCCAACCGCAAGAGTTTAGTGGAGAGGTAGCCAACTCATTAATACAGTATAACCTCAGATGTTTTTATTTCCCTTTTATCTGTCAGGAATGTGCTGGGGAGCCTCTGTTTATGCTCTACTGCGCCATCAAGCAGCAGATGGAGAAAGGGCCCATCGATGCCATCACAGGCGAAGCGCGTTATTCACTCAGCGAAGACAAACTCATCAGGCAGCAGATTGACTACAAGCAGCTGGTAATGCACAAGCCCGCATATGCTTGCGAACGAGCGCAGATACGCCTCAGCTGACAGTGCCATCTCCTTTTAGACAATGATGTGCATCCCTCCGGAGGGGGAGGCGGGCACAGAGGTCCCGGTCAAGGTGTTGAACTGCGACACAGTGACTCAAGTCAAAGACAAGCTGCTGGACGCCGTCTACAAGGGTATCCCCTTCTCGCAGCGACCGCAGGCCGACGACATGGACCTCGGTAATGCTTATGTTCCTTAATTGGTACAAATTGTCATCAAATTTCACTATGATTAGAATACTGTTCATTCCATGTGTTGTGCGTTTGTTTAGAGTGGCGTCAAGGTCGGCTGACCAGAATAATCCTGCAGGACGAAGACGTGACCACAAAGATTGAGAGCGATTGGAAGCGACTCAACACGCTGGCTCATTATCAGGTACGTTGTTCCGTCCGTCCGCCATCAACTGACCAGGAAGTGGCGTGCAGCCTTACCTCAATGCCAATGTGTTGCCAGGTAACAGACGGCTCCCTGGTGGCGCTCGTCCAGAAGCAGGTTTCTGCTTACAACATCGCCAATAGCTTCACTTTCACCAGATCGCTCAGCAGATATGGTACACACACACACAGACACACATCCTAATGGGAGTAAATTATGTAACAAATGCAGTAAATTGTACCGTAATCATTACATTGTAATTAGGGGTAAAACAAGCCCATGAGTGATTTACGTTCCCTGGTTTAAAAAAGAATTAAAAAGGACACCTTTTATTTTTATTGTTTTAAGTGTGCACTGTCAAGAAAAAGACTTTTTTTAATGATAAGTTAATTTTATCAAATTGTACTTGTAGTTAATCATAACGTAATTGTAGTGAATCATATTGTAATGGGATGGAATCTTATCATAACCCCGCAAAATTGTATCGTATATACATTTAATTGGATTGTAAACGGGCACAAGTTGTTTGCAAGGGGGGGTGAATTGAATTGTATCATATTTGTGCTTCTACTAATCTGTTGCTACTACAAGAGCTACAGTATATGGACAGGTTGCTGACACACTCTCCCTAATATTGTCAACACACATAAACTAACAGTGCGCTTTGTGTGTGCAGAATCTTTACTGCGCACGTCCAGTAGTCCTGACAGTCTGAGGTCCAGAGCGCCCATGATCACACCAGACCAGGAGACAGGTAGCTGACATTTTGCTAAGCTAACAGTGACCTAAGACAACTGTTTGTATACTATATTAAAGGTACACTAAATGCAGGAATAATATGAAAGTCGTAATTTTGATCGTTTAATAATTTCCTTCATGTTTCAGGAACTAAACTGTGGCACCTGGTCAAGAACCACGAGCACAGCGACCAACGCGAAGGTGATCGCGGCAGCAAAATGGTCTCTGAAATCTACCTGACACGCCTCCTGGCCACGAAGGTATCTCACAGAGGCTATCGTTAATTTCAGCACGGTCCCTTGTACGGTTCAGAATTGACAGTAAACTTGCGCTTTGGTCCTCCCACCACTAGGGGACGCTGCAGAAGTTTGTGGATGACCTCTTTGAGACGGTCTTCAGCACCGCCCATCGAGGATCCGCTCTCCCGCTAGCCATCAAATACATGTTTGACTTTTTGGACGAGCAAGCTGACAAACGACAGATCAGCGACCCGGACGTGCGACACACCTGGAAGAGCAACTGGTAGGATTCCAGGCGTGCCTTTCACTCCCATTGCTATTCCATTCACTGCATTTATGATGTGGTTCATGACAGTTATGTTCACGCTCACTAAAATTACAAAACTGTTTGCTTGAGTTGCAATTCAATTATGATTTCAGCACACAATCCTAACAGTGGCTTTCTGCATGTCCAGTCTTCCTCTCAGGTTCTGGGTCAACGTGATCAAGAATCCACAGTTTGTTTTCGACATCCACAAAAGTAGCATCACCGATGCTTGCCTGTCAGTCGTGGCTCAGACCTTCATGGACTCGTGCTCCACATCGGAACACCGACTCGGAAAAGACTCTCCCTCCAACAAGCTGCTCTATGCTAAAGACATCCCTAACTACAAGAGCTGGGTGGAAAGGTAGCTGACACACGAACTAGCTAGGATAGCCCAGTAGCTAACTAGATGTCCTTGGTGGAGAAGTGGCTAGTATGCTAAAATTACCTTAATTCCACAAATATGACACACTTTTTTCCCCCCATGAATGAAGGCCAAAAGTATGGGTGCTACCTATAAATGATGACCTAAAAAATGCCATTTGAGGAAGATTGAATTGATTCGTCAGCCACATAAGCCCAGTTTTGACTCCCAGATATTTATATCGGCTGTATTCTTACTTAGAGTAATTACCGTGATGGAACAAGCTAGAGGGCCGAAGTCAGTTGCCTGTTAGCAGCCAGTGCCTGTTGCAGCTAACTGTGGCTCACATTAGCTGATGTTGTTACAGCATTACTTTCATTAAAAGAAGCAAGCAGACTGAACCAACGTCGGATTCCATCCCGGTTCACACACAGGAATGTTACTAAAGTGGGGAGGATCATGTAAATATTTATGATGTCTCTATCCGATTCAATTAAGAATGCACCAGCTAGAGAACACGGAAAGGTATTCCAATAGACCCGTTTATTAATTGTGGTCTACACACACTATCATAAACTTGGTGGAACAATGATGGTGCGCAACTTTGGGTATTTATGGCAGAAAGAACATTACACTGGCGATGCGTTCATCTACCGCTCACAATGTGGGAAATCTGAAACACACTTAACGTGCAAAAAAATATTTAACATACAGATATGAACACAAGAAAAGAAAGAATTGACAAAGACGAGATTTCTTCTGTTTTTCCATAGTTTTTACATTGTCCCCAAATTGCTGACGTGTCCTATACATGGTAAGATAGAAAATAGCGGAATTTGACCCTTAAATTAAGGGCGCTTTCTATACTCTGGTGCATCCTGTATTTGGGGAATTACGAACTATTAACTAATCAATACTGCCTAATCGAACGATATGAAGAATAAGCTTCCTGTCTAGTGAGAGACATTAAGGGTTTTGATATGCATCTGGCAGGTACTACAGAGACATTGCCAAAATGCCGAGCATCAGCGACCAGGACATGGACGCCTACCTGGTGGAGCAATCGCGTCTCCACGGCAATGAGTTTAACACTCTAAGCGCGCTCAGTGAGCTTTACTTCTATATCAACAAGTACAAGGAGGAGGTGAGTGCACAAGAATCATTTATGAATTTAATTTAGGAGTCCTCAGTTTTACAATTTATTTAGTTACCTAATCTGAGCATAGCTAATAAACCGAGCAGTCATATGGTGACGATGTCGATGACGCAGGTTCTGACGGCGCTGGACCGCGACGCCTATTGCCGCAAACACAAACTGCGCCACAAACTGGAACAAGCCATCAACTTGATGTCAGGAAGCTGAGGTGGCAAAACCAAGACACCTTCTAAACTGGGGGGGAGAGGGTCTGATTTGTTTATTTTCTTTTTCCTGAACTGCACCAATCAATCAACAAATTTGCTATTTATTTGCCAAGTGACGGGCTGGGACCCATTTGTGGAATTAGTCTCGAGTTCTAAGCGGGGGCCATGAAGGACCCTCGACGCTGTGTAAATAATCCCAAATGGGAAAATGAACTACCGGGAATTGAACGTCCAATCACGCCACGCCTGCTGACCGACCACGGCTGTGTACCCTCATCCCTCATTGATCAGCCACGCTGGCCTCTGATTGGCTGTGAGAACTCTTTACTGTTTACTGCCCTCCCTCCAAGACTACTCTGGACTGCACCACCTTGCGGAACATTCCAGTGCCGGCTTCGCCCTTTTTCCGGGATGCCATCATGCCAATACTCTGCCCGGCGATCAGTGCCATGTAAAGATCAGAACCGAGACCAGAACGGACCAAAGCCGAGATCAACGATCGAAGCTGAAATGGACTCAACTTTAAAGACCTTGTAAAGTAGAATCAAAGAGACGAAACAATGACGTTTACACTTGGCAACGAGGGGAGGCTCTTGATTGGCTCTTCACTAGGAAGGAAGGAAGGAAGGAAGGAAGGAAGGAAGGAAAGCCACTACTGGACCAACACCACTGTGTGCGTGTGTGTATTTTGTGTGTGTCTGCGTGCGTGAATGTGTGGGAGGAAGCTACAGACTGAAAATACTAGTTCAAGCTGTTGGGTCAGGTCTAATTCATGAACTCAATAGACAGAAAATGTTAGCTTGTGTTTTGGGTCGGGTTGAATTATTAAAGCCAACAGACTGAAAAGGCCTGTTCAATGCTTGTGGCTCAGGCTTAATTACTGAAATCAACAGGCTGAAAATATTAACGCAGTTGGCTCAGGTCTAATTCCTGAAATCAACAATCTGAAAATCAGTGCTCTTGTGGGTAGGTGTAATTACTGAACTCAGCAGCCTGAAAATGGTATTTTATTTTGTTGTGTCAAGTGTAATAACTGAAATCAGCAAACTTGAAAATGTTAGCCAGTGTTGTTGGGTCTGGCACAATTACTGAGAGACTGAAAAGGGTAGTGGGGTGGCTGCGGGGTCAGGTCAACTTACTGAAATCTCGCAGAAACATGTACACAAGGGTATTTATTGGTGAACTTTTTATTTAAATTATTGTTTACATGCTATTTATTGTGGGTGCCAACCAGCCAGGTGTTGATGAACTTACCCTCGGTGACGGTGGCGTGTCAAGTGATTATTCGCATCGCCGCGCAAATGTTGTTTGTAGCGCCGCTGCTGCTGACACTGAGAGGAGCGTCACGTCAGGAAACCAAACCACAGGAAGCGGTCAACTCTGCCTGGATAAAACTCTTGGTGACCAGGATGACTCTTCGTGATGTCATCAGAACTAAAGAGAAGTCAAAAGAAACATGTTTATTTGTGAAAACATGTTTGACAACATTGCCTTGTTTGTTTTTTACTTTGAAATGTAACCGCCATGTCCATTTAATAGCCTGTGTCTTTTTTTTTCTACATCGCCATTGCCTTTGTTTGGAATCTGTGACATCATTACTAAAATGTAAACTACACCTGACTCCGTCTCTAACTTGGCACATTCCCTGATCTTTTTTCAGCAAATATGTCATGCTGATACAAAGTAAATTCAGAAAGCATCAGTTCCACTACATATTTGATCTTAGAAAATTAGTGTAGTCAGAAGCGTAGAGGCCAATTTGGAGGCCTGGGGCTCTGCCCCATTGACCCTCGAATAATCCTGGAAATATACAATGTTGCCAGGAAACATTTTTACAACATTTAATACAGCCGCAGTCAAGCAAATAGTGTCACTGAGATGTTGACGTCACCGTCACCCTCCCAACAGAGCGAATATGTTACTATGGTAACCTGTTTTTCACGAGGCATGACATCATGTCGGCGCAAAAATTGATGTTGCAGCGCTGGCTTCACCCGGTCAGCCAATTACAAGGCACTTTCACGCCATGGCTCATTGTGGGTTCAGTTTTTGTTTGGGGGGGGGTCCTTCCGTCCTGTCGAGGGAACGGGGTGAATCAGTTGACTCCTTTCCTCCAAGATTTGTCAGGGTTAGTCCGCCTAGCAACAACCAGCCGATCTGTCTTGTGCATCATTTATGATTGGGTGGTGGCCAGTCACATGACCATAGCTACCATGTTTAATAAATGATATGCAGCAATATGGAGAATTAGAAAGCCAACGGGGCTAATAGTGTTAGCTTCGTAACAAGTCTGCAACCATAAATTTGGGACCTCATGAAATAAAAATCACACATATCCAGAATATTGCTCAAAACAAAAATTAGGATCCCATCTAAGCAAAACACAAGTTTTTGCTTTACTGAGATCAATTCTTTCCTTAGATTTACAAGATAAATTCCATTTTATTTGCCATGACTATGCTCATTGTTATTGCCTACTTTGTTATCTGTTAGCATACCAGTTGCAACATTTGCTCGCTCAACATTTATCCGTTTTCACTCAAAAATAACCAGAAAATTGAACATAGATGCAATGTCCTTTTAAAGGGTGTAGAGCTTTACAAAAAACAAAACTGGACACGTAAAATCTCATTTTAGCAAGATGGAAGTGCTTTAGAGATCTATTCGGAACACATTCACTTGTTTTTCTGCCATGTACCTTCTAGCAGTCGTGTGAAACATACATGATACATTTCTCCAGCAGTGACAAGTCTTTTCATTCCTGAGCGCAGTTCCCATGATCCTCTGATTTATGTTGGGTCAGATGTAGTAATATTGGAATATCCAGCCAATTGATGTATTTGGGAAAGGTGTTCTTGTCCTGTTGCAGGGTCACGAGGAATTCCAATCTGAATCGTACACAATCTACATGATTATTTTGGGAGGATGGAAGACAATATAATGTTCTTCCTGTCTCAATCTCACCATTCAAAGTCAACTATGAGAGAGTACACAAAATACATGCAATGAAAAAGTAAATGTCATCATTTAGTAAAGGGTTGTTCAATTCCCATTTTCGAGGGCCACCAGCTATCCTGCATGTTTTCATCAGTTCTCAAATTGGGGTCAAGGTACCCTTGAGGGTATCTGAAGGCCCTAAAGTGGGTACGTGAGATTATCAAAGGCTTTATTTAGGTATTAGCAAGTTACAATTGCTGTGAAAGGAACGGTACATTTTTCATTTCAAATTAAGAGTAAAATAATTAGAACGTGAAACACCTGGTTGCTAAATTGTGTTATAGTAACTCCCTTGCGTAACAATGAGTGTGTGTGTGTGTGTGTTTACATCTTTCGATCCTACAAGGTCACACATGAATTATGTGACAGAAATGAAACAGGCAGTGTTCCACAATTTATCTTCTTGAATTGCTGGATATAATATCCTGTGAGAAACAAATACAAACATAGTTCCAAAGTTTATTAAATCAGACATGGATGACATAGCACTCTGTATTAAACCGAAAACAAACATTTCACAGCGGGACATCAGCGAAAAAAGGTCAATATTTTAGATGTTTTCCATCTTCAACACAGCGATTACACATTATGAACAAGGGCTGCAGAAAGCTTGTCAATGATCCTGATCGTATAAATAAGGTGTGTTGGACGAGGGAAGTATCTAAAATGCGGTTAAATGGCCTCTCAAGGACCGGAGTTGTTCATCCCATTTCAGTCATTTGGGCTCAGCAAAATGTTGCTTTCTAGATTTGTTCCTGTTTTATTATGATTATGAAGAGCACTGAACAGGATATGTGCCTATTTTATTTGATGAAACCCTGATTGTGGATGTTACGATAAACTGTTTTCATTTTGGCCACCCCATTAAAAAAATACTCTGGCTACTCCCCTGTCTGCTGTGTGTCCTTCTGATGTTTCTTAATCATTTTAACCAAGCACCGTGACAACCTCCAACTCAACAGCCCCTCCCCCAACAGGAAGCCACATTAGCCTGAGAATGAACTGCCAGGATTGGGGTTCTGCATGGTGCTGATAACAGCACTCTGGGGGGAGGGGGCGTCGGATTATGGGGGGGGGGGGGGGGGGGGGGGGGGGGGGACGTTGCCAAGCTAAATAAAAATTGGAGCAGCAACATGGCTGCTGATTCATGTTGAACAAAATGTGTCCTAAAAATATATTTATCCCCAAAACACGTACGCACACACAGATACACAACACACACACACACACACACACACACACACACAGCACCTTGTAGTTCAGTGGTTTTCAACCGTTTTTTTTGTAACGTACCCCCTGTGAAATATATTTTTCAGCCAATTACCATCGTAAAGCATTTTTGGATGGAAAAAAAAGTACTTTAATACATTTTTCGTTCAGCAACTCCAGAAGATATGTAGTGGCGTAAATCATCTGCTTTATATCTGTGTGTCTGCCAGAAGAGGACATTCATAATAACAATGCACATTTGAATAAACTTAACAAAATAAAGGAAGCAACGTTTTGCTAAGGCCTCACTATAACACAATTTAGCAATAAGTCGCTTCATGTTCCAGTGAATTTACTCTTAATTTGAAAAGAAACCTGTACTGTTCCTGTCACTGTAGGAAAAGCGTTCAATTACTGATACCCGCAGAAATCCTGTTGAAATTTCACAAATTTTAATTTCGGAAGTGCCTTTACATACACGCATAGGCACATGTGTCCGTGTATCCTTAACCATGATTGTAGATGATTCGGGTTGGCTAAACATTTTGTGCTGAACACATTTGATTAAAACGAATGGTTGTGCCAACTCGTTTGTGGATATGAAACGGAAAAACTAAAATTGTGAAATATTGTCACTTGTCAAATATGGTAAGTAGGTTAATTAAATAAGACTAGCATTTTTTGTTTATATCCATAATATATTTAATTATCAACTCACCCCAACTTTCATATGTATATGAAATACTTGGTTAGTTGAGAAATAATATATAGGTAAGCCGGTATTCACGAAAATATAAATGCATTTGTACAATTTGCTTAACTATTTTAATTTGTTATTCATACTAAAGTAAGTACAGTAATTTTAAAAAAGTGAGCAAGTTGTTTTATTTTACAACCGTAATTACATTTACTCAATCCACTAATGGATTCCAAAACTAAATACTGTACATGAAAAAAAAATGCTTTTTAGAAACAATTTAACCTATCCTTCAATTTTATTGCCTATTGTTTATTTATTTATTTATTTATTTACAATAGACAAATGAACCAATTATTTATGTTTAATTGTCAAGCAATCGCCAACAATTTTGATTAACTTTTATTTTGTTTAAATTTTCATTTATAAAAAGAATGAATCGGAAAATTATGTACGTTCGTACGGTGGCCGGATGTCATTATAAAGTATGTGTGGACTGTGGTTCTCTCTGCTGGACATAATACGAACTGCAGACCCGTGATGTTCATCAGCGTTAACCAAACGTTCTCTCCATCAATGTGACAATGTGAATACGCAAGTAATCAATAGAAAACATTAATTGAGTTACGCGCCGATCTGTATTGAATCAAAATTTCATACTTGCAACATGAACGCAATAGTTACTCTTGTAGATTTCTCCACCTCTTTTTGCATATCTAGCCAATCGCATGGTGTTCTCCGGATGAGCTGGCATTTCCCCCGGAAGTAGGAAGTGTTGTCCGCGTAGCGAAAATCTCAAAACTAAAAAGAGAGTCTTGAACGCACTTCTCATATTTACTTTACGCCCATTACTGTTTCATCTGCAGGTGAGTGTCAGTGATTCTTCTAAAAATTTGTCAACGCACGTTTTCATTTGGAGCCAGTTTTGTGTTTTTAACTGCACGCTCGTCCAGTAAATAGACCGCGCCTCTTCGATGCAATTTAGCTTATACAATCTTTAAAACCTGTTCTTAGCCGAAGACAACATCTGTAACGTGTTATTGTGCTGCTGGTGTGTACGATGGATCAAAGTTCTTCCTCAGTGGATTTTTATTTCTAACTTGGTTAGTTAACAGACTGTGCTTGTCAATGTCAGCTCAATTGACGTTTGGACACAAAGAACAAAAATGTTTCCATTTGTTTATGTCGGTCGGGTAGGCAAATCTTCCTTAGAGAGCCGCTATTCTGCATGTATTCGATGTCTCCCTTCAATACCACACCTAATTGAAATGATCAGGATCGTTATCAGGCTTCTTGCAGAGCTTGTTGGTGAGCTGATCAAATGTGACGTAGTAAATAGACATAAAAAATAAGCAGGTAAACGGCTCTAGGAACTGGGTCGCGAAACCCCCGTTCAATTTACTAGTCGGAAATGAGACCAAATGCGATCGATCATAGATGCATGCGCATGTAGAATGCTCATAAACCTGTAAATTGTATTTCAAATACGTTCCAGGTCCATTTCTATCAGTTGGTTTTCTGAATTTTATACTGTTTCAGATGAGGTTTGAGGAGCATTCATAATCGATTTTGATCAGGGTTACCATGAGTTTGATTTGATCTTACATGAGCTTTATACTTTGCTTATATCAAGTTTAGACTGAATTGAAACTAGCTTTAGCCAAACACGTTGATGACGCTCCAAATTTAAAGGTGCACCGACTCTGTGCGTGTGTGTCTCAGTGATGAGTCTCCAGTGGACCGCAGTGGCCACCTTCTTGTACGTGGAGGTCTTTTTGGTGCTCCTCCTCTGCATTCCCTTCATTTCTGCTAAGAGGTACATGCTTAAACACACATATTAATATTCTGATTAGAAAACCTGGATGGAGTGTTCTGCATTCTTGTCCTAACTTGACAAATTGTGAAGACTGTAGCAATCATGTGACCTGCTGTTTTTCAGGTGATTGTATCTGGTTTGGCAAACAAATAATCAGAGATGACTATGCAAATGCCCCTGTTCATGATGGTATTATGTTATGTCATGATAAGAGAGGCATGCTGATTAGGATAAGATTCACTACAATTATGATACCTTTTCCTCTGCGATTTTGACATGAGTCACTAATGATACATTCACTGTCAATTACAGTGCAAATCACTTTGCAATGTGTGCGTGTGCGCGTGTGTGCGTTCGACCAGGTGGAACAGTGTCTTTAGATCTCGGCTTGTCCAAACCATCGCCTTATATGGCAACACTTCCTTCATGGTGGCCATGGCCATCCTTGTCTTCCTACTCATTGGTGAGTGACTGTAGGTGTTTGTGTGTATACATGAGTGAGTTGGTTGAAGTCACATACCAGTGTTTGTTTGTTTTTTTGTGTGTTTTTCAGATGCCTTCCGCGAAGTAAGGAAATACAGCGTGACTGAGAAGGTGGACCTGACTAACAATCCCACTGCCATTGAACACATTCATATGAAACTGTTCAGAGCACAAAGGAATCTTTACATTGCCGGATTTGCACTCCTGCTTTGCCTGTGAGAACACACACACACACACACACTCATACATAGTCTTTCTAACTTGCCACATTCATGTTAATCAGTAAACACGGTCCCCAGCTATTTAAAATTGATTTTAAAGCTTCAAAGTTTGATACTCAGTCCAAAAGCCATCTGCACACACATGAGCCTTCCTCATCTCTGTCTAAATTTTAGCAAAGTAGTTCAAACCCCAAATTATGTCTTGTCCATACCAAATCTAAGCACATTCAAACCTGGTCTAAACTAATTTTAAACTGACTACAAACCCGTTGTACACACAGATAGCATTGATCTATTCTCTATCTGAACAGTCTCCAAATTTCAAACTGAACCCAAACTTACTCAGTATCCGGTACTTAACTGGATTTAGACAAAGACTAAAACTATCCAAACCAGACTTGAACTCCTGTGAAATCACTTAAAGAGGAAGTAAAAAAAAAAATCTTTACAATATGTTATATACACACACAACTTTAAACACAGACATTTTTCCATTTGGTGCTCACTGGAAATGAGATCCCAGTTGCTCACGCTTCACATAATGTCATGGCTCACTTATTTTCTCGGTTTGGGAATATGATGTTCACAAGGTGAGCTCTTATTGGTCATTATCTGAGTCCTGAGCCATAAACACTAGTGGGGATGCATAGAACATGTAATAATAGAAGAAGAAAAAAAAGACTTTCCCCCTTTAAGGGACAGTGTGTAAGATTTAGATTTTTTTTCATTGAAAATGAATAAATTAAATGATTGTAAATTTCAGAAACATGCAAATGAATGTGTTCTTAATGACCAACAGTATGTTTTAGATATAATCTTATATTTTACATGAAGGGGCGTCACTTCTCCAGAGGCGGCCATCTTTGTTATAGCTACGGACAATGGTAAATGCAGCACCTGCAGCACTTCCTGCTGGCCATAATGAAAAAGTGTAAATCTTACGCACTGTCCCTTTAAAAAAAAAAAAAAAAAATCAGTAACCTCAAACACAACCAATGTGTCATGGGCTAAAATAAGTCTCCAACAGGGGGCAGTGTGTGCACGCACGCTCACACAGCCTAGCAATAGACAGTGACTGGTGGAATTCCATGTTGGGCACACTGTCCCTTAAAAAAAAAAAAAATCAGGACCTCAAACAGAACCAATATGTCGATGGGCTAAAATAAGTCTCCAGCAGGGGGCAGTGTCTGCACGCGCACTCACACAGCGTAGCAATAGACAGTGACTGGTGGAATTCCATGTTGGGCACAAGTTAGCGGTAAGTGTCGGCAGCTGATAGGATATTTCCGGACTGTGTATGGCCTGCGGCCATATTAGGATGACCTGAGTCACTTCCTTCCCGCACCCTTGGTCTCCTCGACAAATGCATCCAAACCTGAATATACCATCTTGGTTGGTTTTTCCTTTCACGTACTTTCTGTTACTCACATGTACGACATTCGCTCTGGTCATATTACTTTTACATCATCCACCACGTGTCAACAATATGAGCTCAGTGTGTGTGCATATGTGTGTTACTAAATATAAGTTGGTGACACGCACAACATTTTGCGTGTACTCCAATGCAACGTGTGCCAGCGCGCACGCCGAACTTAAGCTCCGCTGTGGAAAGGTGTAGCTCCGTCCAGACATCATCTAAACTCTTTCAAAAATGAAACTCTTCCTAAACCTGTTCTAATTTTATTTCAAATACAGTCAATAAATGACCTAAACCCATTTAATAAGCAGCCAAATACAATACATATAGATTTAAAAGCAGTAGACTACACTCTACTAATTACCCTATCGGTCGTAAATCGACAAATTTGGTTGACAACTAACCATTTCTCAAATTTATGTTCAAAAAGTAGGTACTGAACTTCCAGCTATACACAATTTCAATTTCAGCTATTTTTAGATCCTCTTTTACCATAGCAGAAAAGAAAAGTACTATAAATAAGTATCCCAAATTGAATGTCTTTAAAGCCCTATGGATTTGTCTTTGGGCTTGAATGAGTTAAATGGAAAATACAATGTGATTTTTCTTTTTCACATTCAGGTAGATCAGTAGACCAAATGAGCTAGTATGCAGCAGCTGCGCACATACCTCTTTTCGATAATCAACACTGACAAATATTGACGGCAAGACAATGTAACTTGCTGTTGAGTTCCATAGATAAGCGGATGAATGCTTGTTTTCACCTTGGCGACACATTCCGTTTTCAAAGCAACATTTCTTCCTTTTTATTATGTCAAACATCCTGATTTTCACAAAGATACACTGTAAAAATCGGAGTCATCTCAAGGCTTTCTACGTTTTGGTGGTGCCAAAACGCTGAGAGCGTTTTTTTTACCAATTATACGATTGGGGTGGACAGAATTGTCTCGCAGACACACACGCCCACACCTGCACACACACCCCTCGAAAATTACTCACAGAAACCCTAGGCTTCCATCCAACTATTCATCCATTTTCTATAGCTGCTTATTCTCACGAGGGTGGCAAGCTTGCTGGTGCCTATCCCAGCTGACTTGTGGCAGTTGGCGGGGGGGGGGGACACCCTGAACTGGTTGCCAGCCAATTGCAGGGCACACCAGGACGAACAACCGTTCACGCACCCAATCACGCCTAAGGACAATTTAGTATGTACAATACACCTGCCACTTAACATTTAAATGCGGTACGTTGACATTGTATGATACGGCACCTGTTGCTAGTGATTAACGGTGGTTCCAATGTTGGCGGCTAGCAAAGCTAGTATCGGTGCGCGGCCTTTAAAGTTAGCGAGATTAGCGGGTACCGGCACGCAATTGCCCCAAATAGTCTGGCAAGAGTGAGTGGATGACTTTTCAAAGGCAGTTTAAATGACTCAGTTGCCATTCAAATGTGCGGTTTTAGCTAGCAGGAATAGTCATTTTGGTTTTTACATATTTTCGTTTCATAAACAAAATGGGGAGCTATCCATCCAAAATCTCAATTCATCCCTTCTAATACCAAGCAAAAAACCATTTTTTGTTTTGATTTGCTTACCCAGTTATGTGATAGGATTTTCACATGGATACATGAACACCAAAATATTGTAGATTATAGAAAATTATTGTCACTTGTATAGGGTAGCTAGCTGCAGCAATAAGGTGAATCTAGAATAATAACCGCCGTTCGGGACATGTTCTGAAAGCGAAAATTTGTGTGTGCGCAGGTTGCTGCGTCGTCTGGCCACTCTTCTTTCCCAGCAGGCCTCCCTGATGGCATCTAACGAGGCCTTCAAGAAGCAGGCGGAGGGCGCCAGCAACGCCGCCAAAAACTTCATTGATGAAAATCAGATGCTGCAAGAAGTGAGTTCGGGGGTGGAGGGGTAATGCTTATGTTGTTCCTTGTGAGAAGATGGTAGCTGCTGTCAGATTATGCAGTAAGATCGCTGCCAAAAAGACGTGAGTGTGTTTCACCGTTCGTATGAGTAGGATTCGTGCGAGACACTTCAAGTCTTTGCACGAATCTCTCCTTTGCATGAGTGGATCTGAGCCTTGGGTTTGACTTGAACATGTAACATGAGATGACTTCACGCCAAGCGACCGGGCAAAGTCAGTCCATCTGCGAGTCGCTTGCGCCGCGCATGCGTAGAGCAGAAAAAAAAGGTGGAACTGAACGCGAACTAAGCCAAACACAAGCTTTCAATGGCTCGTCATCAGGCTTCGAGCTTAAAGATAATGTGTGTGCATTTTTATTTATTCTCAAATGAAACTTTTATAAGCCATTGAGGTCAATTAGGGACACATTTTTTGGACAATGACATCATTTCGGGAAGCTTCTGTGACAGCTAAGTACTGGAGTTGAATTGGAAAAAGCCCTTCCAGTTGGTCTGTAACACACGAACGCTAAAGCGGAATCCTATTACCAAATAAAGATTACCGATGATGAATTACAAATGAAGATTTTTAAAATGTCATTGTTCTTTTTTTCTATTTTTTTTTTTTTTTTTTTTTTTAAGGAAAATTTTCATTTTCCTTAACTTTTTTTTATATGCTCTTTCAGCATATCATGTAAACAAAACAAAACTTAAAAATATGTCTTTGGGATTGAGTGAGTGACCTTTTTTGCTTCCTTCCTCTTGTGACCTTTTAATATCCTCACTCCGAGTTGTGGGGGGGGGGGGGGGGGGGGGGGTCTAGCTGCGTTGTGGGTGGGGGCTGGAGTCACGATGGCATCGGTGCCGGAAAGCGAGATGATGACGAAGACGACGCGTCGGCAGCTGTTCATCAGCTGTCTTCCTCGCTCATCGCGTTGCCTTCACTGACCCGTCGTCAGTCGGGACCCTCAGCGGTCATCCCCGTGACATCGCAAAGTACTCCAAATATCGCTATAACATGGCGGAGGCCCTTCGGTTTGAACGCCTGTCGCTCGGCGGAGGGCGGGGCTATCTTTCCCGCGCGACCCAGACACAACCCCTTTATTTTGACAGAAACTTCGAGAGGCCGGCCTGGAGGTGCCGGAGGCCGGGAAGAAAGGAGGCGGAGTCCACGAAGAGAACAAGACTCTGAAGGAGGAAGTAAAGACCTTGAAGGAGGAGCTGGATGCCACCAAGAAAGGTGAGGAGGCCAGGAGAAGATTTTGCAGCATTTGCTGAAATTGCCTCGATTTAGGGGCGGAGCTGTCGGGCAGAAGACTGGCCTTCATCTGCTTCCGTGTGCTTTTGGCCCGCAGTTTCTTCACCTGGGTTAGGTGCCCGGTGCTTGGTTGAGGAACTAAGTGTGGGCCGTGCTTATTATGTACATTAACGCGGCAAGAAAAACTTTTTGTAAAGGCATAAAAAATATGTATTTATGAAATTTATGATTCTCTCTCTCTCTCTCTCTCTCTATATATATATATATATATATATATATATATATATATATATATATATATATACATAACCTTTATATTGCTGAAAATCTAGTATCTCTTTATTTCATTACTTTTCATCAACTATGTTTGACACTCAATGACAAAAGTGTTTTTTTTTTTCCAAAACATGAAGTGACGTTTGCGCATGTGTGCAGCTCTCCGCAAAAGTGACGGTGACGTTTCGGCTATGAAGAAACAAGCCGCAAACCTGACGCTGGAATATGACAGACTGCTGGATGAGCACAGCAAACTACTGGTACACGCTTTCTTTTCTCTTGCATCTCTTAAAAAAAACAAAAAAAAACTCTTTAAGTAAAAAATAGTGCCTAAAATGTCGTTGGCCATTTTGCAGTGCTGTTTAAATAAAGAATTAGCCTTGTAGTGTAGTAATAACAGAGGATCGCAACAAAAGTGCCTTGTCTTCTCCAGCCTGCAGGGGGTGCTGATGCTTTGTTTTATTTTGTCTGCAGGCCTGCGGCGACAAGAAATCTGACTGAGGATGAAGATGGATGGTCTTCATCTTCTTGGTGGTGGGACTATTCCGTTGAATGATGCCACTACATGGTGGCACCTCAAAGCACCCGTTTTTGTTTGTAAGGTTTTTTTTCCTCTTCAATCGCTTCAGAGTAAGAGCTCGTATTCCCATGAGCGATTCGCCCGAGCGTCTCGACAGGTGTTTGACTCTCTCGGCTCTTTAGCATGACTTGTTAGCCGCGCGCGCTCATGTGACTGCTTTTGCGTGCTGTGTGTGACTTAAGTGTCACGTTGCCACGGAAACTGTAAACACAACCTGTCATGTGTCACTTCCAATACACAACTTGTGTCTTGGCTGTGTGTCATTGTGAGTGCGTGTTGCCGGCAAGAGGTCGGGGGGCGTTGAAAGGCAGCTGTTGGCCTTCTTTTAGAAAGCACTTTTTTTAGCCCCTCCCCAATCTCGGGGATCTTGTTCCTCAAAGTGCTGACTCCAACCATCCATTGGGTTATATTTGGTTCCGTCGTCCACCTTGTTGGTGACAACGCCGCCATATTGGGAAAGAAAGCGACACGCAAGCTCTCTTGGTCAAAGATGTTCTCTAGAGAGGAGCTGCTCTGCTCCCGTTCCAACTGTGAGATCACTTGATGTGTTCGCCTACATCAGACCAATAATACCACGGTCGATTCTGCAATAGTGACGGGATTGTGAGGTCGTTAAACCTCAGCCTTGCGGTTGGCACAACTGCGTCACGCTTCTCAGGTTCGGGTTCGAATCTGCGCATTTTCATCTCGCTGGTACGTTCCCAAAAGACTTTTGCTTGGTGAATACTCTAGATCGCAGATCTCAAAGTCCAGTCCTCGAGGGCCGCGATGTTTTGGATGCTGCCCTGATTCAAATGATTAGGATCATTTTCAAGCTCCCGCAGTCGTGTGCAGGATACCGGCCCTCGCGGACTGGTGTTTGAGACCTCTGCTCTAGATTGTGTGCTGTTTGTCTCTTAACAGTGGGTCTCAACTTTTTTTTTTTGCCAGTTTTGTACCCCTCGTGAAAAACTTTTCCAGCCAAGTACCTCTTAACCAGCACAATATTTTGTTCAGCAATTCCAAAGGATGGATTGTATCACATTTTAGGTTATGTTTCTGGCTTGTCTGCCACTAATCATAATGCCGGTCCGTACTGATCATAACAACATAAATCCAGACAATAATTTGCAAAGGTAATATAGTACAATTTAGTTATTGTTTACATCATGTTCCATTTAATTTGCTCTTCACTTGAAAAGCAATGTAGTGTTCATATTCTGCCATTAAAAAATAGACGAGCTGATACTAGCTGTTAAAAATTCATATATTTCCTGAGTGGCTTTAGATACTCCCAAGGGGTGCACGTTTTAAAAAATTGCTTGATGCTTCAATATATTTTCCATGGGGCATGGATGGGGAAGCACCACTCTTGAGCGGTCACGAGAAATGAAAAATGGATTATTATTCAGCTGTTAAGTGGATTATCTTCACAGCAACAAAAATAAATCAAAAACTACAATTAATTTATATGATTTTTAATAGTTATTGAGGTTTTCAACTGCGGTTCACCAGTCTCTTTAAGATGTTGATCAAGTTGAGCTTTTTTTTCATTAATTATAAAGCAGCATTTGGCTTAAAGTGTACCTGTGTGGCTCGGAAGGGAGAAAAAAACATGCATCCTTTCTGGTTGTATTAAAACAAACTTATAATAGCCCGTAGAACCTATTTGCTGAGACGCCATGACAGCTCATACGCGCAGCTAACTTGCCTACAGGGATGTGACGTGGCGGGGAAGACGGCCATCTTGGCCACCATTTTCCCTTTCAACATGCGACATTTTGGTCAGATTCTGACGAATTTCAGTCAACATTTTGCAGTCAAAAACCAATTTTGTAGTTTTATTGAGAAACCATATATTTTTCTCCTTCGTAGCAGCACAGGTATACTTTAATGTAACCCTCTATAAATATTGTTAGTAATTGAGATAAACAATTTTCATTCGGACATTTTCCCATTTTGACACTAGTGTAATTAGTACTGCCTTTCAGCATTATTGCAATTCCTGAAATACAGGAGGTTAAACACCACTTCCTACCAGTCACATTTTCACAGTAAAATTACATTATTTACAAATTCTTCACATTTTGTTTCATACCTATGGATTGCATGTGTTTTTGTTTTGTCGCGTCATGTGTCAAACAAATGGGCTACATAACACTGATGTCATTTGGTGGAAGCTGAAGCGAGAAGCATGAGGGTCGGCGGCTCTGGTGATTGGCTCGCCACCTGGAAGTAGATCTTACATTGGCCATATTTGGTACATTTCTGATACTGATCGTGACAGTTTACAAAAATAGACCACAAAAAATTAGTGAGTTAAAATCAAACGCTGATTAGTTTTCAGCACTTTGATTGTTAGGAAGAAAAAAATAATCATACAACAAATAAATCCCTGTAAGTGTTAAAGGAGACATAAAAAAGTTGTTTAACATCCAAATCTTTGTAAAAATGTCTCAATTGTTGTTTCTGGGGGTATTTTGACAAAGGTTTTATTAAAATGCCATGTAATGCTTTTAAATTGAAGGGGTGGGGTGACATGTCTCCTTTAAACCAACTACAGCCAAATGACCTTTAGTCAGTGTTAAAGCCAAAATAAAAGCACCTCCAAAAATACTCATTACATACTGCATGAAAACTAGACATACTTCCTGTTTGCATCAACAAAATGAAAGTCTTCTGATTGGCTGGTGATCAACAAAAGGAGTTAAGACAACAGCGTAAGGCAATGCGCACAACCACTCTTTTGTCTTCCAGTGCTGGTGTATCTTTTCGGGGGGGGGGGGGGGGGGGGGGGTTCCAGTGCTGGCTTTGGAGCAGGACCTTGCGCTTCACAGTGTTTTTAATTTGGCGGGTCAGACAGGAAGACGAGCATGATAAAGTGCGAGTGAGCGAGCGGGCTGACCTTGGGCGTCACATGACGCTCTCAAAGATGATGACTTTGTTGTCATCGCTGGTGGGTGACAGCGAGCTGAGCGGTTTGACATCCGGGGCCATGTACTCCAGGTGGTGGCTCCCCCACACTGGGGTGGTCAGATGGGCCCAGCGCTGCAAAAGCCAAACAGGAAGTCACCACACTGAGGCCACCGGTGAGGCACGCAGCACCGCAAGTCTCACATGCGTTCATTTTCTACGGCGCTGAACCCCGTTAGGGTCATTTAGGGGCGAGACGAAACAGGGGTGTTGCCGGGCATAACTGTCTACTGGGACGACAAAGGCACCGACTACAGCGGTTCGCAAACACTGGTCCGCGGTCCAGTACAGGTGCAGGAGAAACTGCTGTCCCTTCTAAATGCTTGCAAACGGGAGGTCGAGATTGCAGATGTCAACTTTAGCCCATGTCGGGCTCATTTACTGCCATTAAAAACTGGAAATAATGTCGATTTTGGACATAATGAAAACCCGATGTTTTAACATGCATTTGCATTAATACTTTCAACGGCAAGTCGCAAACGGTGCAATTGAAAATTGTGTGTTGGGACCACCGGGGGGCGCTAGCGGACATCTTATTACATTTGCAAGCCTTTCAATGGCTTCACTGAGTGGATTAATTAGCCTGACTCCCATAATGCAAAGTTCTTGCTATGCATTGTGAAACTCGTCAAAAGGCTTTGATCAAGTTGACAAATGGCTTTGATCCAAGAACTAAATGTTGCAGGAAAGATTTTATTTTCCTGCAAGGAAGCGTTTTGTGTGTCGCTTTCATACACACAGTGTATGAATTTCAACATATTAAAAAAAACAAAAACGATACTATACATGTGTTAAAAAAGTCCTTGTACACAGACCTATAAAAAAAAAATGTGAAAAAAAATGGCTTACTGTATATGTATCTTATGTACTACGTATTTAAATAAGCCTTACTCTACACCGTTGTTTAAAAAAAAAAAAAGCGCCTTACTATCGATCGTTGTTTCCATTTTTTAAATTTTACTTGCTCGTTTCTTTTTTGTTGCGTGGTTGTGAACTCTGACCTGGGCGAAGGAGCCTTTGGCGCGGAAGAGTTTGTAGAGCAAGCTGACCGGGATGCACAACATGGACGAAAGCGCCAGACACCAGCCAATCACCTCGCCCCACCACGGGTACACGTACGTGTTGTTGTACGTCAGCGCCTTGTAGTTGACCAAATGGAACAGGAAGATGCCCTGCAAGTCGCGCGCATTTCATTCCTCCATTCTTTCCCACATGAAACTTTTAAGGCCGTGAACGACAAAACGGCAAACAAATTCCCACGTTCGTGGCAAAGATGCCAAATGAGCGGACGTTTGATGGCCGTGACGTACCATGCACACGCACGGCGTGATGAAGGACCAGCACCACTTCATCCAGGGCAGCGGCCTGTAGCCAATCATGCGTGCCACGTCGTCCATGAAGCGGTCGGCGCCTGCCACGGGACCTCGTCGTCAACGTCGATATTTTCATTCGGCAGCATTGTCATCGCCAGTAATTGTGCAAAAACATTTGCGCGCTGGCCTTGAAATTCACCATTCCTTTGCATGTTAAAGGTTAGTATCGCTAACTAGCTATTTAATAGATTTTTTTTTTTTTACTAATAAATTACATTTTATTTACAATAAAAAATATTGAAAAATAATGCATAAAACGTGAAGAAACACATGTAAAACAGTTACTTTATAAACTACAAGCAGCATACATTTTTTTGTGTTATTTATAATGATTATAATTATGATGCACCAATCATTTAGTCAAAATAAATACAAATTTATAATACATATCCCATCCTAATAGCTTCAAAATCATCACTTTTCAGGAGAACCCCAAACATGCCGAGTTTGTTTGAGCGCTGGCACTGCATCGTGGAAAAGAGCAAATCATTTTCAACGCCTTAAGGCTGATTATTCACATCATTTGTAAAAATGACACCAAAACATGTTGATTGTTACATAGTAGAGATTTTTGAAAAAAAAAATACTTGTTTTGGCCTGATGCCAGTGACATACAAAACGGTTTATTTTACAAATATTTTCTTACCTTAATATGTACAATAAATGGATTATTTAATTAGACAATTAATACAAATTAACAATAAAATAACAAATTACAAATATTTTTTGTATTTTTTTTTTTTTTACTAATTTCTTTATTTTACTAACATTTATTTTTAGTTTAATTTTTTAAAATGATTAGATGAAAGAATTAATACTACCAAAACAAATAATACGGCGGCAGACAATTAGACCGTATAATCAATTTAAACAAGATGTTGCAATGAAGCTACGCGACGTTCTCATACCGTAGACCCAGGAAACCACGATGCATTCCCAGAAGGCCTGCCACAAGAGCGTCATGCCGCTGGCCGAGTAGTAGTCGAACAATTGGAACACGTACATTCCTCCCTGCGAGTGCAACAAAATGGCCGGCCGTTGAATTTGCGTCGCCGGGCCGCGGTGGCGCCGGGTGGCTACCGACCTGCGTCACCATGGAGATGTCGATGATGAAGCACAGGAAGCAGCAGAGGGCGACGGCGATCTCCCTCTTATAGCGGTGTTCGTATTTAACGGGGAACAGATCCAGAATGCCCGTCACGAAACCTTCAACGCCCACAAACTGAACGCACGGACACGGGACGCCGTGAGCATCGCGCCGATCGCGCCTTAGTGAAGTGTGTGTGTGTGTGTGTGTGTGTGTGTGTCACCTGACTGTCCAGGCCAAGTAACAGCAGCATGAAGAAGAACAGCCCCGCCCACAACGGTGCAACTGGCATCAAAGTGACCGCCTTTGGATACGCGATGAAGGCCAGCCCGGGACCTGGGGCGCACACATTTCCCATAATAGAAATGGGCGTTCCCATAATAACCCAAACACAAAAGCTAGCTCCACAAGGTCAATGCGTGACCAAATATTCCGCGTTTAGCATCAAGCTAACAAGTTGACAAAGTTGACGGGGACAAAGTGATCACCTGACTCGGCCACTTGCGAAATGTCCACACTCTGCTCGGCCGCCATGAAGCCCAGGATGGAGAAGACCACAAACCCGGCAAAAAAACTGGTCCCACTATTGATGAGCGCCAGCAGGAAGGCGTCTCTGAAAGCGGCGAAACACAAACGTCGAGTGATTGGTTGCTCCCGTTCCACTGGGCCGTTGCGGTGCACGCTACTGCCAGATGTACTTGTAGCAGTCGTTGTTGAAGCGGTTGTAGCTGCCCAGAGCTGTCAGCGCTCCCAGACCGATCGCATATGAGAAGAACACCTGCGTGCCGGCGTCGATCCACACCTGCGGATTCCACAACTCATCATAGTACACGCATGTAGAGATGTAGTCGCAGCAGAGATGGGGACTTACTGTACGACTCAAGTTGCAAGTCAAGTTAGACACTCTTGAAAAATAGTCCATACTAGTCCCCACTTAAAGGACCAGAATCCTTTTGTCGGGTCAATATTCTCCTGTTGATTAAAGCCCTCATTTTCAACTGAGATGTCACTTGAGAAGTGCTCTCAGGCCTAGTGCTCTCTCTAGTCTAGAATATTCCCTTGGGACGAGTATCTTAACCCAAAACCAAAACACCTTTCTCTGGGGACAACAACATTTTTCTATGGACTTATACTTTCTCACTCTACTCCAGCATTCTGTCAAGAGTTATACAGTGGGCCCCCGTGTTACCAGATTAATCCGTTCCGCGGTTGGGCTCGTAAGGCCAATTCACCGTATGACGGGCAATCCAAACCTATGTTAAATAGCGAATGCGTTTAGAACCCCAGGTAAAAACATCAAAATTGTACATACATATTCAAAATTGGTACCAAAATAGTAAGTGCTACGTATACATAATGTACATGCATACAATCCGAAAACATCATAACGAAAAAATACAGAAATGATTCATTTAGCTTTGAGCAGCGATTATTATGCCCATATTCCCAGTTATCTCCAGCATCGTTTCCATATAAATCATCTCCTTACTTCTCTCTTTAACATCACGAACAATCTTGAGACCCATGGCAAACCCTTTCAACTTTGAATTAAGTCGTATGCACTAGAAATACGGTTTTGTAACCACTCATAATCGAACAATAGCAATCAACCAATAGCAGACCACCATCTCCGTGAGGAGACGCTGACCAATAGCAGACCAGAATTATAGAGACGCGTTGCAGGGAGGCATTTGTGACAGCTACTGAAAATAAGTGTAATTACCTAAAAACGCCTGCAGATGGAGACAAAACAAGACAAATACAGCCAAGCCCCCAGGGTCAAGACAGTTGTTTTTGTTGCAAAACTGGGAAAAGACCATATGTTAAGCACATGTGAAGAAATTGACAATAAACGACTTTGACTTTGACTTTGACTTTAAAGAGGGTATGAAAAAACTCAGTATTCCAAGTCGCAACATAAGCAAGCCAGGGACGCTGTAACACGAGGGTCCACTCTACTTTCTTTTAGGATGAGCATCTTCTCCAGGAACTATGTCATTCTCCCCTGATTATAACATTCTTCAGGACTCCAACTTTCTCTAGAGCTGAGTTTACTCAAAATTAAAACCTTCATTTGGGAGTAGGATCAGCTCTTTGAACAAAAACCTTCCAGAAGGACTAGATCCTTCTCTTGCCACGAGAACTTTCCTAAATGACCCAAACCATTTCTACAGACTCATATAATTTCTCTGGAATAAAACCTTGACTTGGGAGTAGCATGTTCTCACGGGGTATAACTTTTACATAGGAAAACAACCTTCTCTTGGGTCTAGAACCTTTTCTTTGGACTGAAAACATACATTGGAACAAGAAGCTTCACTTAACATGAGGCTTTTTCACATGATGACAACCTTGTCCTTTCAGAGCAGAACCTCGGTGCAAGACTAAAATCTTGTCCCTTGTGACCATAACCATTCCTCAGAAAATTAAACTTGACTACAGACTAGAACATATGATGACATCCCTCTCTGCTCTTTTGGGACCAAGATCTTCGCTAAGGACTCCAATTATACTGGAGTAAGAGGCTTCAGACTGGAACGTCTTCTAAAGACGACAACCTTTTCTTGGGACCACAGCCTTGTCTCAGGACTGCAATCTTGTCATTTCTATCTAGACCCTTGTCTCCTGTGATAGGTACGTCTCCATTTCGTTGGCGCTTGCCTACATTCCATCGGTATTGGGAGTAAATATTGGCAATCATCATATCCCCTACAGTATAAGCGACAATTATTTTGTCAAGTTTGCAGTTTGTAGCTTTCTGAAATTCCAGTCCAGTGACTTGCATTTGTTTACAATGCACATCCAATATGGCGGCTACATTGCTGTATCACAACAATGAGCCAAGTCATTCCTTGAGTTGTCTGTGTATAATGCAAGTGGAACATATGATCTCAGTGATCCCAGACTGACCTGAGCCTCCTCGAGCTTGGACCAATCAGGTTTGATGTAGTACAAGATGCCATCGTACGCCCCGGGCAGCGTGACTCCACGGATCAAGAGGATGATCAGCACCACGTATGGGAAGGTGGCCGTGAAGTAAACAATCTGGAACAAGGGAACGCCCGTAGTCATATTCCTACCTGCGGAATGTTTTGTGCTGAGTGGAGAAAGTCACGGCAAATGCGATGGGACCCCGGAAAGTGCACTCTTTCAAATTCACAGTAAATACGACACAGTGGCTCGTAAAAACGCATAAAATGAGAAAAGTGGGTACTTTGTCTGCACCGATGAACTGTCCGTCAGTCCGTCGCCGGCGGACCCGGAATTCTATTTTGTGCTACAATCGTGTGTGAGCAATGAAAGATTTTAAGCGAGCAAGGATAGATTTTGAGCACAGAAAAACGTTTTTCTCGCTTCAAATCGCTCATTGCTCGCTCACAGTAGCTCTTCCTCGCTCGTTCAACATCTAGCTCTCCGCTCGCTCGAGTTGTGGACTCTTTGCGAGCTCATTGTGGCACACATGTTACGAATGGCCCACAAATCCAGCCGATCCGAGCTCGTAAATGTACATCGATTGACTGCTTGGTCTCCAGTTAGTTTGCTTGTTGTGTTCACCCGGAAAGAGCATACAAGATTGCGTCACACCGACTTGAACGGGCTAACAAGGTAGTTCTATCAAATGAGACGGCAATACTTGGTTTCACTTGTAGTGTATGTGACAGATGATATTTAGACAAATGTTAATGAGGCAGTTATAAATGAGAACCGACCCACCATTTCAGAGTCATGTAAAGCATGATAACGCCATTCAGTGGACATGATTAGTAATTGCGCTCTCGTCCCATGTATTAAACATGTGGGTGTATTACAGCCAAGGGTCAAACTCCTAGATGGCTTTGTTTTGACTTTACACTTTCGTGTTACTGTGCACTGTGTTAATTGCAGTGTAACTGTTGGACCGCACACATGGTGTTAACTTTAAGTGTTAATAAAACAGAAGAAGTAATTAGTTGGAGTGCAGATAGAGTTAGACCAGGAAAAAAAGTCAAACGTCACCCTCTAGTCGTGGTCGAAGGTTGAGCAAAAATACACTGACGGACTGACGGACCGACAATTGCGATAGCGTCTGGCTTGAAAAAAAATGACGCATCAACGATGACTGAACGCGGGGGCGCTCTGACGAATGTCAGAACAGCAAAAAAATATAAGTTCCCCACCTCTGGTGAATAACACTTGCGCTATTGTCGTTAAAACTGACCTTAATTGTATGTGAGGTTTATCAAGCGGCTCACATGGCTTAATCTTTTACGACTGCTTTTTTTTTTTTTTTTTTTTATGAAGTCTTATTTTTACTGCTCTCGTTTGTGTGTGTGCGTGTGTACGTGTGTGTGCAACTCAATGACCCAAGTCACCTTGAGTGCCTCGTATAGTTTTGCGCCGCCTGCTGCTGAACGCCACTGGAGATGTTTGTGTTGCGAGCCAAGCTCCGTGAGACTGCACACGTATGTACACACACGCACACGCGTGCACACACGCGTACACATTAACACACTCATGCAACAGTGCATGGTGTTGTTATCAAAGGACTTTATTATTCATTATTTGACGTCTGCGATAAAGACTGAGCACACGCGCCCATCCGTGATTCAATCTGGACCAATTTAACATTTAAACATTTCAAATGTCCTGGAATATTTATTACATTCATTTTTCATTTTTCACACAAACAAGGATAACTTGAACATTTATATTTGCTTGAATATTGGTGTGGTTTTTTTTTCCCTTTAATACAGACGTCAATCATTTTATGATTGAAATAAAATTTAAACAAACACATCACATACTTTTTAACATGTTCATTTTATTCAATAATAGGTTGTTTAACTTAAGCAAATAATCTACAAATTACCATTAAAAAATAATATTAAGTACAAATATTTATAATAAAATATTTTTAGTCAACAATTGTGTTATTTTTTTAATTAAAAAATGCTTCATTACAACTATGTATAAAATAACTATGAGTAAAAAATACAAAAAATTTGAATAGTATTTTAATATTGAAATAATGAATTTAGGTTGGATATTTTTATTTTTTATTAAATAACTGGTAAATTAATTAAATGAAGAAAGAATAATTTTATATGCACATTTCAACATCAAATGAGTTTTTTAAACTGTGATTTTAAATGTGGGACGTTTTAAAGTGTGAAGCCTCGACAAGCATCCTCCGCTCCCCTTCCTAAACCCTAACCCCCCCCCAACCTTTCCATCCATGCAAAAGTCAAAGCGACATTGTCCCATTGTGTGATGTCATAGCTGGAATACATATACCATTTTCATGTGACACATTATGTAACATTACATACACACACACACACACATGCAATCTCAGTCACGTCCCACTGCAGAATAAATAACCCCTCCCCCCTCCACAAAGGACAAATCACCAACCGCCACATCACAGCCTCGCCGTGTCCTTTCTCAGGCCTCCTCCCAGCATCGTTGCCATGGGAACGCTTAGTCTGCCATGTGACAGCATGCGTGCAGAGTATCCGTTTGTGCGGCCAGTGTGTGCGCACACTTTTGGGTTTGAGTTGGATCACTTGGTTTGACAGTTGATGATGTGAACTTTGACCACGCGTGAGGGCGCCATGGCACCTCACTCATACTCAAACGTGCACGTCGCACATGCACTCGCAAACTAACACACTCACACAAGGACACGCATACAAGGTCAGTATAGATGCTTAAGTTTTGGTCTGCTGTCGCTGGGCTATGCAGTGTTATACGCGTGTTTTCAGCGTGTTTTACCTTTCCAGTAGATTTGACGCCTTTCCATACACAAAAGTAGATGAGCAGCCACACGGCCATAAGACACAACAGTAACTCCCAGTTGATCTGACCCGGATCGTCTAAGCCCGAGGAGATGTTCAGAACCTTGTTCCTGCACACACGCACACATTATGAGACACGTCACAGTAGAAATCACGCACCTGTCACACTAATATGTCACATGAAACACACCGTGTCATTCATCTTGCATTTAACACGCTACATTTTTCGTGAAATATTCCACATCTTGGCACCGTGTTGTAACAAGTAACATTTCACTTGATGACAAGTTATGTCGCTCACAAGACACGTTATATGACGTGATACTACATGACACAAAACCTGAAACACTACATGATGCATAAATCACATGACATTACACAACATGACTCACTACTCATATTATGACCATTATACTACATGTTACATGTCACATAACCTTATAAGTGTATATATGCATATGGATATGGCACAAGTCACATGACAGGTTAACTCACGCACAACACTATGTGACACAATACGTTACATGCCGCGTAACCTGACACACAACGTGTCATCGGAATCAGAATCGCCTTTATCGTCACTGTAATACCACAATACTACACACAGCATTTTAACATACTACATATTATGTTACGTGTTACATTTTATGGCACACAGAATTTCACGTGACGTTAAAGGTCACATGACACCTACAGGTTTTGTGGCACATTACACTCCATGTCAAATCATGTACCATGTCATAAAGCACAAGTGACATTAACCTACAGGATACATAGCCTGACAAACTACACGTCACCCGACATAAGTCATATGGCGCATGTGACACTACACTTGGACACATCACCTAATACACTACATGGCACATAATGGACATGACACATGAAAATCCACGTAACACACATGATGTTACACATCACACAAAATGTTACGTGACACATTACACTACACGTCACAACATTAAGTCGTGCTATACGTCACACGTCACGCATCCCCTTGCATGCAATATGTCAGATGACACTGACAGTAGCGTAAATATTGATGGGTGATTTCCGAAATAAAATCTGCAGTGGTATTATTTTGACTGGCTGCAACACAATGAAAATCAGTCTGCTTTCATAAAGGACTTAAGAAGTCTGAGAATATTTACTGTAAGAGTCTGAAATTCTGAAGATTTTGACTTTTAGTTTCCAAACGATCACCGGTTTATCAAAATGAATTATTGATGAATTTGATTATCGATTGCCACATTTCCGAAGTGAACAGCACATCCGCCTCACAGTTCAAAGGTCCCGGTTCAAATCCACCTGGCTCCGGCCTTCCTGTGTGGAGTCCGCGTGGGTTCCCTCCGGGTACTGCGGCTTCCTCCCACTCCCCAAAAACATGCATGGCAGGTGAATTGGACATACTAAATTGCCCTTAGACGTGATTGGGCGCGTGATTGGTCGTTCGTCTCTGTGTGCCCTGCGATTGGCTGAGATAGGCGCCGGCAAGCCTGCGACCCCTGTGGGGATAAGCGGCTATAGAAAATGGACGGATGGATTGCCACATTTCTCTAAATCACATGACGCATCACACAACAGGACACACCGCGTCGCACGACGCATGGGACACAACGCACGCAAGGAACGTAACGCACAACAGGTCAGATGAGGTATTGAAGGCGGCGTTAGCGGGACTCACTCCCAGAACTCGATGATGGGCGATCTGGCCTGGGCCACCTGGGCGCAGGTGAGGTTGCTGCCTGCGATGGTGGCGTTATCGCTGGCGTTGTTGCATTGGTGGAGGTTGAAGGAGTCAACGCAGGCGTTGCTGTTCCAGGGGTTGTCACACGTTGACCATGGCAGGTGGGCGCTGAATGACTTGATGAGGTAGTAGAAGGCCCACGCCAGCACCATGATGTAGTACGTGTTGCAGAAGAACACGATCACCATGGATGCGTAGCCTAGACCTAAACACAAGATATTTTGACAGAGGTCCTCAAACTTGATACACCAAGTGTCACACTGAAAGGAAAAAAAAAAAACTTGATTTCCAGGTACAGCCAAGTTAAAGACTCTAGTGGAAAAAAAACAACAACTTTAAATCGTCTTAGAGGTGGAACGAGTACCTCGGTAATATGGGTCCCTTGGTTAGTAAAATGCTTGAGGCTTTTTATTCTGCCGCTGCTGCCCATTTATTTGTTCAAGCCAACAGCAAGCTACAAACATGCCATCAGTGTCAGATTTATTAAACCTTAGAACCTTTCAAACTTCATTTGTATCAGTCCACAAAAAAAAATCAACATAAAGTGTCCTCTTTTGAATTATAGATCTGTTCTCAAAAATAAATAACTTAATTATTAATTCTTGTTCTCAAAAAGAATTCATTATAAATTCATATTTGTCCCCGGAAAATATTAAAGTTTCTTCTTTTGGGATTACAGTAGGGATCTGTTCACAAAAAAATGAATTGTTAACTTAATTATTAATAAATATTTGCCCACAAAAAATAATCAATGTAAAGTGTCAGAAATGTTCTCAAAAAGAAATAATTATGAACGAATATTGGTCCATAGAAAAATATTCAAGTTAAAAGTGTCTTCATTTGGGGTCATAGTAAAGATGTGCTCCCAAAAATAAATCATTAACTTGACAGGTAACGAGAGGTGGCAAGTGACAAGATGGGTCCAGCCATTCCACTGTGGGGGAGAATCTGGCTTTTTAAGATGATGAAATTGAATAACCTACTGAATAAAAATCGTTTCATGATCTTATATCTTCCTTTAACAGTGAATGAATTCAATTATTATTTTAAAAGATTTTTGCATGTTTGTTTGTTTTCTTTGAAATCTCGAGTACGCCCTGGAGTTCCTTCCAGTACCCCCAGCGGCACCCGTACCGCAGTGCATGCCAGTAACATGCTGCCAGCGTTGTGAAAAGGCCAACTTCAAAATAAACCCTGACATCATTGCCTTTACACTTATACATTTTACTCTGAAGACGATTCCAGCAGCGTGTTGCGGCGTAACGGCTAACTTAAGGGTAGCCCGTTGGAAGAGTCCCACCTCATTCCGGGGCGAGTACCCCGGCCAGCTAGGATAGCCTCCAGCACCCCAGCACCCCGGAACCCCAACATAAGTGAGCAAACAGCACTCAACTGCCCTCTATAGGCTGCCGAGAGCTGTCAGGTGATTTTTTAGGGCATGACTAAACTGAAACAGTTTCTGTTTCTACTGATCACTTCTTACTGAAGCAGCCTTACTCAAACGTGCTCTTTTAACCAGCAAAAATCACAACCATGGTTTTGCCCTCACTTTATTTCATGAACTGGGAGATATTTGTCTCAAATCTCAAAAATGTGTCTCAAAAGTGCAGTTTAAATTGAAGTTTTTTTCTTATCTAAAATGTAAATTTAGAATTAAGAGGAAATATGTTTTATTGTTGTCTGTATTCATAATCGTTTTTTTAACCCAAGCAAAAACATTTACTAACCCAAATATTCCATTGAATTTCAGTTGCCAAAATAACAAAACATTCAGTAGCTGCAGCCTTCATCATTCTGTACATTTTGATGATTTACATACTACTAGAAGGAAGCCAAGTTCCACTAATACTTCTACTTCCTCGTGACCTGATTCGGAGAGGAAGGGGATGGGGGCGTGCGGGGTTTACCTTTGAATAGCGGTGCGATGTTCCACACGTTGATACTTCCCGCCTTCATGAACTGACCGAGCGAGATCTCCAGGAAGAAGATGGGCACCCCGCCCACAAAGACTATCAGCAGGTACGGGATGAGGAAGACGCCTGAGAACAGAGATGAACGAGAAGTGTTCCGAAGTGACCTCGTCAAGTTAACCATTAACCTGCTCTACTTTTTTTTTTTTTTTTTTTTTGCCGGTTGCCCGTAAACTTATAACAAACACAACACATACGCAATATGTGCTCAACATTCTTGATGCTATACTTAGTGAAGCAATACTGCTGTCATAATAGAGGTGTAAAGTACACAAATTGACACTAAAAGTGTTGAAGTATATTGTGCAAATGTGGTGCTGGTCACAGATTTAAGACCAGCTAAGGACAGCAAAATGAAAAGGAGGACAGCAATGTGGAATTGAGGATGATAATGATGGTGGAAACTACATATTTTTGAGATATTTAAAAAAACTGAAGTTAAAAATACCGACCCTGGAGAAGTTTCTACGTTTGCGTGGACACAGATGAACTGGTTACAAAACGAAATGTATGCTAAGGGGGCCAACATTGAGCCGTTGTCGGTATTCATGTCGTTCACGTCGATGGACTCGCTTCAAGCACGCGAGATTGGCTGAGAGCAGAAAGTGAAACGTGTGAGCACGCTAAGATGCAAGCAGCGCTACAGTTAGCAAGATAATCTGGCTAATCCCAGCTAAATCAGTGTGCTAATAGACTCTTTATTTTTAGAAAAGCGTGTTATTTACAAATGTAAACAAACAGAAAGACATAGTTGCCATAGTTTTCATTTTACAGAAGCATTTTACCAATTCAAATGAAGAGATTAGTCTTTCTGCAAGAATGAATATTTTAAGATTTTAATATTTTAGGCTGTGATCGTAGTAGCGGAGGCTAGCAAGGCTGACTGCTGTTCCTGTTTACCAGCATCTTAAGAAGAATGTGCTGGATATTTAAATGCTGCACGGAGCTCTTCATTCTGCCAACACGAATTGACTAGTGAGTTGAAAGTCATCTCCAAGGAACCCGAAAGATACATGGCGTAACATCATCTGTTTTATTTCTGTCCCATTAATGGGAAAATCACATCACTAATGACAATGTGCATCGGTATAAAACGTAACAAAATAAAGGCATACGACGTTTTGCAAAGGAGTCACTGTAACACAATTTACTAATGGATTGCTTCATGTTTCAATTAATTTACTCCTAATTTGAAAAGAAAATCCTGTCATGGCTTTTCAAATCTCACGTACCCCCTTGAAGTACCTTCACGTATCGCCAGGGGTATCTCTGATACATGTACGTAGGATTAATAAAACGGCACTGGCCAGGATATTGGTAAGGACACTCCATCGATTCACCCCTTAAGTAAGCGAACGACTGTCGGCCTGACCTGTGTGACAAATCAGTGACATGTTTTATCTTTGTGACTTGACGCCAACGAGTGGATGATTCACAGATGCAAACAAATGACTTGATGCATCCTGGTCTACTGTCGTCAGTGGGAGTTGATGTCCATGTTGGGCCTCCCCTCCAGCAGGTGGCAGCGGTTGCCAATTTCTGCCAGCGACACCTGGGGGCCAGCCAATAGGATTAAAGGATTATTGTTAACTGGCGCTAAACTGCGTCGCACGTGGCGTCAGGGATGAACGCGTCAGGCTTGTACACTCTGAAAATATCCCGCGCCTTTGAACCCTACAAGGCGATGCGCCTGGTCACCACGGCAACGAACCATCAATAGTCAGAAGAGGGGGCGGGGCAAGAGACAGGTTACCCCGGCAACCAGACTGACGACTCAGCAAAAAGACTCCTGGATCCTGAAATTGCTCCCGGAACGCACCCAGGGGCGCACAAACAACACGCGATTGCACACAAATGCTCACAATCATCAACACACATGCATGCAAATACACACTCCAATCCTATAACACACACAAAATATATTTAGCACATACTACACACTCGCATAAACAAAGAAACATAGATACACTTACTTATACAACACACATTCATGCACAAACTCACTGACACAGACAAATGTACTCTTCTTTTTCCTTGACCTCTACTTCCTGCTCATCCTCCACCAATTCCCTCTCGCCGTTACTCTTCTTCATCGCCTTCCTGAACATCTTCCATTTTGATGAACTCACATACTGACATTTTTGTAGTGCTCACCCCTGATTGGTTTATCGAACCGCAATCATGTGTTTACGCAACTGATGTGTACGTGTGTGTGCTCAATCAAGTGGTTGATATATGTTGTGATTTGTCTATCAATCCTTTGGAATTGCAAGGAAGTGACATCAAATGACTCAATACTGTGTCTGTTTGCACATCATTGAGTGTATTGCGTTTTGTAAAAAGTGTGGTGCTCATTTTGGGTTGAGAGTGTGAAACTGTTCAATTGATTTGGTCCTTGAGTCTAAGGCAGTGCTTCTCAAATAGTGGGGAGGGCCACCCTGGGGGGCGTGCGAGGTCATGCCGGGGGGAGGGGGGGGGGGGGGGGGGGGGGGGCGCGGATGACCCCAGCGAAAATGCTTTGTTGTTTCCTTGTGGAAAATAATTGCAATAAATTAAAGATTGGCATCATTTTTATTTTAATTTCAGGAACTTTGATGTACTATGCATTTTTTTCAGTTTGAGACTAACCTGTAACCTATATAAAAACTGTAAAAAGAAAACTTGTAAAAAGAACAGTTGTTGAAAGACTTTGAAAGTTGATTTATATTGTTTTTTTTCCCCTTTTGTTAATGTTAAACAGATACAGTTTTAGGTATACTTGCACAATTTTTATAAATAATTTTATTTATAGGTGGCCCAATGAGTGTGTGGGTGGGTGGGGGGGTTCTTTCCTAACCCTAACCCTATTATGAAATTACTGCATATAAAAAAAATGTCTTTTGCAGGCCTGAAAGTGACCTTGAGCTACGTTATGCTAACTCTGTGTGTGTTTGGGGTTGGGGTGTGTGTAAAAGTGTGTGACTGGATGGAGATAGATGCTGAATGAAATAGTAAAGGAGGGAAGAAAATGAGACGGAGAGCTATTAGCCGCTAGCAAAGTTCTAAGGCAAACATGGCCGCTCACAGGGTTACTGATAAATGATGGCGTGACCTTCAAGTGCAGTGTGACATTCAAACGGCGCCAAAGTCAGCAGGAGTCCGGCGAGGCACGCAAACTTTGGGCTGACCTTCATGTGCGTAACCAGGTTGGTGCGGTCGTTCTAAGCAGGTGAGTAATAGCTTTTACTTGTATACGCCAGCCCAAATGACGATGGAGACAACCAAAGCAAATTGTGACCTTCAGCTTCATCCTGTGAGAGCCAGTGGACCTTTTTCTAAGTGTAGACCCCCCCCCCCCCCACACACACACACACACACACACACACCATCATCACTTGTCATCCTTCTTCTCAACACTGCCCCTGACTCAGCAGATGGTGTGTGTGTGTGTGTTTTTAGGGTATTGTGTGTGCATATGTACGTGAATTTTTGTGTGTGTACTTGACTGTGCATATTTGCATCCATATTGCATGTGTGTGATTTTATAAGTGAGTTTTTGCTACACAGTGGAGTTCATGCTTTTAGTGTCTTGAGGGGACCTATTGAACTTATGGGGATAAATGGTTGTGTCCTACAAATACATACTATATATTGAGGGTGAAGACTTGCTTGAATAATATTTTGGCAATCTGTTGAGATGGTTGAGGTTAGTGGCATGGAAATGCATTGAGCACCAATCTTGGAAGACAAATCCTTGCGTGTGTGTGTGTGTGTTTTGTGTGTTTGGTGGTGGTGGTGGGGGTGGGGGGGGGGTAAGTGTGTGCATGTATGTGTGTTTTAGTGCATGGTGGGGCAATGGGAGAGTAACAATGGACAACTGACTGTGGTCACTATCAATCATCCATCCCTAACATCAAGGCAAATGGTAACTTCTGAAGGGATCAGGATTACATGTTACTTATTGACCTTTAGTTAAAAAAATGTATGTAAAGTTGACCCTAAAACTAGGGATGGACAAGTACTGAGATCCAGTATCAGTATTGGGCTGGCCTTATTTCAAAGTATCGGTCCTAGCAATGAAAGTTGAGACTAGTATTCATCGCTCTTTAGGACCAGTTGTACACAAAGAAGAAATGACAAATTAAGAATGGAAACCAGTTCTGAAATTCATGTACATCTGAGGAAAAATGTTTTGGAATAGAGAGGAATTTCTTGAAAATGATGCATCATTGTATTTTGGGGGAAATTTTGTATATCAAATACTAATCAATTCTAGTGCTATTGGTATCAATGACTACTCAAGAGGTTATGGTATCAGTCTGAAAAAGAGTGGTATCATCCCTAATAGCTAAAATTGAACATTTTAAATGTTCAAAAGCTGAACAAGATATAAAAAAAAATGCATGACTAGCGTAGCTTGCCACTTTAGCAGCATATTTGCAGCGTGGACGCACATATGCAACTTGGATCAAACGTTTCGAACATACTTCTGCAAGACAAGATGCAAATTTCTAAACTGGCTTCTCTCCTTCATATAAAGGAATGACTAAGCTATCTTGTTGATTTAAAAAGTCCATAGCAACGCTGCACATTGTTTACTAATCTATTATTTTCATACACTTCAATTACAAGTTGAACTTTTTAACTGCTCTGATATGAAAATCTAGATCTCAAGGAGGTTGTTTTTGTATAAATTCATACATGGGCATTTTTTTTTAAATCGTTTTACAAAAGTTAGCTTGGTAAAAAAGAGATTGTTTTGCGGTGTGTGAAAATTTTTAATGATATTTGGAAATGCATAATTAAATTTTGGCGCAGGCTGGGTAGGGGTGGGGGGACTCGCTGGATTGGAACACAGTACTGTATTGGTACATGCCTTTTGGCTTACACTTTGGTTGAATCTATGTATTTTGTTCCGAATACAGTATTAATTTTTGTCTTGATTCACGATGGTTTAATTTGGGAAAATGTAACTTATTTTTAAAATTGCGTTAGTGTCACTTTGGCGGAAAAAAGGTATGTTTTTCTTTTTTTACTGTGAATATTTTTCTTGGAAAATTAAAACTTCATTCAGATTTTTTTTTTTTTAAGGAAGGACTTTCGTTTTTGTGCAAAACAGCTTTGTTTTCTTAAAAGTAATTTTCAGGGTTAGACCGGCACAAAGAACAAAATAAAAATCAGCCCATAGGGACCAGGCTGCTAATATTCATTGGTTAGCTTTACTGTCTATAGGCCTTTTATAGTTTTTTTTTTGTTTTGTTTTTCATGACAAAAAAACTAAAGAGATAAAACGTAATTTTGAGTTTTTTTCTGTAAAATTATGACTTTATTAGTACCCCATATTCTTATTTGGAAAAATACAACTTGATTCGGGGAACATCGTGCCCCTTTTCTCGTTGTATTTGAGTTTTTTTCTTTCATTTTGACGATAAATTATTTCATTCAGCTATTGTGTTATTTGTTGCTCCACTGTGCCAGTGTGTTTCGAAAAAGAAAGTAGGAATTTGCTATTGCTTTTTGTTTTATTACAAAGTGTTAAAAATACAACTGCTGCACTACTTTTTCTTTGATTAAAAAAACAAACAAACAAAAAAATAAAAACTTATTTCGGCTATCCGGACATTTTCCGGAAACCATGCAATTTTATCTAGCCAATTTTCGTTAGTACTGTTGACGTGACCCGAAGTCCGAGCCGAGCGAGCGAGTGAGTCGGGCTCACCTCCTCCGTTCTTGTAGCACAGGTAAGGGAACCTCCACACGTTGCCCAGGCCGACCGCGAAGCCCACGCAGGACATGATGAAGTCCATCTGCCTGCTCCATGTCTCACGCTCCTGGCGCGCGGGCGGCGGCGGCCCCACCGCCACGCCGACTTTCTTGCCCTCGGGTCCGGGTCCGTCCGACCCGGGCCCGTCAGCCGCAGCCACCATCGGCCCTCCCCCCAGCTGACTCCCCCTGGCTTCCTCGGGCGGCAGCAGCGAGCAGGTGGAAGGGAGGGGGGGCGCAGTCTGGCTGTCCATCAATCAAAAAGGCGCTCGCTCAAAAATAATCAAAAGCTTTTTTTTCTTCTTCTTCTCTCGCTCTCTCTGCCCTCTTGAGTGTCCACTGTCAGTCAAATCAAAGTGGAAACATTCCAAAAGAATCAAACCCAAATGAAACGTCCAAAGTGACCCGACGTCGACGTTCAGAAACAATCCACAAAACACTTGAACGTCAGCTTGAAGAATCTCATCGGCGGGCAGACTGAGGGGAGGGAGGGGGGGTCACCGCCCGACGAGCATGGGGTCGCCGAGTCCTCCTTCCAGTCCGAGTAGGGTGGGTGGTGCTGGTGGGGGTGGCGGGGGGGCTTCTCCCCCGGAGCGCGGCACGTCTTCGTGTAAGGAGACGCAGGCTGGTTGAGGGTGGGGGTGGGGGGTGGGATTGGCTGATCCCGCTCCTGATCCTGTGAGCGCCCGGGTGGCCAGTGCGAGCTTTTAAAGGGGATGCTGCTGGGGATGATGTCACTGCGCACGCCCCGCCCCCACCTTTTCAGACGTCACTGAAACGGGTCTCCCTCGCAGGCGCGAGCACGCTACTGAAGCGCAGCTTGAATGAATGAGCTTCATTAATGCAAATGAGCGCGCGCGAGAGTTGTCTCGCTGAGTGTGAACTGGGAAACAATTGCTGGACGCATTGCTTCCTTTGGTCCCTTGAGTTAACGGTATGCCCTGTAAATCAGGCTATTTTTTTTTTTTTTTCCAATGTGAAGCCCTCAGTGAACAATCAATGAATGCAATCGCGTTAGCGACTACCGATAGGGCAGCAGGTGACATGAAGGCGGGGCTTAGACTGGCTTCATCATTCATTAGATTACATGGTCCTTAACGTCTTTGTCTCCCTCCAGTGGACGCAGGAGCAGACTACACCTGTGCATTATGATTACTTCAGACATGTCAGTCTTCGTTGAAAGTGAACTTTGCTTTTAAACGCTAGCCCATGTTTTAAGATTTCACCCGTGTTTAAAGCATTGACCCAAGCCTGAAAACCAAGTTAGAAACCTTAACTCTGACTTGAAGCCCCTCCTAACTTAACATTTTTATTCAGTCGTTTGAAAGTTGAACTTGAAACTAAAACCTAAAACCATAACCACCACCATAACCATAAACACTTTGCTCGGCGTGAATCTCTAACTCTAGACATTAAATTGCTTTAAAATACCTTTCCTTGTTTAATAAAATCCTAATCCTTTGTTGAAACATTTAAATCAGGGGTGTCAAACTTATTTTCGTACAGGGGTCCAATGGAGAAAAACCTATTTTCAAATGGGCCCCTAAAATCATGGAATCTAACTCAAAAAGTGTCCCAGATAATATCAGTCAACTGTATTGTATGTGTGTGTGTGTGTGTGTATATATATATATATATATATATATATATATATATATATATATATATATATATATATATATATATATATATATATATATATATATATATATATATATATATATATATATATATATATATATATAATATCGCAGAGAATATGTTTTTCTCCTTGCGGCCCCTGTACGAAAATAAGTTTGATACCTACATAAATACAATAAATATAATGAAACTCACATATCCAGGGGAAGGAAAATGTCCCAATCAAAATATGTGGTTGTACAACAACTTTTTTCCGAAGAAAATGAAACAGCGTTTCACTTAGCGTCTCATGTAGTGTCTCATTTGGACACTGGGTTGCACTCACATGATGACATACAGGATAGAAGAAGGATAGAAGAAGTTGAAAACTCACCAAGAAGAAATCATGGTCACTTCAAATATGGAAGCGATGTGTGCGAATTGATGAACTGTAAATTACAGCTTCAACTGTAAAAAACACGCTTTTTCACTTTAGCATGGCAACTGGGCACTTCTGCAGTGCTCATTTGGGCACTGCTTTTAAAAGTTGGATTTTTTTGTTTATTGATCATGAACGTCGGACAAATGGGTTCTGTTCGAATCCTTTTTTTCAATGTTTCACAAAATCATCTTGTGAGCTGAATTAAAATTTGGATATGGAAATTTCCATATCCAGCCCACAGGTCCTATGTTTGACACCCTTTATGTACATGATTGTCATTCTTACGAGGAATTTGCATCCCCTATATACATGATTGTCATTCTTACGAGGAATTTGCATCCCCTTTTGACATCACCCTCTGTGGACGAGATATGTGACAGAGAAGTAAGTGAAGGATGCAGTTATTCTATTGTCTTTAAAAAAAAAAAAAGTTCAAATTTGATAATTAATATGTTCTATGTGATACAATCAATTAGAACGCAGCATTCTGATTAATCTTGCGTTTGTGGAATATGAATAAAGCTGCAAAATCCTCCCAGTTTTCATCCATTTCAAAGGGCGGCCATTTTGACATTTGCAGTCGACAGGAAAGGACATCACAAGTTCTCAAGGCTAACAACCAATCATGTCTCAGCTTGCAAAAGTCACATGATAAAACTGAGAAAACACATGAGGGATTGGTCAATACCTGAGCTACTGCGCCCCCTTGCATTGCTAAAACAAGTGGATTTTACTGCTTTAATTTCAGACAGCAAGAGGCAAAATGGCTGCCCCCTTAGACCGAAATGGAGGTTTCATATTAGTGCAATAGTAATCAGAGTGCAATAGTAATCAGAGTGCTTTGACCAGTGGGGGCATCTAGAACATTACGAAAAAACATTTTTTGACTTGGTTTCTCCTTTAAAATGCTAACCCGAGCTGCAGTGTTGTAATATGAGAACCTCCTGCATATTAACAGTCACATCAGGTCATCACAGAACACATGCACACACATTCACTGCTATATATCAAAATACTGCTTTTAATTTCACTTTGAAATTATATTATTCAGGCATTTCAAATACAGTGAAAAGAAAAGCTTAAATAAAAAACCTGTCCTTCAGACGCCCATGAGAGGATGGTGCTCTCGTGTGTGACATGACAGGTCGCATCTTAAGATCCTTTCTGCTTCCTGACGCACCTGCACAATGGAGACAGAAGAGGAAGAGAAGGAAGAGGTTGATGTTTAGAATCGTAATGGCGAATAGCTCAAGGATTTTTTTTTTTTTTTTGGGGGGGGGGGTCTTCAAGAAATCATCAGCAGTCCATGGAGGCACGTGGTCTTCCTTCATGGTCCCTCTTACTATGGTGTACATGGACAAATAGTTTGTCACTACTTTATGAAATGTTAATACATGTTAGTAACGACATCTTTGTTGTGTCTTGGTGGTGTATATCATATTATATATATATTATATATAGAAGGCCACAATGGAGATACAAATATATATATATATATATATATATATATATATATATATATATATAGAGAGAGAGAGAGAGAGAGAGAGAGAGAGAGAGAGAGAGAGAGAGAGAGAGAGAGAGAGAGACATAGATAGATTGATGGATAATATAACACAGTATATACATATACAGTATAAACACATACAGCATATGTAGTGGAAATATGAGCTGTCAAACTTGTTTCAGTTCATTATCAGGTTATCAAAAGGGCATCCCTAAACATTTTTTTGCCCATCAAGTTTGAACATCACCCGTTATGTGTTGATTATTATAGTGTTAATTGTTGCTACATTTGTTGCCTTATCACTGCTTGCGTTCTTGCTATCAGCTGCCTCAAAAACATGCTTGGATTTGGGATGGTAAGTTCAACTTGCCTGGGTTTGATGAAGATATTTTCACAAAATGCAAATTAGGTTGGTTTCATTTGTAACCCCCTTGGGGGTGATTTAGTTATAATAGGTTTCTCACTCATCTTTGAAATAGCCATGGAGTGACCTGATCACTGACCTAATACCAACCAGCACCACCTTTAACATAACCCATGGTTAAGAATCACACCACAACAAATGATGTAATTAATGAGTTAATACATGATGAATGCATTTTTTTTAATCAAGCAAATGTGGTAACACTTTAAAAGCCCTGATTTCTCATATATATATATATATATATATATATATATATATATACACACACACACACACACACACACACATACATACGCACACGCACCATTGATTAAAAACTCCAGCTCTCAACATTGCCAAAACGTGCTCATGTTTGGAAATTCTCCGGTGTCACTCATTTAACATGCAACACAACTGGTGTGCCCTTTGATAAGAATTCAACATGACTCATTCACTTTAGCAACTGATAAGCTGTTAGGGCTGGGCGATTAATCTATGTTCGGGATTCAATGCAGAAATTGATTTCATTTTTATTTTTTTAGGTGGCCTTCATATTTGAACATATCTCACTGCTTCCTAACATGGTTGTCAAGAGATGGCAAACAAAACATGAACTGAATCTTCATTTGTTGTACATGTGTGAACAAAGAGCCAGATTTGGTGAGATGAAAACACAATCTTGCGCTTTCCCCACCCCATTATCAACTTTTTTTGTGAGTTTTCATGCATTAAAGTACTTTTTTTTTAAATGTACACCCTCAATATAAATATTGCGATGATTATCGTACCGCCTGGATCTTATGATATTTAGATAATGTTACAGCCCCATTTTGAAGTTGTCACAGTCTGTAGGCAGACACTTTTTTCATATTACAGTGAAAACATACGCCAAGTTCTACCCGCTCTGAAAGACAGGCAACTCTGTTTATGTTGTTTTACTTTGCTAAGGTCTGCATTTAAAAATGGCTGTGAAAGGACACCATAAGGGGTGACACTGACAACAAACATGATGTTGAGAACTTGAGATTGGTTTGTTCAAAGAGGTAGAGCATGCTCGGTGTGTATATCCGAAAGCACCCAAGACAGTGATTCACATATGTGTTCCATTTTCTGGTGAAATATAAAATAGATTTACTGTATGAGTGGCCACACACACATTTTACTTTTGGCCAGAATGAATTAGAACACAGGCCACATATGGCCACTGGGCTGGATCCGGGACATGCCTGATCCACACGGTTAAGAATTTTGGGACCCAAGGTATGTGTAAACAAGTCACAAACGACAATTAGGTAACCTTGGCTTACATGTACAATTTTCAGGGTGTAAGAGAAGGGATAGGGTGTGGCAAAGCTTCCTCTTGGTTCAGACAGCTTTTAGAAAGAACATTTCAAATCGATTCATTTTACAACATGGGTTTTTGTGTGTGCATGTGTGGGTGGGGGGGTTAAGTAATTTTAGGCCCTATCACCCAGCCCTGCAAGCTGTTTGCATTTTCATTTTTCTTCAACATAATCACATCAATGACACCATAATGATTTTTTTTCACCTCATAAAAATATATCATAAGAAAATAAATAACGGATTTTGTTTTATCGATTCTTCCTTTTTTCATGTCCACATTTGACTCGCGGCAGGGTAAGCCCTGGACCGGTCGTCAGGCAATTCCGGGGCACGTATTGACAAACAAGCATTCCCACACTGGACTGGACGATTTCGAGCAGATTAGCATGTGCCAACTATCCGCTACGCTGACAATTCCTACACAAAAACGAGTTTTTCATGCGGAGAGCTGTCAGCGGCTCACGTCCATCGGCAGTCCCGGTCACGATGATATGACGTCCCGATTTTGATGCGGATGATGTGGCCACAGGTCATGTGACACAACAGTAAGGCTCGGGTCCTCACGAGAAGGAAAGGCACCAGTCTTAAGTCCGTGGCCGAGTTGCTCTCAGTTCTCCAGTGCAGGACGCCGTCTTCTTCTATCTTATGTCCCTTGAGCCAGTTCATAAACAAGCAATTAATGTTTAGCGCACGCTCGGTGCACAAAAGATCAACGACAATCAGGGATCGATAAGGCTTCTCTCCGTGTAAGGCTCCTTCGCCGCCTCCCGTGTGCTTTATACAGCCAGTTAGTGTGTTAGGTGGGAGATCAATAGCAGACAAGAAGTGAGTGAAAGTGAGAGACTGTGATCAATAATCACTTTTCAGTTTTCCCCAACTCCACTTGAGAGTGATGAGCCAACTTGAAGTGAGTCAATTCCTGGAAGGGAGCAGAAGCTAATCTTTATACCGGGGGTCCCTAACATGCCCCAAAGGAACCCATGAACAGCCCTTGGTCTTGTTTTAAAAAATAGCTCACCAGAGGTGGGATACTGTCATTTCTAAGAAATGATGGAGAGGTGCTCAATCATGGTTGATTATGAGAAATAATTAACATGATTAGTGCCCTCACATTGCTAAAATATATACATATATTATATATTAAAAAAAAATATCATGAAAAGGTCATTTGAGCAAGTTTGTTATTTCAGAAGCCTGTATGAAGTCAGTAGTCCTTCACATTAATCAGTACCTAAGTAGCTCTCAGTTTCATAAAAATTGCTACAGCCGCACTGTATAGTGCCCTTAATGTATCTCATACTACATCTTTAGTAGTGAGTGCCAACATTGAAATTAAAATAAATCTCATGAGGCAATGCACTGAGATTTTCTTCCCCCCTTTTCTTTTTTTAATTCAAAGATATTGTATTGGCACTAAACCAATTGATGTGTTGGGCGCCAAAATCTTTACTTGATGGTGAGCACACCATCACCACCGGGATGGACATAAAGTGCTCAACCTAAAACACTATATTAAAACTTCAAAGCATTCATTGACTATTAATTAGAGAAGTTTTACTCGCTAAGAATGATCTGTGAGTGTACTGTTGAGTCCGCTCTGTTAAAAAAAAGTTGTGTTTTTTTTTTTTTTTTTTTTTACTGCGAGGGACCGATTTGCGCTTACTGAGTTCAGTCCAAAGCCATATGGAATATAAAAGTATTGCTTTGACGCCACCCAGTGGCACTCAAAATGAACTATAGGACTGAGGAGTTGTTAAAAGACCTGCAGATTTTTGCTTCCTGGTCACCATCGAACAGTACGGTAATTAAAGAATGATTTTGAACACAGCCAGCGAAAGACAGAGTTGAGAAGGGGATTGAAGGGTCACTTGACCAACACTGACTTTGTCTGAACGGCCTCCACATTGGCGCCATCCTCAGTTCTCAACGTCGAGGAAGGTGAATTCAAGCTGACTGAGGATTTAGGGAGGCTGTACATGTAGACGGCGCTGATGACGAGCCCGGCGCCGGCGGCAAAGAGCGGGTCCACACGGAAAGCAAACAGGTAGATGGACATGACGGTGGAGATAACGATGGAGAAGGAGGTGGCAAAGCCTTTCAGGATGTTGTCGGCGTATTTGACCACCACGGCCACCAGGAGGCCGCCGAAGGCCTGGTTGAAGATGACGCACCACACCATCGGCGTGTAACCTGAGAAGAAGCCACGGCGGGCTACGGCGGCGCCGTCGTTCCAGAACAGCACCGACGTGCCGAGCGCCATGCCGAAGATGCCAAGTTGCACGTTGCGCACCCACACGGACGCCGAGCTGCCCTTCAGGATTTTCTCAAAGTAGACGCCGGCGAATCCCGACGACAGGCAGCTGATGACCACAGCCGACAGGCCTGCCACATAGTTCTGATTGTCTTTCTCCGTCTCCTTGTTACCACCTTGCTGGACCTATCGACCAATAAAAGAGTCACACAAGAAGCGTTTCCGCGAAAATGCATTTGATTTTGCCCAATATGCAGTCGGAATCAAGATATAGTGAACCCTTAGTCCCTGCCTTATGGTTTTTTTTCCTCTTACGATATGGGCCGCGGTGTTTTTTTTTTGTCCCCTCTTTATGCCATTTTTCCCCCTTATGACACCTCAGCGGTCAGTGTGCGTGCGTGACTGCAAGTCACTCCGCGCGCACATGTCTATACACGCGCCACTTCACTTCACTACAATGCTGGTCTGTTATTGGTCGGCGTCAAGACTCCCTAATATACTGGTCTACTATTGGTCGGCGTTCTGGAGGCACTAAGACGCTGGTCTGCTATTGGTCGGCGTTCTGGAGGCACTAAGACGCTGGTCTGCTATTGGTCGGCGTCACTCGGTCCAAAATGGCGGAACATTAAATCGTTATTCTCCTGTGAGTGCTTACAAAAACGTATTTATAGTGCATTAAAGTGCTTCATTCAAACTTGAATTGGTTAGCCATGGGTCCTAATATTGCTAGTGATGTTAAAGAAAAAAGTAAGAAGATGCTTTATATGGAAACGACGCTGGAAATAATCAAGAAATACGAAGAAGGCTAAGCTAGCCTATCTTAGGCTAGCCTACTCTCACTGGGGAATATGGCTATAACAAGCTCAGACCTCATTTTTCAAACGTTACATCACATTTAGATGCTTGGGAGCCAGATGCCGTATGGCTGTGCAACATTCAAAGAAAGGTTACAAACACAAAAACAAAAGCGATTTTCCCAGAAATTGTCCCTTGTTTAGTTTTGTGTACACATCTGGTTTAGTAAGTTATTAAAAAAAAAGCTTTTAGTTTGTCAATATTTTTTTCAAGTTTTGATTTTGATCATTTGTTTTTATTTATAATAATCTTTGTCAAATAATTTTTTTCTTTAGAATATGTCTTGTGCCCCTATATAGTCTAAATACAGTATACTGATGACTAGTGTGTTTGTAGACAAGCTTAAAAAAAATCTAACACACACAAGGATATTTATATTAGGACTGCACAATGAATCGAACTTTAATCGTGATCACGATTGTGGCTGCAACAATTAATTAAGCTTATCCTCTGCGATATTAACATTTAAAAGCAGGTTTTACATGTCAAATCAAGCACTTTGTCATTCTACCACAGGGGGTCAATGTTTCCCATATATTTGCATGACTAAAGTCTCTTCTTTTCTCACCCTTATATATGATTGACCAGAGTGAAATGGCATAGTTTCTCACCTGATTACTAATATATACAGCGTTACCTAGACCCAAAATTTGAATACATTTGGTTTAAAATGTCCAAAAAAGACATTTTAACTGCTAAGTGATTAGAAATTGCCTAAAAGTATATAACATGGTTGGTTCCAAGTAGGCTTCTTTTTTGGTTTGCACTCAGCGAGAAAGTTAGCTGTGTTGACCTGTGCCATAAGTTTTTGTCATGGCTTGGGTAAATTTCTTTAAATTATTATTGACTTTATCTATTTAGTTTACTGTATTACTATTATTATTATTATTTACCATATCTATTTAGTTTATTACAATTATTATTTGTAAGTATCAAGCCTTGAAGCTTTGTTTGTATACCGCTTGTTTAAAAGAAGAAAAATAAATAGACATTTTGACCAAGCACGATGACTAATCGTGATTTCAATATTATTATTCTGGCCATAATCGTACCGCTCTATTACGAATGCGTACCTACGCGCTGATTATACGCACTCCTGGTTATAACAAAGATACATACTCAGCTCATTTATGTGCAAGCATTAGCCTTAAGCCAGTCAACTTAATTAAAGGCTCAAATAAGGGATTGTTTTATATACAAACGTGTAATTCTCCTGCCGTCTCGTGTAGTTAGCAAGGTGAAGTGCTGATGCGCGCCTCAGTAAGTCAACCGAATAAAAGGGGAGGCCTCGCTATAGTCTAAGAAGACATGAGTGAAGAGGCGCAACCTACCTGTACAATTGCGACACCAATGAAAAGCAGCAATAGTGAAAACCACTGCACTTTGGACAGTGTCTTCCTCAGCATCAGCACACTAAAGAGTGCCGTTGTCAGGATCTTCAGTTGGTACGTGACCTGAAAAAGCAACCATCACAGTCAGAATCATCACCATCAAGAGTTTGTAGAGTTTTTGTAGACCTTAAATAATAATCTAGATTTTTTAATTGTCTCTAATGCAGAGCTTGTTATCATACTTAAATAATAAGTGAGTGCACTGAATGTGATATTTGACTTAAAACTCAATCATTGCCTTTGACAGCTGTTAAAGATATATGTTAACTGGAAGCCACTGCCAGCCAAGGTAAAATGGATATTTGATACCTACAGCCTCAATGAGGGATTGGTTTTTACCTAAGCAACGATGCTGAGAAACTGCCTAAACCTGAATAAGTTCATTGAAACTATGCAGTAAACTGAGCAAGAAGAAAAGTAAAACAATTCTTAAGCATTGTTTGTACGTTAGCATTTACAATGACTTGTGGTTGTGATGCATGTTGTGACCTGGTAGGTGGCAGCAGGCAGGTTGGAGACAGCAATGTACTGCAGGTTGTTCTGCAGTGTGTAGATGAGAGAAGGAACAGCGAGCTTCAGCGTGTCCCTGTATTGAACGAGGATGGTGTTCACCAGGAACGACACTGTCTCCTTTCCATTGACTGATGGGCCACGCGTATAAACACACACAAACACGAGAAACGTGGAAAAAATAAATTACTCGACAGGAATAGTAAAAAGAATAACTGGCGGTTACTGATTTTATATTTTCTAGTATTCCAAATCTTATCGAATTTGGCTTGTCATTTTTGTTTCCGTTTTTTTTTAGTAACACCTTGAGAATACTGAAATGATCAAAGGGAGACAAAACTTACACCTCTTCTGAATCAGGATGATGAGGAGACAGGCCAGCACCTTGAGGACCTCCGCCATGACCACGGCTGACGTGGCCAGGAAGCGCTCGCCGGGCAAAGTGCGTACATATTGGATACTGAGGATGAGCGATGCATTCTGAACCACCAGGACAGCCAGACTTATGTACTTCAGCTTGTGGTTCACTGGCACCAACGTCAACAAACAAGCACACAAACATGTCGTCATCGGTCAGTGTTAAATTTCCTTCCACATCTAATGGGCTTCAGTTCCAACCAGATAACTCAAATGGTATCATTCAGATTCTGTTCCACCACCTACTCATCTTTCTTGACACCTTTTTTTGCGGAGCACTCGTGTTTGGCTGGTGTGACTCCTTTCATTATCCCAACATTGAATCGAATCACATATGTATGATCTGGGAATGCATTTATTTCCAACAATTCTGGGGAAGCATTCACTCAGCTCTCTGTGGTGCTTTGGGATACGAGATTCAAGGGTCTCATGAGATTTTGTTTTTTGACATTTGAAAGAGACTGTGCACACAGATGATCAATGTTTTGTCAATATACTCCTAGTGGACAGGAAGAATTTGGGGACATGGTTGACAATTAGAGAAAACGGCTCACAATATGACACCAAGGCTTATTCTTTGCTATTCGTCTACTTTTGTACTTCTCTGTTTGAGAATCATGTTCTTGAAATAGTAATGAATAAAGACAAGAAATGATTGTCACAGTACCAAATCGAGGTCAACAGGTCAATCAAAATGAATCATCACCTGATTTCCCAGCAACCGTGACGACATTTTCAGTCAATAGCTGCTAGAAAATATGCTTTTAAAGCGAATTAATTATTTACATGTTCAAGAAAACATTGTTCAATAATTTTTTATAGGAAAATTTTAAAAATATGAGATTAATTAAAGACATATTTTTTTTATGAAAATGGCAAAAATGTAAAGTATCCCATTAAATACGTAACTTGAGGTACCACTATTAATGTAGAAAGTAGGTGGTTTGTTTGCTAGATTTATTATCTGTAAAGCCCCCTCCCCCCCAAAAAAACAAACTCGTTCACTTCCGTAACACTCCCACAAATGGGTGTAAGTAGTAACGCGACTTGCAGCACCTCTCCACGTAAGCACCAGCTCACCACTTTTTTTTTTTCACCTGGTCACTTCACGTTGTACCACAGTGACGTCACGGCTGAACGACTAAGTGTTCGTTCTAAAATCTCGTCGATCGAGTTTCCGGCTCGTTTACGGCATGTAATACACTAAAACTTTCAGCATCACATCGTCTATAAGAACACAAAATTCAATTTTGCCCACAACCTGCTCTTACTTTCAATGTGGCCCCGCCTCGTCGTCCTGTCCTCGGCCAGGTTGGGTTTTCCATCAGCCATACTAACGCATGCCCAGCTAACGCCCCGCAGAGGCTCACGGCGTCGAGACAAATTGTAAGCCCGGCCGTGCGCTTCAAAAAGGCTGGCTGACGAGCGTTGGGGTTCAAGAGACAGACTTAACCGGGTCGAAGAGTTGCAGCAACACGGAGAGGTCGCCGGATACGCTGGAGGAGGCAGTCCGCCAAAGAACGGTGACGTTCAGATGAGCAGACTACTCGTTGCTGAGTTGGCGCGCGAGACACCTTGGCATGACGTGTCACTCTGTCTGGATGTAGTCTTCGGAAAATAATCCTTATCAAACAAGCCGAACGAGTTTCGTATAAAAGTGATACCTCTTCACTGTTGTTGGAAACAACATCGATCTTGGTCGTCTCAGGGCGTACCAGTGATTCTATTGGCTGCTGAGCTAGAAGGGATTCCTTATTGGTTGTTGAGAATAAATGGGAGGGGTCTCATTGGTGGACAACTATTGGTGGGTCGAGGACGTGCAGATCAACCCGCCATCTTAACCCGGAAGTCCCCCTGAATTTTTTTGCGGAACACTGATATTTCTAACTCGATGACAAAAGAAAAAACAAATAAAACAGTATGAATCAACTTTTAACAACTGTTGATTATTTTAACGGTATTTAGACTGGTTACAGCTTAACAGAAAAAATAACCTGGTGCCTCAAAGTGCCCGAAACAAAAAAAATAATGCTGAAAATTCTCATTTTACTGTTCGCATGACAAAAAGCCTTTTTCCTGGGGTCACGCGCACCCCCCCGAGGGGGCCCGCCCCACTATTTGAGAAGCACTGCGCGAAACCCTGGTTGTTAGCTTTAGCAATATCATATGTCACCAGGTACGACAAACAACTATTGTCGATGTGGCGGTTGCCAATGTAAGTGCCGTTCGTTTGCCTGAAGATAACGCTGTTGAGTTGATAGTCAATTCAACTTTGTCCAGTTCGATTTTCATTTTGTATTTCAGTTTGAATCAGCTAGATATTATTTCTAAATCCACCAGAGTAATAGTATTTCTTTTTGGACACATTTCAACCCCTAAGTTTATTTAAGGTCGCTTCCGAGAAAGTAATGCTCTCGCTGTCATTACGTCAAACGCGACGGCACGCTATTAACTTAAGATTTAAAAAGAAAGTGTTCTCCAGCTTTGTCTGTAGCAGCCCAAAGTGGTACGTATATGTTTATGTTTTGTATGTAGCCTATGTGCATTAAACGTGTACAATGTTGGCCGTAGCTGATATATTTTTTGTACGTGACAGTTCAACGGCGTGAGCTGTTGGAAGAAAGTGACCATCAGTAAATATCGGTGCCTTGGAGTCTCCTTTTTGCGGACAAAGCCGGTGTAATCGAAATTATCAACAGTAATAAACTGTTAGATTAGATTAGCTCATTTTACAGATCAATGGTACACTTTTTCTTACATGATTTGATAAATGAATACATTTACTCGAATTACACTGTAAATAACAGTCTTGCAAATCCGCGCTAATGTTACCTTTCCCCTCAGGAGTAGAAACTGTTTAGCTAGCTGTTACTGCTGACCACGAGGACAAACACAATAATGTAAACAAGAAGGACAAAAAATAAAAAAAAAATCATTGTCTTTTTCTAATTATATGCATAACAGGGTCGAATGAGGGAGAGGGAGACATTCAAGTAAAGCTAGCTAGTTTATAAAAATACGAAAAATACAAATTCTTGCAGAAAAAAGCTTGATGATGTAAATGCCAATGTATACCCTCTGTGAGCCATCACCTTACCATGGTGGACCGTGGAAGGGTATGCGTGTCACAGTGATCGGAGGAGCGAAGTTGTCACCCGTGACAAACAGGTCATAGGTGAGGGACCAGACTAAGCGCAGCTAATATACCCAGGACACAGCTCACCGGGGCTCTCCTCTGGAGCCAAGCCTGGAGGTACGGCTCATCTGCGAGTGCCTGGACCTGCCAGGTCTGCACCCGATGGGGCCCCGGCATAGCCCGAAGAGACAATATAGATCCCCCTTCCCATGCGAGGGGTCAAATGGTTCGGCTGCAAAGAGAGCTGGGTGGCGGCCAGGGTCGGGGACCTTGGTGCATTGATACCCAGCTGTAGAAGCGAGATCTTGGGACATGGAATGTCACCTCTCTGGCTGGGAAGGAGCTATATCTAGTTGAAGTTCCAACTAAATATTGTAGTCGGACTCGCCTCCACACACACCTTAGGCTCTGGTACCAAACCTATCAAGAGAGGTTGGACTCTCTTCCATTCTGCAATTGCCCATGGTGAGAGGCGAAGAGCAGGTGCGGGCATCCCTCTGGGGACTGATTGGGAATTTGTACCCGAGCGGTGCTTTGTTATTGGGCTTCTCTGCTCGTCATGGAGGGAGAAGAGAGGGGCAAAGCTGTCAACTAATCACCAATAGGTGTTGTGTTTGCTCCGATGGTGGGGGAGGATGCCAGTCAGACCGAAACGGAAGACCCAAACGTATCGTGAGGTTTTGAGGGGAACATCTGGCAGAGTTACCTTTCAGATGGAGTTTCAACTCTCACCTCCAGCAGAATTTCTCCAAAGTCCTGGGGGAGGCAAGGGACACTGAGCCCGAGTGAACCTTGTTCCGCGCCTCCGTTGTTTTAGGTGGCTGATTGGAGTTATGGCCGCAAGATGGTCGGTGCCAGTCGTGGCGACAATCCCCGAACCTGCTGGTGGACACCAGCGATAAGGGATGCCGTCAAGCTGAAGGAAAGTCCTATCGGGCCTTTTTGGCCTGCGGGACTCCGGAGGCAGCTGACAGTTACCGACTGGCCAAGTTGAATGCGACTTTGGCAGTCGCCGCCACAAAAATTCGGGCGTGGGAGGAGTTCGGTGAGGCAATGGAAAACGAGTTTTTTCGCGAACAAGTTGTGCACTTCCAATGGCAAGCCTGCAAGTGTCATTGCGCAGCTTTTCAAGAATCAGCAGCTCATTCTGTCAAACATTTTTCCTCTTTTTATTCCAAGAAAAAAAAAAGATTTCATCCCAAGCAATAAAATAAAAACAAACTTATATTATTAATAACAACCATAATCAATCATCAAGAGGATAAATGCGACAATTCCGTTTTTGTCTCTCAATTGCCGCTTTGTCTCCATGGCGATATTGGTCATGATCAAACATGCAGCTATTGACAATGATGGAGGTAAGAAGACGAAGACAGACATTTTAAAAAATAGATTTCCAAGCGATCGATGGGACGCAGTCGGCAACGGAAAGTCCGTTCAAGTTGTACAAGGGGTAGACGTCAGGTGTCAAGAGTGAAGCATGGGGTGCTGCTGTCTTCTAGTCAGATTAGCCTTGCTCACACTTTATTGTGCTACATGTTGAAAAACAATCTTTCTATACAAAAAAAGAAGGGAAACTTGCTTTGACAGTCAGCATAAGTTTAATGGAACGCATGCTAATGCTAACTCGTCAAAAAGAACCGCTACAACTGAGCCGCACTAAAAAACACTACAATATTATGTTGTAGTTACGCTAGCTCACTGAAGTAGAATGGAACAAATATCTTGAGCGTTGAAAACAATTCAACCAGTATAAATTTCCCTTTGTCCCAACTAACTGCTATCAGATAACACGGCACTCAGAAATCTCAATTTTCACAAACAGTAGATTAGCATAGCAGCCAGTTAGCAACTACCCTTTCCATTGATGACATCATCACCATGCATCACCTTTAAGCTACTGCAGACAAAACAAACTTGTAGGAGGGCTGACAACCAATCAGCAAAAATGCAGGAGCTGAGCGCAGTGACCGAGAGCTCCTCAGAACTCACAATAAAGTTTGGAAGAATGGGTTTTCAGACAAAATTTTAGGATGAACCTCAATTGCACAATTAACTTTCAGGTGATATTGACAGGAGTCTTCTTAAATTCCAACAATATTCCCGTTCTCTCTAAACTCAGTGGTTGCATTTGTTTATTGCCTTGCAATAGCAAGGAACTGAATTGCTAGGTATCATTTTGGTAATACAATGTCAAAAATGTCAACAGCATGATGAAAAGAACCGTTTAAAGAAAATTCTAACTGAACCAGGAAATGTATTGGTCCATTCCTGGATCAAATACCTGTAAATTTTGCCTTTCAGCTCCTTCTGAGAACAAGTTGTGTCAACAATACCGAAACATTGAAGAGCTGGACAGGAGGATTCAAAGGTTCGCAGGTCAAACGGTTTTGCCTGGGAAGGTCATAGTAAATCTTAGGTTCCTTCTAAAATTTGCCCCAAAGACTCATTAACTTTTGTGATCAGTGCAACCTGTGCAAACCAGAATAAATTACAAACAAAATTAATCAAAAATCAACCAAAGTGAGCTCACGTGACAACATTGTTTCCTGTGGCCAAGCGTCGGCTTGTGGTCATTGATGGTCAGTGATTATATATGATAATGCAGCAGAAGAAGTGCGTGTTTTGTTCCCATGGGTTAGCTCTTTCACGTTACTTGAATGTTCGGTTAGCGTGCTCCTGACTGCCTCATTCAGCCAGAATCCACTCAAGTTCCCAGTTGGAGGTAAAGACGAGGGGGGGAAGGGGTTACAGTTAGAGAGAAAAAATAACTGCATTTGTTTCTTCTAACTTTGTCTTCAGCTGTTCGCGGGGGAAGACGAGGGGGGATGGTGGGTGTCGCAGGTCATATATGTGCATCCATCAGCTGCTGTCGGGCGACGGTTCTCGCTCTCGATGCGGCATGCCGCCGCTTTGATGTTTCATGCTGTCCAAATATTCTTGTTGGGACACTGCCAGGACTGATGCCAGGATTTCGTCATCCTCCCAATCACTCAGACCTGGGGAGGAGAAACAAAGAACACGGGTGTTTACATAACATGTAAGCAACGTATGTACCCTTGAGGTTTCCTACCAAATGCTGTAGGTGACATCTCCTGCATAATGGCTCTGTATTCTAAATGATGACGACTCTGATTACTGGGACCTAAACACACAAACATAGCATAACACATATTAAACGGTACCTTTGGTTGTCACATGAAAAGTATTTGGAAATATTGCATAATTGCTACAATGGCTGCATTAAAACAAGCTTATGTAACTAATATGTCCTAGTTGCCATGGAAGCTAACATGTGAAGGTATATATCGGTTTATATCGGCCGTATTCTTACTTGCAATAATTACCGAAAGAGTACAAGGTAGAGGGCGTTTGCCAGTTGGGTGTTCGCAGCGAGGGCCTGTTATAGCTAATAGTAGCTTGTGTTAGCTGAGGTTGTTATGGTATTCATTTCAATAAAAGGAGAGCAGACTGAATCGTTGTCTGAGTCTATCCTTGTTCACACACAGGGATATTACTAAAATGGAAAAAAAGCATGTAAAAGTTATGTTTCCAGATGATTCTATTAAGAATGGCAAGGTATGGACCCTGTGCGCACCGGTGAGAGAAAAGGTATTCCACTTGACTGGTTTATTAATTGCGGTCTTTTGGTATATATACACAATCATAAACTCGGCGGAGCAAGAAAGCTGCACAACTTTGGGTATTGTGGCAAAATGAACACGAGCTACGGCGCAAAGAGAAGGATAAACAACTGCTTCGGGCACATTCACCATTACACTGATAGGTCACGATGTGGGAAATCTGAAACACACTTAACTCAGCCCGCAACAAACATCAACAACTTAAGGATACCAACACAAGAAAATATGAAGAGTTTAGACTCTTAACTCTTCAATGAAATTGAAGATATTTTGCTATAGTTTTTACATAGTTGCCAAAGTGTTGGTGCATATTATACACGGTAACATGAAAATACCAGGATTTGACCCCAAAATTAAGGGTGCGTCCTATACATAGGCGCGTCTTATATATGGGCAATTACGGTCATTTTGATGCATTGACTCATAAAATCGGTTTGGTGGATATTTTTAACAAACTAATTCATTTTTGGATTTTCTACAGATGTTATTACACAAAAGTGTTCTCGAAAAAGGAAAAAAATACACAAATTTAGCAGAAAGTATCTAGATATTTGCCTGACATTTTCCACACCTCTGCAAGCAGAGTCACCTGTGGGCATTACCTGGTGCACAAGGTGAGGGCGGTTTGTTAAGAAGGAGGGCGGCGCCGGCAGGGGAAGGCGGCTTGATAACGGTTGATGGGGCGCTGGTGAGGTCCGAGTGGGAGGGGTCAGAGTCACGTTGCCGTGGCGACCGAGCAGCCCAGTCCTCCAGGCCACTGGAGGCAGCCGCCGTGGCCGAGCTGCAAGTGGCGCTGGCTTTCCTGGGCTGAAAGGGTGGGGATTACAAATAATAAATAGGAATTACGCCATGCATCTCTAAAGCCATTTGAGTTAAAAAAAAAAAAAAAAAAAAAAAAAGCTACCAGAAATGGGACACTTATTTAGAGGGGAAAGCCCGTTAAGGCAGGCAACACGGGAGGGAAAACGGCTTAACGGTTTTGACAGATTTGGATGGTTTTAAATAACCGTGACTTTAAAAATCACAATATGTCGCCAAGGCGGCTATCGGCACATGCCAAGTTGTTGGCAGTTGTTGGAACGTACATTTATGAGCCAGATTCTCAGTGGACAGAAAATGTTGCGTCCGAACAGCTTAACACGGAGCGGAGACAAGATCAATTTAGATTAGGAGAAGCGAAACTATATAGGCTGCGTTTATTAACCTAGCGTCATCGTTTGAAGAAAAAGAAAAAGAAAAATCACTCGTCAGCAGCAGCTACTCTAACAACTGTGGGGCTGAATGCATCGCACTGTGGTGGCCCAGAAGTGCAAAACAAATGAACAAATTGTGAAATGGTTTTACACTTCATTAAACAAATTTACATTTCGCAAAACAGATGAACAAAAGCTGAAACAAGTGTACGTTTCACAAAACAAATTAACATAAGACTAAACACTTTTACGTTTCAGCTCAAAACATCGCTCTCTCCGTTATGTGACATCAAGTCTCTTCCCGTGAATCAGCAAAGTGGTCCATACCATTTCCGGGTTGCCTTCATTGTAATTTGTTCCAGCTTTTGTAAATGTGTTTCCCTAAATGCATGTTTTGACTTTTGGTATCTTGTTCTCTGAATAGTACGTTTGTTTCGGGTTTTGGTCATTTGTTCTCTGAAAGGTAATAGTGTCTCTCGTCTTTTGTTGAAATATTTTCTGAACTGTTAATTTGCTTCGTCTTTTATGAAAATGTTTTCTGAAATGTAAATGCGTTTCGGCTTCTGGTCATTTGTTTTCCCAAATGTACATTTGTTTCAGGAAACGTAAAAGTGTTTCACAGTCTGCAGCACCTTTTAAAAATTCGCTGAATAACAATACCAAAGGACAGTACGATGGATGACTTGCCGGAGATTCCCGAAGGAACGCGTTTTCGTTACCAAATGCATGGGTCTAATTAAGAACCTGGGTAGGTGGCATAAAATGAATAAATAAAGTAGTTATGGCTGTGAGTATTGCTGGTATTAATATTAATGATTGTTGGCTACGTCTACCTCACATGGTCTCAAAGATGCACAGTATTGTATAAAAAAAAAAACATATTAAAAGAAGATGTAAACTACAATATCCAGTGCGGTGTATGTGTGTTGGGGTGTCTTTTTAAGAGGCATGGCCTAGTAAGTGACATCATTTAAATCAGATGAGAAAAAGTAATCTGCATATAAGTGCCTGTGTGAATTTTGGTCTAATGCAGGACCTTGTGAATGTTTGTTAATCAAGGTCACATTACAACTGTTTTGCTTCACAATGTTCTCGTCTGTATCCAAAGCCTTTAAATACTGTAAACGAAGTTCCAAGAAAAGTAGATGTCATGGCACCGACCTGTCGTGCTTGCTTCTCCTGGTCCCGAAGCCACTGCAGGTATGACTCCCTGGCCACCTGCTCCTCGATGGCCTCGCATGTGGCCTCCCAGTCGCTCGCTCGCTTCTTGTCTTCCAGCATCTGCTGCTCGATCCATGACTCCTCGGACGTCTTGATGGCCGACTTCATTAGGGATTGGTCTGCATACTAGGGACGTCATATAATGGGGTCAGGATATGTAATGTGACTTTTTAATTAGTTGTATCTAAATAGTTGTGTGTCAGGAGTGCCTGGCCATCAGTTTGTCAAAATAAACAAGTCGATTTTCAGTTGTTTGACTGAAATGTGGTTTAAAAATAATCACAGGCAGCCCACTTCTTAGCTTTAGTATACTGCAGAGTAATTTGTCAAAAGGAGGTGTGACATATTTGTTCAAGGGCACTCATTGGTCCTATAAATGCTGTAAGCGTAAGCACACAAAAAGCACGTGCGTGCGTGATGGTTCATACCCCAGGCTTGAAGGCGGGTAGGCCAAGGCCCACGCCAATGGTGGCCTTGTTAGGGTTGACCACAGAGTTGTAGTGGATGTTCCGGTGGTAGCTCACTCGGATGGGCTCGTCATTATTTTGGTGGATGCCGTGGAAGGTGTTGATTGGCTCTGTGGTAGAAAGTGGTGGGATTAGCACACATGCACCTGATTGGAAGTTACAATGAGGATAACAATTCTGTAAATTGGGTGTCAGAATCGAGGATTCTACCGATCATGCCATCGATTAACTGGATGAAAATGGATTTAGTGTTAATAAACACCTGCATAGGAAGAGCATGTATATTTTTGCCCACTTGGTCACCATCCTCACTGTTTACCGCTGTACCCGTGTCTTTGAGCGTGTATGGCTTTAAAAGGCGGGTGTGTGTCTTTGAGCATGTATGGCTTTGAAAGGCGGGTGAGTGACGTTGGCGTCAGCTGTTACCTCGTGTTGGCCGTCTGAATTTTATCTTCACGCTAATTTACTTATACACGGAGTTGTGTTGTGTGCGACTGGAGCAACGTCAGTCCATGTGGATATATTATCCCTGCGAATGTTTTTGCTTCAATCTCTTTTTCTTTCACCTCATAACAGAGTTATTTGAGTAATCAGCCTTAAAAGTAATAAGACGAAAACGAGCAGAAGACACCTGTGCCATACTGGTACACCTCCACTGGCCTGTTGTACATCTCGGCCATGGCCTGCATCTCAATGTGGTTGCCATGGCAATTGTTTTTCCTCTTTCTGTTGATGTACGTGGTGAAATCCTCCGTCACGTAGTTGGAGAAATAGTCGGCATTCTTCATCTGTGAAGAAAATGTCAGATTTAGGGAAAATCCATACAGCTCACGAAATATAATAATTATCAATACTATTGCAGCATAACATTTTTGTCCACATTTTTATCACAGCCATAGATATAATGTATAAATAACATAATAATAATAATACATTTCCTACATTACTAAATCCCAACTAATATAGTATGCATCTCATTCTTGATTGCAGAGCCAGTTTCTGCAGCAAGGGATCGGACTGTCAAGGTCCCAGCCCCTGGCCTCCGCCCAGCTCACACCGCAGGGCCTATGGGCCCTCCCACAGGTGGTGAGCCCATGGGAAGGGGGACTCACGTAGGCCTTTTGGGTTGTGTTGAGCTGGGCCTCGAGGGTGCAGGCCCGGACACCAGGCACTCACCAACGAACCCCACCCTCAGGACTGGCTAATGAGGGGGGCCTCGATGACCTACGTCCAGGCAGGCGGAACCTGGGTCCATTGTTAAAATTCATCATAAATGTTCTATGAACTATGCTTAGTCTGGAACTCGTTTGCCATGGGTGACCTTGCCAGAGGCCAGAGGCATAAAGCCCCAGACAACTTAGCTCCCTTAGATCATTGCACAGCACAGAAAATGTGACAGCTGAGGGAGGGGTAATCAAATCAAATCAAATAATAAAATATAATCTGAAAAAATTTCCATAGTGATTTAACAAGTATGCATTTGTTTGATTAATTAAGTTGATCACATGTGCATTTTAAAATATTTTTTAACTCTTGTACATTGAGGAAGTACCACTTACCAGATAGTCCATACAGTGTTTCCTCACCACTTCGTGCATGTCCTGATCACCATATACCTGGTCGGCTGACAAAGCACACACACGTATTAATTTTACCAAATACTTTTCCAGGAATATTACTTGCTGATGGCTCTATGTGTTGCTAAAATGGCTAAATGTTGTCGGCATTGTATGTCATCAAATATTTCACTATTCATTATTAGTTTTTTTATAACAAGTTTTTATTTTAAAGAAAGCCACCTGGGTGCATGTTTTTTTTTTTTTTAAACCACTGTTGCAGCTTTTGCAAGACAAACTTGACTTCATCAGCAGTCTTTTAGTAATATGTACTTCACTATCATGACTAAATGTTTATTAATGGCACTATTGTGTTTGAAATAAACTACTGTTGTGTAAAGTATTAACTGTTTTTAACTAATTTGACCACCAAAAAACAGAGCCCATCACTTGTCTTACCAACTGCATTCGTTGACTGTGTGACAGAAAATCATTATGTGTCATTTCTTGGGAAAATGCATCAAGTTAAGTGTTTTGAGTTATTTTTCAAAATTTGCAATTTTTTTTTTTTTTTTAAGAGTGTCATTTTTAAAGAGTATTTGTTTTTGCATGAAATTGCCACAAAATGAGGCCAAAGCAACACCTTTAAAGGGCCCGTATTGTAGAAATCACACTTTTTGGAGCTTTGAACCATTTCACAATGTTAAATATACTACCTTAAACAGGTGAGAGGCGAGGTTTCAGTGAACAAGCTGTTTCACTTCCCGGTTAAAAAACCAGACACCCACAAAACTCATATTTCAAAAGAAATTGGATTTCTATTTAAGATAAGATTCACAATATTTCATCATTAAATGTATATATTTAACTGTGTAAGGCTCAAAATACCATCATACAGACCCTTTAATGGGATTTGCTTTGGCCTGAGCATAATAACAGCAAATAGGCAACTGTTATAATGTTAGAATAATGGAGGATGGGTTTGAATGGAAAGGAATCAAACCTGCGAATAACATTTTTCCCATGGGGGTGGGACGGGAGTCAAAATCCAATCCCATGTCACCACCCTCTAACTGGGACACTACTATGTTAAGTTTCCATATGCTTGGCTTTTCAAAAGTCAGTGACACCCGGTGGCCATCCTAAGAAGCATTTGACTCACCGACTGCTCTGAAGAGACACGCGCCGTCCTCCTTCATTTTCTTGATGACGAAACCTTTCTTGTCGCGCAGAGCTTTTTCAAACCAGTGCTCTTGCTGCAAACACACATAGAATGAGAATTATTGATTCTCATTAAAACAGCGAAGAGTGAAACACATCCCCCCATCCATCCGTTTTCTATTGCCACTCATCCTCACTTGGGTCACAGGCTTGCTGGTGCCTATGCCAGCCGTCTTCGGGCAGTAGGCGGAGAACAGCCTGGACTGGTTGCCAGCCAATCGCAAAATATACGGTGGTATGAAAAAGTATCTGAACCTTTTGGAATTTCTCACATTTCTGAATGAGATCACCATCAAATGTTATCTGATCTTTGTTAAAATCACACAGATGAAACAACGGTGTCTGCTTTAACTAAAACCACCCAAACATTTATAGGTTTTCATCTTTTAATGAGGATAGCATGCAAACAACGACAGAAGGGGGAGGAATAAGTAACTGAACCCTCTGCCTAAGGATACTTAAAGAGCAATTGAAACCAATTTTTACCAAACAGTTTAAGCCAAGTGTGTGCTCAATCACTGATCGTAGTTTAAAGCTGCCCTGCCCACTATAAAACACACACCTGGTAAAAATTGTTTTGATGAGAAGCATTGTCCGATGTGCACCATGGTTAGCGCAAAGGAGCTGTGTGAAGACCTGCGATCAAGAATTGTTGGTTTGTATAAAGCCAGCAAAGGATACAAAACCATCTCTAAAAGTTTGGATGTTCATCAAGCGACAGTCAGAGAAGTTGTCTACAAACGGAGAGAGTTTGACACTGTTGCTTCTCTCCCAAGGAGTGGCCGTCCACCAAAGATGACGACAAGAGTTCAGCGCAGAATACACAGAGGTAAAAAAGAACCCTAGAGTGTCTGCTAAAGACTTACAGAAATCACTGGCACAGTCCGATATCTCTGCACACGCATCAACTATATGTAAAACATTGGCCAAGAATGGTGTTCATGGGAGGACTCCACAGAGGAAGCCACTGCTGTCTATAAAAAACATTTAATGTTCGCTAAAAGGCACTTGGACACTCCTCAGAAGTTTTGGCAAAATATTTTGTGGACTGATGAAACCAAAGATGAATTGTTTGGGAGGAACACAAAACGTCATGTGTGGAGGGAAATTGGAAGAGCTCACAAAAATCAACACCTCATCCCCACCATAAAGCATGGTGGAGGGTGCATCATGGTTTGGGGCTGTTTTGTGACCTCAGGGCCTGGAGAACTTGCAATCATTACTGGAAAAAAAGAATTCAAAAGTTTTTCAGGATGTTTTACAGGAAAACCTGATGCCATCTGTCAGACAGTTGAAGCTAAAAAGAGGATGGATGCTGCAAAGAGACAATGATCCAAAACACACAAGTAAATCAACTTCAGGATGTTTTCAGAGGAACAAAATACACATTATAGAGTGGCCAAGTCAAAGCTTGAACCCCATTGAGATGCTGTGGCATGACCTCAAGACAGCGATTCATGCGAGACATCCCAAGAATCTGACTGAACTAAAGCAGTGTAAAGAAGAATGGGCCAAGATTAGTCCTGATTGATGTGCCAGACTGATCTGCAGCTACAGGAAGCGTCTGGTTGAAGTTACTGCTGCCAAGGGGGGAGGGGGGGGGGCACAAAATATGAAATGTGATGGTTCAGTTACTTATTCCTCCCCCTTCTGTCATTGTTTGCAAGCTATCCTCATTAAAAGATGAAAACATATAAATGTTTGGGTGAATTTAGTTAAAGCAGACACTGTATGATTTTGACAAAGATCAGATCACATGTGATGGTGATTTAATGCAAAAATTTGAGAAATTCCAAAGGGTTCAGATACTTTTTCATACGAAAGTACTGCATAGAAAATCCTCTTTACAAGCTGTTACCATGATGACTGTTCCGACGATTTACCCTATTGAAATGAGCCTTCAAACAGCATATCTCTGTAGTATTTTTACGTACAAGTATTTTTACAGCAAAAAAAGTGATATTTTTGGTGGAAGAGAGTTTTTAGCATTTAGCACAGATAATCTGAAACACAAATAGAAAAAATTGCTCAAATCCGGAAACAGAAATGCCTCATCTGCAAAACCATTAGTACTTCTATCGCCAAAACGACAAATATACCTTAATATCGAACTCATACGTTTGAAATATAATAAATTGAAACTTACAGCATTCCTGCTTGATAATTCACAGAGGATAGCGTCAGATAGCATACTGTTCGATTATCGTGGCCGTATGCACTCGGAAATGTGTTAGTGGCAAAACCAAAAGTACTTCTATCGGGAAAACCTTTCCTTTACACATACAAAACAATAATCATCCATCGAAACAGAACAATCATTTAACAATACAGAAACTATTTTCTTAGCATTATTTTAAACAAAAAACATCCCGTTGAATTAGCCTTAAAAGCAACACATTCACATTGATTTCTTCATATGGCATTAACTTATTCGCAAGTCCTCCCAGTTTTATACTGTGTATACAGTTTGTGCCTGTCAATGGCAGTGAATAAGTTAACAAAAAAAAAGACAGCCTGTTCTTTGCCCACTATCATCATTGTTATGAAATTTAATATTTGAATGACTTACAGTCATCATACACCTGTCGAATGTATCAGCATGCATTAGCATACAATGCAGGCATACGCTGCAAAGCTCTATCAATCTTGCCTGTTACTTAGTTTTTAAGGTGTTTATGGCCTCCTTAAAAAAGCCAGAGGCATTCCTGCACCGGATACCTGACAATTTAGTGTACCCATTGGGAAAAATAAGTAACGCCAAGTGTGGCAATTGTTAATGCTCTGCAAGACTATAAATAACGCTGGCAACCAAGTGAGCTCCTGACATAAACACAATGTTTTTTTCTGAAATCCTGTTCTATTGCCCCCCAAAAATGACTTAATTAAGTTGACATTGTATTGTATGGTGCCTGCTGCCAGCATTTAACGGTGGCTTCAGCATTATAGCAGCGTCTAGCATAAATTGGCAGCTAGCAACGCTCAAGTGCGCTACATACTACAGTATACTGTATGTAGCTGTTTCTATTGGTGACTTTTTAACAAACCAAGCTGACTAAAATGTGCTGTTTCAGTCTGCAGCGTTCTGACGTCACATCATCTCATAAGGGGAGCAATTTATCTAAAAATTCACAAATATTACTTGAGGAAAGTGGTGTAATGCGAAGCAGCATTTCAATTTTTGTGAAAAAAAAGTTGATCGACAAAATTTTTTTAATAGTTGTTCAGTTGAAATGTGCTATTTGGTTATCTGTATGTATAATTGTTTTTTATCGCGCAAAAAAAAGTTTATTTTTAGGCCGAAACCTGATTATTCTAACAAATTTTCAGTAGGCTGGCCGACTCAATAATCACAGTCCTTAGTTTATTGTGTTGTTTGCAAATGCCAATCAATGTATTTTGATGACGTCAAGCTAGCGTTAACATCTCATAGTTATGAATCAACTTTGCAGCAGAAAATTTCAAATAATTCTATGCAACAACGACATAGATGAGGACTATCTTGCTTAACCTAATCTGTTGCTCTTGTTATTAATGTTCCCTGGTTCACAATACCTCCAGGTCAAGCCTGTCATTCTTTCTTTATAATACCCAAAGATTTTAATCATACAATTCTTAAAGCTTGCAAGATCCACTGGCTTTCTCTCTCATTTACATCTTTCTACATGTCTCGACATCTGCAGACATTGACAAATGTAACGAGCCTATAAGCCTTACGATTCAGGCAGGGGTAGGGAACTCTGGTTCCTCGAGAGCCATATCCTGCCTGTTTTTCACTTTTGACACACCTGACTGATGATCAGGATAGTTATCAGGCTTTCATAGGGATTGCTGATGAGCTGATTATTTGAACCAGGTGTAAAAGGTGCTGCAGACATTGAAAATAGGCAGGATAAAGTTCTTGAAGAACCGGAGTTCCCTACCTCATCATAACTTCACATATTCCTGCAGATGATAAAAGCTCAAATGTCAAAAAAAATTCTCTGACATTTGGCAAGGCAGAATGACCGAGAAAAAAAACGATTAATTTATGATTATAGCCTTATTCTTTAACTCAATAGAAAAAGATACAATGTGAATAAAAAAACTGAGGAGAGACAAAATGCTGATTATTATTTACACTTTGTTTAGTTGTTTGAAAAAATAGAGGTGGTGGAAACTCAGTTAACTTGTTATTTGAGGAGCTGTCGAATTCATCGATTTTCTGTTGCAAAAAACCATTGCAGAGATGTGCTGTGGGGCCATTGTTTTGCTGGATTACCGTGCTCATTGACAGCCCAACCAAGCATTCTAAACACAGTTCTGGTAAAAGGCCTGAAACGTCTAACATAATGGATGTTTTCTCAATCTGGTCCTAGTGAAGTTTTTTTTTTTTTTTTTGGGGGGGGGGGGGGTAACTGAATGTATACATTTGTACATCGAATGGCTGATAAAATTAATACCTGATAAATCTGCTTAAATACAATAACGAGGTAGTTGTACTTCGTTACTCACCATCACAATCGCTTTTTTTTTTTAAATGTTGTTGAGCACAACCTCATGTTTCCGTGGCAACGCCGTGATTGACGTGAGCCTAAACATGCGCCATTCACCCACTCCCACGGATCGGATCGTTCATCGTCCAAGGTGCGACCCGGGTCACAACCCGCACACGGAATCGGATTTCCGGGTCTTACCTGCTCGGCGGTAGCCGGGTCAACGGCCTGCAGTCGGGCGGCATTCTCGTACTCGTCCTCGCTGTTGTTGCCTCCGGCTCCCTCGTCCGGCTCCTGGCTTGAGCCCACGCCGCCGGGACCGCTCACGCCGGCCTGCCCTCCTCCGGCCAGCGCCGCCGAGCCCGAGCAGGTGCCAGCTTGCCGCCGCCTCTTACTGAGTCCGGGCCCTGAACAACAGCCGCCGATGCTACCGCCGCAGCCTACCACACCGGCCTGCACCACCGGGCCGGCACCACCGACGCCGGTGCCGTCCCGGCCGTCGCACGGTACCGCGGAGGCCACGGATCCACCAGGCGGTGGAGAGGCCTGCTGGGGCCGGGAGCTCGCCTCGATGCTCCGCCGCTCGTCTCTAGCGGAGGGCGGCGCGGGCTGGTAAGTCCACGGCGGAGGAGAAGCCCGCGGTCGGGCTCCAGCCCTCCCCGAGTGCGGGTGCGAGTGCTGGTGAGGGTCCGCGACGCTCCGTCGGTCGCTGTCATCCGCGTGATCGGCGACCCCGACCCCGGAGCTGGGTTTCTTTTTTGGCAGGATCGTCATCGTGGGGAGGAGGAGGAACGGGAGCAGGAGGAGGAGGGGTGGGGTGGAGGGGTAGAGGGCGACGAGTCAGTCCGCCTTTTTGGATCAAAAGATTGGCTGTGTTCGGCGTCGAGCAGGCTGGCTAGCCGCGAATCATCGAGCGAATGTTTCCCGTCGACACCACGACGATTCCCATCGACGTCTGGACGAAACACAACATAAAAACATACAAGAAAATAAACGAAAATACGTCTCCGTCTTCCCGGGCGAGAGCTCGTGCACAAAACATCAACACTGTCTGACGGGCCTGTCTGCGTCACTTCCGGGTCAGACTGCGTGCTTACGTCACTGTGTCAACGTTGCTGGCCTGAATGAAAAAAAAAAGATTTAAAAAAAATATATTACGCCAAAAGCTAGACATAGATATGCCGCTAATCTGTTGACTAGTATTTAGTGCTGATGACACGAGCACACCGCAAAATCTAATGGGTTTATTTATTTTTCATGTCTGTGTTTTTTTTCATCATTTAAACATAATTGTCGCAGTAACATTGATAAAAGTAACAAATGACAAATTACGTCATAGAAAAAATGTTCTGCTCTTCAAAATAGTTTGAAAATATGGATACTAGTTGAAACATTCAAATATGACTAAATTTAGACTAAAAAGTAATTATTTTATTTTAACTCGTGTGTGCCACAGTTATTAGTACCCCAGATCAACTGTTGTTTTCCTCTTTATCAGACAGTGACAAGACTTAAAAATTGAAGAATAAAACGCGTGACACTGAAGTGACACTGAAGGCGAAAAGATAATGCCTTGAAGGTTTTAAGTCTTGGGACTATCTGATAAAGAGGAAAAAAACAGTTGATTTTAAACTATAGACAGAATGAAGGTTCTTCATGTTACTTTTGAATTTTGTACTGTATATATTTTTTGCTGTTATTTATTCTGAATAATTGATAGTTTTATGTAGAGCAAAAACATGTTCGTGTAAATGACAATGTTTTACAGAGTTTTGCAAATTTGCGGTATTTTTCAACGTTTAAATTTGTAAGTTTATATTGGGAGGGAGTTTTCTTTTGAAGGTGTGTATTTATGTTTGTGAAAACCTTAATGGAAGACTTTTGTATGTTCAATGTTTTCTTTGGTACAGGTATTTGTTGTATGTACGCACAAGTGTAGCTGCTCTTAGCTTCACATCTCCAATTTGGTTGTGCACTTTTACCATGACAATAAAGGCATTCAGTCTGTTTCTATTCTACTCTATTTTATTCTATCCTATTTTCCTGAATGTTAAAAAGCTTGTTATATTGTGAAGGTGGAGACTGAAATGGTCTTTAAAAGGAAAAAAAAAAAATCAAGGCTACTACCAAGGCTTTCGATGTTCCAACTGTGCTATGGGGATGTTTTCAGCAGCAGGAACTGGCAGACTAGTCAGGATAGAAGGAAAAATTAATGCAGCAATATACAGTACAGAGATATCAAAGAAAACCTGTTTTTGATCTCAGACTGGGTTGAAGGTTCATTTTTCAACAGGACAGTGATTGAAACACACAGCCAAGATCTCAATGTATGGTCTTCAGGCTCATTCTGTCATGATCTGAAGTGACCCAGCCAAAGCCCAGACATGAAGTGGATTGAACATCTCTGGAGAGACCTGAAAGTGGCTGTGCACAGATGTCTCCCATTCAACCCGATTAAGCTTAAGAATTATGGCATGGCAGAATGGTAAAAACTTCCTAAAAACAGTACAGTTGCCGTGCTAAGCTTGCTGCATCATATTCAAAGGAGACTTGAGGCTGTAATTGCAGCCAAAGTTGGATCACCAAAATCTTGGGCATCCATCCATCCATCCATAAAAATAAATGTATAACAACATTGATCCATAAATAAATGGTGTAGATATTCCGGATCGAGTACAGTACTGTCTTTAAAGAACTTTTATTTCGAAAATATGGACAGGAACTTTGAGACTCCCACTAGTGTACAGTGGGTGTACATTTACGGAAGTAACTGCTTGTCTTATTTCGAAAATCTGGACCGGATCTTCCAGTTCCCTAGTTGTTTATCTTCTTGCTGCATTTTCTTTTCGTGCTCCCTCACTGGTGTTCAAACTAAACTTCATTTTCTGTAGCCGACCATGACAACGCTCTTGCGGGGCATTTGCCCGCTTCTCCTCACCTTCGCCGTGGCCTCTACCCGGATCCGTCTGCCGCCCCACGAGCAGGTTGCCCGGGTCGCCCGCTTCGTCGCCCACCAGTGCGACTGGGCCTCCCTGGCCACTATAAGTAGCCACAAGCCGGTGGTGGGGCAGCCCTTTTCCAACGTGTTCTCGGTGAGCGACGGGCCACCGGGCTCCAGCTCCGGCGTGCCCTACATGTACTTGACCCGCATGGAAATCTCTGTGCAGGACTTGGAGGTATTTTTTTTTTAATGTAAATGCAGTTTAAATGGACATAACTTTCTGCCCAGTGCGCGAACTTGCTGCCATCCGTTTTTATTAAATTTAAGTTTGTTGTCGATTGTTATATTAATTTTAAATAGAGGAACATTTGGATTTTAATTAAATGTCATTTGTCCTACAATTGCTGTTCTTTGCAAATATTTTCAGAGTATATTGTAGTTCTACACTTAAACGCAGTCTGACAAATTGCAAGAGAATTTTCATCAAGAGTGCGTGCCTCGTACAGATTATAGTTTATCTTTGGCAAAATTACAAACTAAAGAGTCGGGCGGGGTGGGATGGACTGACCCTTGTTGATCTATTGAACCAGGTCTGTCAATTTCAGAGCTAATTAGAAAGGTAAATAATAGACACATTGTTGTATATTAACCATATGTCAAATAACTGGCACAACTCCCCATGCAGTATGATGTAATGATTTAGAATTCATGGGAATTATTGGATCCGTAAACGTGATCAGTTTTTGCACATGAGTATACTTTCTAAGCCAATATGTAACAAGAAGGATTTATGCAACTGCACAAGTGTCACCATGACTCCGCAACTTTTCAACTGTGCGTCAGCAGTTCTGACATAACTCACGTGCAGTCGCTTGACTTAAAATGTGACATAACACGGATCAGATGTTTATTTTTTTTCTAATTGCCGTCAGTTACAACAATTATCTAAAGTCAATCGATTATGTCATGATATAATATGTTTAACTAGAGACTGATTGAGGTGATTCTCATTATGTTCGGATATTGTGGGAAACAGACAGTGTTGCAGTAGTTCCTTTTAAAACATGAAACCTAAATGTGCATTGATTAATCATATACGACACCACGTTTAAGAAAACTTTTTGTTCTTTGGATGATGGGGTGCATTTTTCTTTACATTTTTAATTGTTAATTTGTTTGAAGATGAGTCACTCAACATTGATATTTTTGTTTTCCAGTGAAAAGACTGTTTAAAAACTGGATAGACTACACTTGAACTCCCACTGAAATGAACATTTACACTCCTTTGCCATTCTTGCGTGGAGTGTCGAAATAGTGTCCCCTCTTGAGACCAAGCCTATTCATTTGTGTCCACTGTAGTAGACATTTGTTTTAGTGTTTTTCCTTTGACTCATTTGAACTACGTTACCGAGTGCCGGTAGTGCGCTTAGCAGAGGACATTCTGGCTATTCTAGTTTGAGATAGATGCAGTTCCCTTTACTGTCTTACTTTGACAAAATGGACACAACAGTGGACACGTAAATAGACTGGATTCAAGGAGGATTGAGGCGTTTCACTTATTTAACTGAACTAGCAAAATAAAATTTCCACAATTTTTAAATTAGAGAACAAACAATAGAAGTCAACACCCCCCGCCCCATCTATAAAAATTGGCTGATATTTGCCAACATTTTTCTCTGTTGTACAGTTAAATAAAAAGTAAAAAAAAAATATATATATAAAACAGTTGAATGTTGTGCATGCATTCCTATCTTTAATGTTGTAGTCGTAAAAAGACTAGAAAATCAGCTATTTTTCCGTTTGTCTTTAGTTTTTTTTTCATTTAACCGCCGATTAATCAGTTATTAGAATTTTATTCATCCAAATAAAAGAATAGGCCTTAATTTAATTTTAAGTGATGCATTTTGTTTGATTTGTGTATCTAGTTTAAAGCTTGAGTGATGTGAACTGAAACCTTGTCTCTGCAGGTGAACCAACAGGCGTCTTTGTCCATGTCTCTGGCTCAGACCGACTACTGCCGTCAACAGGGATTCGACCCTCAGAGTCCTCTGTGTGCTCACATCATCCTATCCGGATCTATGGTGGAGGTGTGTCACGTTGGCAATAGCTTTTAGTTGTACCATCGGATCATTCTCATGATCCTGCTCATCTTCTTCAGGTAAATGGAACAGAGGCAGAGTTTGCAAAGAAAGCCCTTTTCACTCGACATCCCGAGATGATCGACTGGCCCGCAGACCACAACTGGTTCTTTGCCAAATTCAACATTACACAGGTAGGTTGTACTGTAATGGCACCTCTGTAAGGCCTTATTGGGCTTTGGAACCAGAAGGTCACTCAACTGTTTGAGTCATGATGCCATCATCTTGATCCAAGCTCAAGAGTTCTACTGTAGGGTGGTTTGCGGATTGCTTTGCTTTATTCGTTTATCTCCTTGCATGGTTGCATTTCTGTGATCTGGTTCTAGCTGCAAAATTGCCATGGTTAAAACTAATCAAAACATGCTACACAGACATTTCAGACCCTCTTTTACCCTAATGCCTGAAAAAAGTTTGAAAAAAAAATCTGGGCTGAAAAGAAACATCAATATTTATTGAGACTGAATGAGTTGAGAATTGGCCTTTTTTGTACTGATAATCCTAATGACAGACCTGCCAATTACCATAAAGCATTTTACTTAAAATGCCATGAAATTATTGGCAGTTTAGTTTGTCAGTTAAATACTAGTATGTTCTACCATTGGGAGAACAGTACCTCAAAATAAGGCCAGGTATCGGTCTGATACCAACACTTGGTATAGGTATTCACCCATCTCTTAAATTTCCGATGGTCCTCTCACGTATTTCTATGAAAATTGATTGGACGCGCTTGCTTGATAAGAACAAAAATCTATTTTGTTGTACTCTTATTTATTCTCTTAGAATAAAATTGTGTTTTCCTAGATAAATGTGTGTTTTCTTGTCAAAGTCAACGTTAAAATAAGTAAGGACATTCAAGAAGATAACTATTTGCGTAATTGTGCGTTATGGTTTTTTTCCTGGACAAATTGGATGTAGTCCAGAAAAATAATGTGTGATTTTGTTCTTGGGGAAAAAAAAGACTGTATTCCTGTCTAATAGCACACAGTCCATTCTAAAATAGAATTTTTAATTGGCATAAATCCTTTTTTTTTCTTTTTTTTTTTTTGTGTCTGTCTATAGGTATAAATGTTTTTGAATCTGAAATAACGCTCCACAATTATGTTTAGACACCCAAACTATGGTACAAGGGCCACAGTTTGCAAAGCACTCTACAATTTAAGAAAAAAACAAAATGTCTTTACTATCATATCTACTGTGTTGCAGGTTTGGGTGCTGGATTATTTTGGCGGGGTGAAGACAGTCAGTCCAGATGAATACTACCAGGCCTCCCCAACTAATACGTATAAGTAATGTTCTTGGGGGGGTTTGTGAGGTCTTTGCTGTCAATCATATTGTGAATGGCTTCGAATGAATCCACCAATATGCTGTTTTTTTTACAGGTGCCATATATTACAGTTGCAGTGTGAGCATTAAGATTGGCGTTGTTTGATTGGCGATGTTTGTGTCATTGTGCACTTTAGATTTGAATGAAGGAGCCTTTGCTCACAGTATGCAAAAATGGCATCAGTCGTCGATGACCCCTGACCACTGTGTTGTCAGCTCGCGAATAGCGTGCATGAGATCAAATTAGACTATGAGATGGTACAAAAAAGCATATCAACGGGAAAAAAGGCATTATCTAGTAAATTAAGTGTAGCAATCTGTTGCTTAAAGACTTGTTCTTGCTTTTATGAGTATGTAGGGAAAAATCCATTTATGTGAGCATTTTATTCAATGAAACCCTAACAGAGATTATGATTGAAAAAATAAATGACTTAATGAGATGTTTTGTTGACTTGGTCACGTCACTGAAAAAAATTCTGGGTACAAAGACATTGCCTTGGTTTTGTTTTTCTTATTAAAGTTATTAGTTGAGTTATTATTTTGATGAAATATATTTTTGGATGAAACATGATTTTTTTTTTCTAATAAAGACTTGTGTAATATAGCAGAACGTCTCCATTTACTTTACTTGTCAACCAATATTAAAAATAATTTGAGATGCTGTGTTTGGAAGCCAAAACGATGGTGTCTTATGGGCTCAGTCTAAAAAACTTGTCATTTGAAATAGCTTTTCAAGACGGTGCAGATGCCCATTAGGTGACAGATAAAAAAAAAAAAAAAAACGATAATTTTGCCTGGTTAAAGGACAATTATGAATACAGAAGACAAAAACATTTGCACTTAATAACAACTTAAACATTTTCACTTTTAGAAAATGTTCTTTTTTTTCTTAAATATAAACCGCATAGCAACATGCTTTTTTCCGCTCAAGAAACACTGAGATTTCAGATAAATACCCATTTGGTTTATAGAACAAAGTGACAGCAAAACAACAGTGGGGATTTTTTATGGCTAAACAGCATATTTTGGTAAGCCTGCACGGTTTGTTAAAAAGCAATCAGTAGGAACAGCGACTGTATCAAATGAGTCAATTATGTCAATTAAAGTGCCTTTGAAATGTATTCAGACGACTCTCGCCAACCTAGCCACTTTATTCCTATGGGCAATGAATTAGCCTTTGCGGGAATTCTGCTGTTCAACTTCCGGCATTACGTCACCAACGTATTGTTTACATAGTAATTATTTGAGCACATCCACTTTCTATCACAGTTCTAGACTTAAGGTGAAAAAACATGTCAATGCCATCAGTCGATGTTGTAAAACTGCGATTAGGCTTCGCCAAAGTTTGTTTGAACATCTTACCTCTACTTATCAACTTTAACTGCTGCAAATATTATAACTAGCAGCCCAATTATTTTGAATTTTATGAGCATAATGTTACCCATAATGTAACTTGATTTCAGTAAAAAGTACTGTTGTTGTCGTAGGTGACTGCAGACACTATCCAAGTACAAAGGGAGTGCAAAGTGCAGTGCTTTATTTAGCGCCTTGCGTTGTTGCTGTAGGTGTAGGAATTTTGAAATGTGGATATACCCTGAAAGTAGGAAACAAAAGAAATACAACTTTCAATAAATAACTGAATGTATTCGACTTGGAGTAATAATGTAATGTGTATTACAGAGGTAATCTTAAAGCCTCTCATCATTGCTCTTTAGTGCTTGAAGAAGTTAAAATGGAAATTTGAGTCAGATTCTGTCATTACTTCAAAACATCTGACTGCTCTTGAGTTGAGGTGGGCGCGATCTCATTCGCTACAGCAGCTTCTCGCCACTTCCTGTCCTACTTGACAGCCCAAAACGCTGTTTGAGAGACTCCAAAAGAGTTCAGGATGGCGTTCTGGTGGACATCGGGTCTTCTGGTAGTAGCGATCCAACCCGCAGGTAAAATCAAATCATTAAACTTTGTCTTTATCCGATGCTTGGCTGGTATTAAAAGCATACAGGGAACATTTGAGATGTTTTCTTCTGTCTGTGGGCTCAAACAAGAGAAATATACTGTAACTTCGATTGAATTCCGTAAATATTTTAAATTGTGGCTATTCATTTCAAATACAGTCCAAACGTCTCACTTTGTTTAAGGTATACATCGAAATATGAAATGATTTGATAGTCGACCAACCAGGAAGCTACAATGTGGTTTTTACCTCGGCTTCTTAGGAACATGATTTCCTCTTTGAAAAGAAGATAACACCTTTACTCAGAGAGAAGAAGCCAGCCTAGATGGCAACGCATGCTTTTTGCGTGCAGATTTTATTGTTGACCACAACTTCATTTGCAGATGCCATGATGACACTGTATGACCCCAAGCTGTGCTACATCTTGGATGGCTTCCTGGGTCTGTACAGTCTGGTGATCACCGCCATGTTCATCAAAGAGAAGGTCGGTCTTCTGATTACACAACCCACACAGTGTACTGCTACCATGTCACTTGTTCATGTTTTTTATGCAGTTCTTCAATATGAAGGGGCCCGCGGATGGCCGCTATGTGGTGAGACTCACAAGCAGTAGCAGAGCATCTCCTGCTCTTTTGTCGCCATTTCGCTTTGTGCTATTGTCTGTATCATTGGCTCTATTAGGGAGGAAGAGGTCAAAGGGCTGAAGGTGACCTGAGAGGAGACCCAGAAAGAGGACATGTAAGTATCCTGGAGAAAATCAACAGAGAAATATTCTTGAACATGTTGAAAAGACATATCTGGAAAGTAATTATACAAATCTCAGTAACATTCAGTGTAAAGCAATTCAGAATCCCCGTAAAACTTAAAAATAACAAAAATAAAGAACTCAACATTGAAGTATGTACCATGTTTCAAAAAGTTCTCCTGTTAATCTATCTGACAGAAGCAGTGGATGAATGACAATGCTACATACACGGTACCAGTACATCTTGAGTAAAATTTGTTGTTTAAAAACAAAAAATACAGTGTCTGTGGGTGTGTGTGTACGTGTGTGTGCATGGATGTGTGCGTGTCTGCATGTGTGCCATATCAGGGTTTGAACAAAAGAACAGAAGATGAGTACAAAGAACTTCCTGTGAAAAGAGAGGTAAGCGTCAGCCTCAATTTATCAGACTTGTTCAGGGCAATCAATATCATTTGTTCTTTACATTTTCAATGGTCAATAAGAAGTGATTAGTTATTTGCTTTTAAAGGGGAAAAGTCAAACAGTTTTGATGACGCCCTACCAGATTAAATGGTTATCTGATTACAGTAATATTGAAGTTATGGGATGTAATTTAAGCAGGAAAACCCTCACATTTTTGGCAAAGGGGGGTGGGGAGGGGGGGGGGGTTAATACAATCACAGTTTCGCAGAGCTAAAATAAATAAAAAAACAAATAAACCGTCTTTTCATACAGTTGTGACATAAAATGCAGTGAATGTAAAACTACAAAATATTATTCAAATTATATATTTTTTTCTTTTTGTGTGTTGTCTTAAAAACAAACAAAACTATTGATTTCTTTGTTTTTGTTTAAGAGCAAATGACAGATTGTTTTAGATTCTTGTTAATGTCAGTGTTTGACCTAAACTGTTAACGTTCACTTGATACTTCCCAGCGTCACCGAAAAAACGATCAGGTTTACCAGGTGAGTGAAATCTCAATGTTAGTCAATGAAAATCATTTTCATCTTATTTTCCACCACACTCACACGGGAATGCCACCTTTGAAATGTGACTTCAGGATCTCAGCAGGGCGACCAGAGACACCTATGATGCCCTCCAGATGCAGGCGTCAAACCGCTAGAATGTTCTGCTCCATGCTCTTTTACTCAAGCTCGACTGAATTATAAAATAATAAGACATGTGATTAATTGCATAATGAAATATAATGATTGGTATCATGTCTGCTTAATATTTTTTTCCACAATGTGTAATTAAATTTGTAAATACATATTTCCTTTGAACTGCGTCTTCATTGTGTGCTTGAGTTTGTGTGTGTTCGTAACTGTTTGTCTACATTATATAACCACAAAATCAAGAATGCTTAATGGCTAATGACATTCACACTGTGCATAATTTACTATATTTTTTGGTAAACCATATATTTATATGTATTATTTCCATTTTGATTCTTTTAGATCTCCATGCAATGTAAAATGAAATGCAGTGCAGTTTAATAACAAGGCATTTATAGTTTTATGCATTGACTTTTTTTCACAATTGAGCTTCATTGACGATTTATTGTGAAAAGAACTAGCGGACGTACATCTTGTACGACGGCGCCTAATGGCATTGAGCTAAACGCTATGGCGCTAGCAAGTCCGCCCGACGTGTTTACTCTGACTTTTCCCTCAGATTACCAAATTATGTCACTCGTTTCCATCTTAATTATAGTTACATATAAGTAATACAACGTAACTGTGTCGTAGTTTGAGTCGCGTGTTCATGTGTTGTGCTAAGTACTAGCGCTAGACGTTAGCCGCACGGGTGTTTTACGTCCTTTTTGCTTCCTTCTGAAGTTTCAGTTTTCGGCAATTAAAAAATATGGAAACGAACGTGCCGAAGAGACGAGACAACAAGAAGCCGCTCCGCGTAAAGGTAATAAGCCTCGGCAACGCGGAAGTTGGGAAGGTAAGTTTTAAACGTAAATAATCAAAGCTCACAATTCAGTGTCCTTCCTTCGTGATGTAATTAAATATGTAATGTATATGTTTGTAATTTAACTACGAATGTGATGAATACCAATGTGTCATTTTCATTCCAGATCGCAAAACGACAGTTGTCTGGAGGGGCGAAATAGAACGCTAACATGTTTTTAATTGTAACGTGTTTTTCATAAAAAAAAAAAAAATAAGTTGGTAGGACAAGGTATACATGAAAAATGTTTAAACAACAAATTATATGGCAATGTAAAATCTAATTTATACCCTAATATTCTAGTGTTCGAAATGTACCGTTAAGGCGCGTGGTCTGGCAAGTTGTCTGACGTCTCGTTGAAATTGTTACTCTTGTTGTGTTTTATTGTTTTTCGCTGTTCAACAAATGTCTGTAGAGCCATCAACATGATAATACACAATGGCATTTAAGTTCCGGTTTTCCAATAAGATTAAAAATGGCATTTTACTATCATTGTGCGCTTTATTAATGACGTAAAAATTCAATTTGGGCCCCTTTCAGATTTAATAAACTTAAATTTGACTCTTGCCGTGTCAATTCGAATTTGATTCATTTATCAGCCCTACAGGGCATTTGACTACTAAGGATAAGCGAGTACTTGGTATGGGGCTGTCTTTATTTCAAGGTATCAGTCGGTACTCGCAATGGCAGCTGATAGTAGTTATGAGCGCTTTTTTGACGCATTTTATATTCACCAAGTAGAAATTGCAAATTAAAAAGAATTGAAAATTGCCGTTATTTCAGACAATTCTATGTTCGAATAGGTATTAGTCTAAAATGGTCTGTCAGTGTTATTCTTTTGTGATATTTTTGTCTATCAGAAGTACTTGTAGTATAGAGTTACTCGTAGAGTACTCGTACTAGTATCAGTCTGAACAAAGTGGCATTGAACATCCCTGTGAAACGCGATGCATTGTGTGTCTAAAACTCTTATTTTCTAGTCCCAAATGGACTAGAGGTAATGGCTTTCTCATTTCTCCCTGCAGAGTTGCATCATTAAACGTTATTGTGAGAAGAGGTTTGTTCCCAAATATTTGGCCACTATTGGAATCGACTATGGGGTCACCAAGTAAGTGTGTTCACTGTTGTTTTTGTGTGCCATTTAACATTTGTATGTATTTGCAATATGAACCTATTAAGACACATCTTGTCAGGGTGCAGGTTCGCGACAGAGAAATCAAAGTCAATATCTTCGACATGGCTGGCCATCCATTCTTCTATGAAGTGAGTTTGGAAAGGGTCCTTCTTAAGAAGTGTTTTACTGAGAACATTAACCGCTGGGGATATGAACATTGCTCTGGGGCAAAAGGCACTGAAAACCAAAAAATGTATTGACGTGTTTATACAATATTAGGATCATTCTTTTTTCTACTACTACTACTATTAATATACTTGTTCATTATAATCTTAAAGCACAACATTTTGAATTGTACTAATACTGCAGGAGCAGTTAGGAAGAAGCCACATTTTTCAGATCCTCCTCCAATACCCCCCAATTTTTAAAGGGAAATATTTTTAGAAAGACGTATCATCTGGGATTCTAAATGTACAAATATTTGTATAAATCCATCTCTTTTTCCGCAGGTGCGAAATGAATTCTACAAGGACAGTCAGGGCGTGCTGCTGGTGTACGATGTCGGTCTTCGGGACAGTTTTGACGCCCTGGATAGCTGGCTGGGTGAAATGAAACAGGAAATGGGCTCTCAGGCCAACATGGATAGCATTGTGTTTGTGGTGTGCGCCAACAAGGTCTCACTTGGCCCTCTCTTGCTGTTCTGGAGCAAACCCCCAATTCAGGAAGTGACCCGGTTGTGTCCACAGGTGGACCTGTCGAAACGGCGAGTGGTTGATGAGGGCGAGGGGCGTCTGTGGGCTGAGTCTCGGGGGTTTCATTACTTTGAGACATCGGCGCAAAGCGGAGAGGGTATTAATGAGATGTTCCAGGTGGGAACCCGTACCGGTGCCTCACCTAGCTCTGAACCGGAATGTCGACTCAGCCTGTGGTGTGTTTTTTTCCAGGCCTTCTTCTCCTCCATCACTGACATGTGTGAGAATGGCGGAAAGCGCCCTGTGACAGAGGTCAGCGTAGGCTTCACCAAAGAGCAAGCGGATACTATCAGACGTATCAGAAATAGCAAGGACTCCTGGGATATGCTCGGGGTCAAACCTGGTGCTACACGGTGAGTGTATAGGCCAGGATTAAATAGACATTCTCTTGTCTTTACCAATTTAAAACAGTTCCCCGTGTCTTACTTTTTGTGTCTTACTTACAGCATTGTTATGAGTGTTTGATCCTGTCTCACCCGTGGCCGCTTTACTGTGGTACCAACGATTTGTATGGCTTTCGTTTTTTGCTTTGTGAGGCCAGCATAAATTGAATTTGAGTCGTTCCACCGCTAGATGGCAGGAGCACGCTTCACATCATCAGGCCACCATATCAGTTTTTTTTTTGAGCTCACATTTGCGTTGTTTTTCTAAATGTTTATTTTTTTCTCACAACCAATTACCTACTTACTTACTTGGAGTGGGAATTTCAGACATTAATTACGATTCGATTCCGATTTTTGCGTCTATAATTCAATTCAGAAACAATTTTTATATGATTCGGTTTGATTCAATTAAAATGATTTCTGCTTTACTCCATAGATGTGCAAAGAATTATGATACTTCTTCAGTCTGCTTTGCAAGACAGAATAACGAAAAACAAAATAAAAACGAAGTGTAATTCTTTTTACACTAGGTTTTGGTTTGTAAGGAGAATCCCCTTTTCTTCCGAAACAGCATGTGGACAACTCTTTGAAACTATACATTTGATAGCTTTGTAGTATAAAAAAGCTAGAAAAAAAGTACATTTGTACAGAAAAACGCTCGAACAAGCGATGAAAATAAATGTGGAAAATTGTTGCACGAATTAAAAAGACTAATATTTCTGTTTTGTTTATGACAAACAAGATACGAAAAATAAACTTTTTCAAGTGAGCCGCTAAATTGAGAGTAAAGGCAAAGCATGAAATTTGTGCCATATTCTTAATCTGATTACCTGCGAGCATATCGGGAGCATTATCAGTCACCTGTGTGATGGTAAACCCCCTTTCATTTCCAACTGATTGATGAAACAGATGGTGTCACACAATATATAATTCTTTTTTTATGCTGAATGAATTTACTCTGTTTTTCTAGTCTTTTTTTTTTTCTTCCTCGTCGCAAAAAATGCTAGTTAGGGGATAATTTTTCACTTGGGTGAAAAAATATTTCGCAAGAGATACATCATTGAAAAAAGTTTGAATGCCACTGCTTGAGGCTATTTTGTATATTTAAAAAAAAAAAAAATCCTTCCTACTTTCTTATTTCCAGGGAGGAAGTCAACAAGGCATACAGGAAGCTGGCGGTACTTTTGCACCCAGACAAATGTGTGGCCCCCGGGAGTGAAGATGCATTCAAGGCGGTGGTGAACGCACGTACCTCACTGCTGAAAAACATCAAATAACGCCAAGCCACATAACACATCCAGACTCACAGGTCTTCGTTTTGAAGCACTTTACGTTCCACCTCATTGGTGCCGTGTTCCTCTCAGCCAAACCCGTATTACAACGTCCTTCAACACATGCACGTATGTGCTTTCATTTAACATCAAATCATTTCACCATGTTAAGTAGGATTAATAATTAATTGCTGTAAGTTGTCTGCAAAGCCAGGTCAAAGGTCAGTCTTAACCTCGATTCAGACTAAATGACATTAAGTTAACCATCATGTAATTTATATTAAATTGTATATATCATATATTTGGATTGTTACATGGAAGAAACCCTACCTCTGAAATGTGTGTGTGAGAATTCCGGTGAAATGCAAATGTATTAGTTTGCCATGCTAATCATGCATGTTTGTATTTAAAGGACGCTATGCATTTTGTCACACTTTAAAACAACTTTCAGGTGTCTTTATAATATGCCTGTGAAATGCTAGACATATTAATTTGTCATGGAACTTTTTATCAAGAGGCAGTCATGTCTCATGAAAATGAGCGACGGCCCATCCTCAAGGTTGCCTTTGTGCCACTTTAGCGTCAGGGCCTAGTTATTGTAAAGAAGAAAACAGGATGAATGACATGAACAGTGATTTCGTTCTTTTTTTTTTTTTTTTTTAGCTGTTCAAGTTTGAAAGTCTGAATTGTCTGTAGAAATGATTCAACGTGAGTAAAATTGATTCCCAGGGAGAAGGAGCGCTGGTGGTCATTACGGCCTGACCAATATAGATCATTTATTTATTTATTTATTTATTTTGGCAGAAAAGAAAAACAAAAAACGATTCAATGAATGGGCCAATTAATTAAAAAAAATAGACCAAAATAGCATTTTTTTTGTCCCAATGTATTTTAATAGATATCAGTTATATGCAAATGTAAAATATTTGCTATTCGGCCTATTTATCCTTGTCAAATCTTTGAAGGGCTGTAATTGTCTGATTGAACTCTTTCAGTGCCAAGCGTTACTAAAAAATGAAACCTCTAGAGGAGGGCCGGTATTTTTAGCATTTTCACTCACCTTTCAAGGCCAACAGAATATTGCGTGCTATGGCTTTGTGAATATGGGTGCTATCATATGAATGGTAGATTTCCATTCCTTACTTTGAATTGCATGTGTATAATAGCTGTGTTTTAAATGTGGAAACACTGTCATCCAATGGTCACAGTTATGACTGCAGTACTCAATTGGCTTATATTAGTTGAGCAATAGTCAAGTGTGTCAGCTGCTTTCCATAAAAAAAAAAAAAACGGATTTGACACGACGAATTTTATAATATATTGTTGTCATTTTTATTTTGAAAGATGATAATTCTCATCCATGGCACTGAATGAGTTAATCGGCTAGCCGTTTTATCATTTGGGCCCGAGTCGTAATGCACATGTTCATCTCGACATAGCTCACACGATCATTTGGGGACCGGAACCTGCTCGGATTAATGCCACCAAAGTGAAGTTTTACAGGTTTGGCTGGGTAAATTCAATCCATCATCCATTTAGATATACTTTATTCATCATTTTTTCTTCAGGTCAGAGGCTATCACTCATTTTAGCCTTCTGGATGTACCTGAACACTCATTGTTTGCAAACATTGTGAATAGGTTCATTAGTGAAGCTGATCCATACATGTGGTGAATGCAGCAGACACATTGGCTACCTCCACCTCTGTTGACAACTTCACCGCCCAATAAGCCTGTTGACCAATCCCAATTGGGAATACAACTCAACTCTTTGCTTTGAATGGGTTTGAGACGGCCTTGTGCCGGAAAGTGGTGGACCATGGGCGCCCCGAAATGGCGCGAGCGCACCTCATTCATGTAAATTGGCCACATTGTTCTTTTATAATCTCTGGACTGGTTGCCCTCTAATCAAAGAGCAAACAGAGACAAACAACCATTCTCACTCACAATCACACCTAAGGACAATTTGGAGTGTCCAATACACCTACCATGCATGTTTTTAGAGTTTGGGAGGAGACCGGAGAAGACTCACACGAGCACGGGGAGAACATGCAAAGTTCACACAGAAAGGGCGATGTGAGCTGGAATTGAACTCGGGTCCTCTGAATTGTGAGGCAGAAGTCTTCCACCGTGCTGCCCTATTGCTCTCAGATATTTAAAGAAAAAGGGAACTCCCAACTCATTTTACTTGTCTGCCTAACTCCTCATGTGTCTGATCTTGTGTGCTTTTGTCAGGAATGAGACTCGTGATAGGAACTAGAATTTCAACTTCAAATTGAATTAAAATTCAAGTCTTGTTTTATTAGTTCAAATCAACAGGAATGTGTGTTTTTTTTAATGATCATCTTTGCAATACGGATGTTTTCGTCAAGTTAGTGTTTCCCTTATTTTTTTCCCTTAATTTAAAAACAAATATAATGGAAAACAGTACTTGTAAGATAATTAATTTGTAAAATTATTACAATAATGGTCATCTTTTAGTAGTCTTGCAAAAATGATTACACCTTAGCACATTGTTACTCATGTAAAAAAATGTCAGATGTATTGTGTGAATATATCGGTGAACATTGCATGACTGTGAAGTTATGTCGGCATCATGTGAATATGTTTTGATGTACAAATGTATTTTATAGATTATAACTTAATGATAAGAATAAATGTTTTGAAAGTCCAGAGATGAATGTACTTATATTTACCTTTTATTTACAGGTCGAACTAAGCCTCTCCAAGGCATTCGTTACAGATTGCCTTATTGTCACTTATTGAGGAAAACGTGTACTGTATGTCCATAAACTTTGAGGTTTATGTGGGCATTAGGTGTCCATGTGAGGTTTGGTGACAATTGCTTTTTTTCTGACATTCCCGTTTAAACCTCCAAAGCTTGTGATCTGACAGTTTGACACCTCATGCGTCAGAAGCGTGTTTAATTACCAAGATGTCACAAGTTGAACATGGGTTATTGCAATAACATGCATGACCTCCATTGGGAGCGAGTGCATGACGCAAGGGCGCAGGAGGTCACTTCAAGACAGTGACGCATGAACCCTTTCTGCTCGAGACCTCAAAAAGAAATGTGATTCTTCCAGGATCCTAATTTATCCATATGTATTCCCGTTTTTATTACAAATATCTGTCAAGAAAGTGCATGATTATTGCAGTTGGTGTACACTAGGGGTCACCAACCTTTTTGCGCCAGTTAGTGTGTGTAGATACGGATCATGTTAATGATTTCTCACAATAATTAAGGAACAGCTGAAGTAAATACGTACTGTAAATCAAGTGAAGTATGTTATGTACATGTAATATATGTAGAATTGTTTGTAACATTCCTATAAAATCACACTGTTCAATCACTTGTGAGCTATTTGCAGAGCAATTCTGCGGGCTACTCATTTGATCCTTGCAGGCTACCTGGTGCCTGCGTGTACTAGAATGGTGACCCCCGGTGTACACTTATTTTCTTTGAGGGGGCATATGCAAAAACTGGAAAAATGCAAGGGCCACACTAAAAAAATTGGATAAAAAATAACCCAGGTATGGGTTATAAAAGGATGGACACAATATTGGGGTCAATTTGCCCTAACATTCTGGGTCGTGTTGTTCAAAACAACACATTTTGGGGGGTTGTTTTGTGCAAAGCAACTCAGAATGTTGGGTCAAATTTACCCCCATATTGGGTCTGTTTCTTCTTTTGTTCCGTGATTGGGTTATTTTCGACCCAGATGTTTTTAAAGCGCACATTCTCATTCTTCAACATGAATTTATGAACAATATAATAATTGCAAATGTAGTGATTATACATTTGCTACAAAATATAAATGCTTGCAATGAAGAAATGCTTTGCTGTGTGAATGATTGTGGTTAGGATTATAATTATTATCATGACTATAAATTTGCTACAAAATATAACTGCTTGCAAAGAAGAAAAGGGATGCTGTGAGAATGAATATGAGAAAAACCGTCTTGTTATTGTTTAGTCTACAGCAGAATGAAGGCCGCTCAAGCCTGCCAGCTGGAGCGCTCCGCCAGCTGTGATTCTTATCGATGTCTTGCTACGCATAATATTTTATCAGAATGTCTTGCCACGCATGATATTTTATCATACATGCATTAGTTTCTCACCCACATGCTCACACATAGAAGGACAAGTAACTTGGCAAAATAATAAAATATGTCATGCAAAGGAGTTACTCAAAATTCAGGAATAAGTGTCTTTACGTTCCATTGAATTTGCTCTGAATGTGAAAAGAAAAATGCACTGTTTCTCTCATGGGACTAAAAAGCATTAGTACAGTAGTTCCTGATGCCTGCAGAGATAGCACAAGAATACTTTGACTTGAAACCATTACTAAATGTAATGGTTGGGGCACCATCAAACACGGTAAATAAATAAAACAATGCAATTTACAATTTCTTATGTCCACAAAGAAAACTGTTAATACCTGTATTTCATCTCCTTTGAACACAGCTGCCATTCTGAAGATTTTTATTCAGCCTTAAGGTGCAAGATGCCCTTTGTTGGTCAACTTTTTCAATAGAGTGGATTAAATGCAACTGGAAGCTTAGACTTGAGAGCTATTGAGTGTTGGAATTTATTTCTAAATTAACATAAACTCAAGTTAGTAATCTGACTCCAATTTGTGACCTTACCCAACTGCCACTCATCCAACAATATGCGCGCTCGTTCTGCAATAGAAAGGTATCAGGAAGCCGGCATTTTCACACACGGGTGGATTTATTCCTAACACGCAGATCTAATACAAGCACCTGGGTCTCGGGTCCCTCTCAATACAGCCCTGTACGCCTCTGTTGCCACCAGCAGACGTACTCCCCATCCAAGTTGCCCAGCAATGAGTTATACTACACAATATGCAAATGGCACATCAACAAAGGCATCCTGGCATTATTTTATTGGCTATGTGTATACTACAGTTAACTTTAGCTTGCTCTCATTGGTCTTTCTTCCCCTGCAGAATCACTTGCTGGATCCTCCTGGTTGTAGTTTTCCTCACGGTTGTTTTCCATCAGCTGCCTCTGGGTTATCTCGTCCCTGCATCCTCCCCGCGACTAGCACCGTTTGCTCTGAAACATTCCATTCTTACACTCCCTCGCACCACACATCCTGTTTTGTTCACTTTACAGTCTCACACTCTCATACACAGAATGTAGCAACATCTAATGAACTACTTTAAGCTCAAACTCTTATATTCCTTTATGAGCAATGCTACTTTCTTTTTAATTTGTGTGATGAACTGTATGATTTAATTTCTTTTTCATATGATTCATTTATATGATTCCATTCATCTTTAATTCTTTATGATTTGTTTTTTTCCGATACTGTTCTGATTCATGGTGAAACATTATCCCTGTTAGGTGGCTTGCATCACAGTCAACAATATGATAGTTCCAATTTAACTATATACTGTATTTGTGAGTCCTGGCTAGGACTGGCTAACGAGTTGATTCTATATCACATGTTTTTGACACACTATTTTGTTATTCACTGCCTTCTAAATTTGTCTGTTAAACTCCTGACTAATTTACAAGCTCAATTCAAAAGGAAAGAGAAGATCTTACTTTATGAAACAAATGGTCTGACTTGGTGGCACTAGTGTGCCAACTTGATGAAAATGCTCTTTGTTTTATTCAAAATGCACACCATGAATGGAAACACTCATTTTCTCCATTCAACGACATTTTCAAACTCTATGAATAAACTCTCAGCCAATAATACACAATAAATCCACACTCCGTGTGTCGGATTAGTATTAAGTATTGGTCCTTAACATGCTCTTCTGATCCTTATGTTGAGTATGTCTGATCAGTGGTAATTTTATGCTATTTTACTCTTCTATTGTTTCAAGAATTCCCACCATTAAGCCTGAAAGACAAACAGGTGCACACAGCTGCGGGAACTGGGGGCGGAGCTACAGGGTGGTCAGGGGTGGGCAAAGTCTCCACTTGTCATTCTGAGGCCACTCCCATATCAAAGAGAACATTTTTGAAATGTGATTTTTCTGCCATTTTCTCACAGATGCAGTATTTTTAGCTCACTTGAAAGTCAATTTTGTAATTGACAGCATATTTTAAAAATAAATCTCTGGGTGACCTGAATGCCATCTAAAATAACTTTGTTTTCTCTAGATCATATGATAAAGAATGAAGATTGGACAACACACATCCTCACTGACTATGTGAAAAATTTCTGACTACTCCGCTGGCAGTAACATTTGTAAATGTGGTGAATATTGAAGTAGACAGTTCAAGTAGAAGTTCAAGAAGACAGTTCTTATTAAAATGTATATATTTATGCACAAAATTTTAAGGGTCCGATGTTTAGGCCATTCTTATTGCTGTCTAATTTCAAAAGGGCTCAATTTTAATCCTACCCATCTTCAAACATTAATTTTAACTGTATTTATTTCTCTCTTCTGTTTAATGACTTTTAAATACAGATTCACACCAAACAGCTTTATATTTTGGACCTTTGTCTCCCAGTATCAAGCCAACTGTAAATAATTATTCGAGTCTCCAAGATCTTTCTGTGCTTTGCCAGGTGTCAAAGTTCACATGCTGTGATCTAGATCAGCGATTGCCTACCTCTGAGCTAGAATCATAGAAATTATTTTTCTTAAAAAATGGGACGATGGGCCATATTTCTCTTTCCTAGTTCATTCCCACCACCTGTTTTTAACCCTCCACAACAGTAGCTGCTCCCCCAAACCCCCAAGTTGGGTAAAATAAAATAAATAACCTAAACCACGCCATAAAGGGCCTGACCCAATTTTGGCTTATTATGTGACCCTAAAATTTGGGTCTCATAAATAATCCTCAAAACCCTCACTCTGGCCTTCCTGTGTGGAGTTTGCATGTTCTCCCCGAGCCTGCGTGGGTTCTCTCCAGGCGCTTCGGCTTCCTCCCACTCTCCAAAAACATGTATGGCAGGTGTATTGGACACGCTAAATTGTCCTTAGGTGTGATTGGGTGTGTGAATTGCTGTTCGTCCCTGTGTGCCCTGCAGTTGGCTGGCAACCAATTCAGGGTGTGCCCTGCCTACTGCCCAAATTCAGCTGGGATAGGCGCCAGCAAGCCTGCGACCCTTTGGAGGATAAGCGGCTCTAGAAAATGGATGGTTGTTTTTAGAGAGTGTCACATCAGCATAGTTAAGAAACTCATCAAATCTTTCATCATCTCTTTGTTGTTCACATTCACACAGTTTGCATACTGCTCTATCACATTCAGATACGCTTCCATAGCCCATTTATTCCTCTCCACCCGCACTAGAAATTTAAATGAGCTCAGCGATTTCACTTCCAGTGTTGATAGTGGTTATTGAGAAAAAAAAAAATTGAAAAAAAAAAAAATCCAATAATGACATCAATCACATAACCTACAGTTTTCATTTATGCATTTTCTGAAATGATTATCCTCATAGGATATGCGAGCATGAAGTGGTAAATCCAAATAATTAGATTTTTAAGTCTTGGCCTCTAAACTTTACGGTGCCAGGTGGCACAATCGTCAGTTATTGAAGAGTCAAAGTAAAAACAAGTATTTATTTATATATTAGGGCAAAAGTAACCCTAAATGTTGTAGCTTGAAAATGGTTAGCGATAAAGGGATATTGTAAAAGTTGCTTGGTGCAATATTCCTACTTTGGCGTTTAAAATGTGAAGACACTGTCAGCATTCTATGTTGCAAATCTTTTGGATAATGTTCTTTTCTACAATGAAAAAAAAGTGTTGCATTGAATTAAAGAAAAAATAACAGCAATAAAAGCATCTAAATCCAGATGCATTTTAAGTAGAAATGACCTCTACTTCTAAAAATGTATTTGAATCCAGATGATTATAGTGCGTAAAACCACCTAACGAAATAAAATTAACAGACCGTTTTTCAACACAGGAAGGAGGATTGACCAGAACCCCTGCCTTGCTGCTATCAGGTCCCTGACACAGTGTGCCCTGGGCCAACACGGAAAAACTGAACAGGCGTTTCTTTCCTCAGACCGTGAAGCCTCTGAACAAGAATGTCATTCCTCTCCTTCCTTGAATGTAACCACACAAAAACCTATTCAACTGCACGGGTATATGTATGTGGATATCGCTTGATGAGGGTCAGTTTGTTGTCTGTCGTCCCAACGAAGTTGAAACTTGAAACTTGTTTGGTTGTTGCAGGGGGCGGAGCTACAACCACACACACACCCACTCCTGGCTGCTGACGCCAGGGTTCATGAAAGACTCTGAAGGGACCAGAGAAGTTTCACACACATCAAGGAACCAGAAGTAAACATGAGCGACTGCGCGACTTGTGCCCGGTCCTCATCCGATCACCTCGTCTTCTTCGTCAATGGAAAAAAGGTAAAAATGTAATTAATTGAACTTGGGTCATAATTGTAACAATTGCTATCATTTATTCATATGTATAGTATAGTTAACTCGTTTATTTGTACAGCTATTAAACATCTGTTACATCTGTAACACATTGCTTAAAAATATAACATAAAAACAAACATTTAGCAATAATACAACAAAACACAACATAAAACTGACATTACCATACAAAGTGTGCCTTGTTTTTTGAAGTGGTTGTAAATGAAACAGGAGAGATTCAAAGTCTTCTTTGACAAGTGGATCAGAGTTGTCAAGATCACAGCATGCATGATGTCACACACATCTGCTGCAAGATAAGATTGAAACCTAAGAAGCAGCTGTAGATTATCTTCATATACCTGTAACTGCACATGTATACATTATGCATTTTCCCAAAACCAGTCTCGTGTTGGCAAAAATGAAAATTGAGGTATGGATGTATTTGAATTATATGCAAAATTCCCTTTAATATTATACACAATCCATGACGGTAGTTGGATAAATGATCGGTCGCTGGATTGTATATGGTTTTATTCGTTGCGATAGTGCTAATTTGTAAATAATGAATACCGAAGACAGTAAATGTTAGAGCAGTGTTTTAAAGAGCACACTACCATATGGTCTCCACACAGGTCTGCAGGCTGCTGTTAATAAATAACAGTTTAAAATTTGGGCCGGAACAACTGTTCAACACGGTCACGCCTTAGATTTGATGTCTTCACATACCGAGCCAATGTGTTGATTCAGCGACTTCTAAATGACTTTTTGATTTGCAGACGGTGCAAAACAAAACTGACAGTTTTTGTTGTTGTGCAGGTTGTGGAGAGAAATGCAGATCCTGAAATGACCTTACTCACTTATCTGAGGAGGAAGTGTACGTCCCACAAACACACACACACACGCGCACACTCACGATCAGACCAGAAATGGCACTTCTTGAGCAATCATTCCGATTGTTGTGTAAAAAAATGAAACTGTAAAAAGGAGAAGTCCTGGTTCCACTTCTTTAATTGAGTAAAAACAAAAGTGTATCTATGAAGCAAGAAAATATTTTCGTCAGTTTTATATATTACACAATGACAAACATCATCGGCTCAAGGATAGGCTAACTAGATATACAAAATTAAAGCCAAGGACACTGCAATTTTGCTGAAATTGAAAAATGCATTGAATTTTCCTCAGGAACCATTTGTAACTAATTCATTGCTAGCCAATTTGATGACCAATAAAAATGTTAATACAATATTTTAGCTAATGCTAAGTGCTATATTCGATGAAAGTTCACCAACGTTAATCAAGTCATTATCCAGCCTTTCTTTAGTGTGCCAGTGTAGTAAAATGTTTATTCCCTGCCCCCAAACCTGACTTATTATGCAAAACAAACATATTAAAATGATTCCACATACGCCCTGCGATGTGCTCATGGACTGTTCTGTTGTCCACTTCCTGTTCACTAGGCCAGTTTGTACAGCACAATACTCGTTTGCTTTTGTTCGTCAACACAGCCTTATACCGTTAAATGCAAGCTCTTTTTTTATGCAAAACCTTGTTCATTAAATTAAAATTCAATTGGCACAACATACAGTACCTCACGGTCCCACATTGGAAACTCATTCCCAGAAAACTCAGCTTGTGGCTGATCCTTTCCCATGATTCTTAAACACGGAAGCAGGAAGTCATTCTGGTTCTGGTATGCCAGGAACATGAATGTGAGAATAAACCATTCATAAATGGTTTATAGCATATCGATCAGTGTGATTGACATCATCTACGCAGTATTAACCAGAATACTGTCAGGCTCGTGGCCTCACAAGGGACATTCTAATGCAAAGGTGATTTTGACTTCCTCTTTTAGGACCTACACTGAATGTACACTTAGCTAATGTTCACTTAAGCATAGTTGCTCACACTTATTGTGACATGAGTCAGCAGAATACAACGATCACCACAAAATGCGATATAGCTAAAAATATGTGTGATAAGAAATTCCATCGGGAAATTTCTTCTTTTTTACCCCACGTTTGGTGTTTTAAGTTTAGACACGCCCGATTTGGGGGTTTGGACGGACGATCTTTGTCGACTGTGGGCCTTCTCCTCACTGAATACCTTAGTTGACTGATGTTCTGCAATTCTCAGCAGAACTAACGTGTCACTTATTTGGTCTCACGCAAGCAGCTCCCTTGACCACACTTGACTGAATGTCATTGTCAGCGGAATCAATTCGTCACACTGAGACACGGCATGAACCAATTGTTGCCTTGTGACCCTTTGAGGACTTTGCATGCCTTGTGTTGCCTGTGTATACTGTATGTAGGCATTTTCTTTCAGTGGGCCTACCAGGGACCAAGCTGGGTTGCGCTGAAGGTGGCTGTGGAGCGTGCACAGTGATGCTGTCCAAATACCAACCTCATACGCAAATGCTGATGTATCCTGCCGCCCTGCGGTCATGTGTTGCCATGTGACGTTGGCTGTGAAGCGATTTCAAGCTACATTTTGACACAGACATTGAGTCCTTAATTCTGCGCAGTCATTATGCCGTGAACGCCTGCCTTGCCCCCATCTGCTCCTTGCATCTGACTGCTGTGACTACTGTGGAAGGAATTGGCAGTGTTGCCAGACAGCTGCATCCCGTGCAGGTAAAGTGTAGTATAATGTCCTGTCATGTGGAAAGACGCCTGAGCATTTATGTGATGACTTCCTAGTGCAGAGCAATTTTTGCCATATAACAAAAACACATTGAAAAATAATAATTGCATTCTGTGAAACTTTAGTTTGTTTTCTTTAATATGTTTTCTATTTATTGTTCGTATTTTTTTGAAACGCGCCAATTATGGCAGTTTCTACCGGCTGCAAAATAACAATAAATCTATTCTATTCTATTCTTGGCCAGTAAGACAACTCAATACATTGATCCAGCGATCATGTCTTACTAGTGACTTGAGTTCTGCAGTACTACCGCACTCCATAACTCTATTTTTGCACAAGTGGTATGGGGGTGGTGTTAAGGAGATTTCTCCTATTGTCATAGGTTTTCTCTCAAGTCTAGTTTATGTGGTGGGGCGGGGTTGGTGTGAGAACACAGAATAAGCAAAGAATTTCCTAGAAACGCATCAATGAAGGAACTTAACACTTTGGGGGTGTTTAGAGTGAAAAAATAACTTTGTAACATGTTTAAAAACTCCTAAAATTCCATTTCCACGATATGGGCCCTTGAATGCGTTTCAGTGCTATTTAATACAACTTAAATAAATTAATCCCGACATCTGACTGCATATGCATATGTTGGACATTGGTAACAGGAATGGTATCGGTTTCTTTTTAAATTGAGGGCAAATGAATGATAACATGAAACAACTCATGTACCGTGCTCGTTAGATAATACTTGGCTGCACAGAATATTTCACAGAGGGAACATGATTGAAGAAAAGTTGAGCTCCTCTACACAAGTAGAATAACTGTAAAATGTCTTGCAAGTTTTACCACCACTCCATGTTGAACAGTTATTCTGCAATAAATGATTAAAAGGTTGCCATAACGTCTCAGTACATATTGTACCAGAGAGTTCATCACTTTGCTTATGGTGACATCACCAATAAAACAATTTAGCCACAATTAATGGGCAGAACGAGGACTTTAGTTCCAATAAAAGTGTTATAAAACTTAAGCTGCCGGTTCTTAGAAATGATTTAACCATGCGATTTATTGTGTTGTATTCAGGAGCGAATTGCTCTGGCCCACGGATCGCAGTGTGGTTTCTGCACCCCGGGTATCGTCATGTCCATGTACACACTGCTAAGAAACAACCCCATTCCTAAAATGGCTGACGTGGAGGAGGCCTTCCAAGGTATAAAAAACAAAAAACAAAAACACGTTACATTCTGATTCCGGTTGGCAAAAGCTCAAGCTTCATCCGAACCCATATTGTGTCGATTCCTTAGACCAGTCCTTCTCAAATACTGGGACTGGCCCGCCTGAAGTGCGTGAAACGGTAGCAGCAGGAACCTACTTCCCTTTGGTGACTGTCTATTTGGATTTGAGAGCTGGTCCTGTTATCCATACAATATGCTGAGCAAAAAATAATTCAAAATATTTTTTGCTGATATCATTTGGTGGGTTTTCCCTGGCTGGAAACACTTTCATTTGGTGTTCCTGTTGCCCAGAGAAATAGCACAAATGTTCTTCTTTGACAACGAAATGAATGGCATGCTTAAAAGTTAATGTTAACTATTTACAGTATGCTTTTAATGATTCCCCAAAAATAACCTTGACAAATATTTTATATGTATGCATGTGACAAAATGCCTACAATAGCCCTATGATGGAGATTTAGATCCCTGTCTGCCTACGAAGAAGCTACTAATTTTTGTAGTTCCTTCAGTTCAAGTCAACAAACAGTAGCCCATCACTTTTCTGCCAGCAGGAAGTACTCTGATGCCTCTTGTTTACAAACTTCAATATGTAACTTTCAGATTTTGTATGCTTCATCTTCAGTGCTTAAGTTCATCAAAGTATCGTTTTCAGGAAATCTTTGTCGCTGCACCGGATATCGGCCCATCCTTGAGGCCTACAAGACCTTTACTGTGGTAAGAAGCAGTCAAATTAGACCCGAATTTCTCCACTGTAATTGAGCCAAGTTTCAAGTTTTGCCTTGAGATATGACCATAAAGGTACAATGCGTAAGATTTATACCGTTTTTCATTTAAAAACCCTAAATTAAATGATACTACATTTCTAAAAACTTGCAAATAAATGTGTTTTAACGACAAACAGTATGTTTTAAATATAATCATAGGTCTAGTTATCATTAAATGATATTACATGGGGGGTGGCCCTCCTCCGGAGGCTGCCATGTCTGTTATAGCTACGGACAATGGTAAATGCAGCACCTCCTGCTGTCCGTAATGAAAAACCGTCTAAATCTAACACATTGTCCCTTTAATTAGTTCCATAACTATACTCTAAAACAAACTCAAGTCACAAATCGTTTTTCCCTATTAACATTTATTAAAATTTTGTACCATATAAAAAAAAGCACCAGTGTATTTTACATGAAAAAAAAGACAAAAAACAAACTTATTGCACACAAACAAGCAAAATTGTCAGTTATAGGGTTTACCTTTATTCTTCTTTTATCTTAGAATTTAATCATTCTTCTTGTCACTGTACGTAGCTCACATAGATAGATTGTTATAAATAAAGTTGTTATAAATAATTTTGTTGAAATTGCTTTATATCCCATGGTACACCTAGTGATCTCTTGTTGTGCATTGGATAAGACCTTTTCATAGTCTGTGCGTCACTCAGATTAGGGTGTCTCTTTAGGAGGGTGGATGCTGTGGTGGGAAAGGACGAGGTAATGGCTGCTGTATGGCAAATGGCAAAGTGGAGGAAAAAGAGGCGGATCTGGATGTAAGTGTTTTTATACTGGAAGGATACGATTGACAGTTGAGTAACAGCACAGTTCGTTTTCAGATGGGGTCGAGGCTGTTCAACGCTGCTGACTTTGCGCCGCTTGACCCCACGCAGGAGGTCATCTTCCCCCCAGAGCTGATGGTGAGGAACAAAACACGTACGAATGAAGGAATGTTCTCAGCACGTGATCGGAGATCAGACCTGATCATGTTATTTGCAGTCGCTCGGAATTGGGGAAAAAAGGGGGATTTGAAGAATTTTATTTCATGTATTACAATTGTATTTTTAAGGGCTACAACATAATCCAAAATACAAAAATGCAACATCACAAAACTTGCAAAGTGTGAAAATTAAACATTTCGCATGGCAGGAAAAATTTGTAACATACTAATTACACTTAAAACAAATAGCCTCAAACAATGTGTTAGGCTACTTACTGTAGTTTAATCTGCTGCTGCACAACACTGAAAAAACGGATCTCTATCTTAGAAAATGTATTTCCTCTAATTGCAACAAATTATCAATTGAGTTTTGCACATTTTGTTGGTTCTAAATTCTTTATATGACGAAATAATTTGCAATGCATTTTCTGATTGGCTTCATTTTTAGAATGTAGCTATCTATATATAAGGTGTCATGTCTTAGATTTGTTAAAATAAATAAATAAAAAAAATAATTTGGCTGCACTTTTTTCTTGGTGCAAAAATGTGATTGGGACATCCCTATTACAGATATGAGTATTAAAAAAAAACATCTGTCAGCATTCATTCAATGTACTGTCTTAAAAGCAAAATAAGTTAAAATCATGTGATCATACCTTATAGGGAGTTTGCAATAAAAATGCTCGTTATTTTTGTTTATTTTGTTATTTAAAAAATTATTTGCTTGAATTTAATTCATAATCATTATCATAAAAAAAAAAACGAAAAATCAGCTGCATTGACCCATCTTGAATAAAATCCATAGGGGGCCAGAGTAGATTCAGATACTTTTATTTGACTAGCAAAAAAAACAAAAAAACAAAACAACCAATCGGAGACAGAAGGCAAGAATGACAAGGTGCAATATCTTTTCTCATGCACTCGCAGGCACATTACATTACAAAGAATAACATTTCAAACTACCGACATTTTGTGTGTTTGTAACTCTCTTTCTTCCATATAAGTCACTTTATTTGCACTTTGAAGTGTTTGCATCTCTGTGTTTGAGTCCCTTCGCTCCTTTTGGTCCATGCAGTCCCTGAGCAAAAATCAGACGACGCGTTCGCTGCACTTTTGCAGCGACAGGACAGTGTGGATGCAGCCTGCCAACTTGGGCGAATTTCTCGATCTGAAATGGAAACATCCGGATGCCCGAGTGGTGGTTGGAAACACTGAAGTGGGTGCGTTTTTACCTCCCGAGCACTCAAGCGAACACACACTCAACCAGGTGCTCACTATGTGTCTGTGTGTGTGTGCGTGTGCGTGTGTGTGTATAGGTATAGAAGTCAAATTCAAGAACATGTTATATCCAGTCATTCTGGCTCCGGCTTTCATCCCAGAACTCCACAATGTGACACACACTGATGAAGGTGACAACTTAGGCGGAGCTTGATTTGTACCTAATGAAAATGGATTACGAATTGCGGTTATAAGCCTGTGTGGGTCCTGCTCGCAGGTATCGTGTTTGGTGCAGCATGCACTCTCACCCAAGTCGGTGAGGTACTGAAAAAGGCCACAGATGAGCTGCCTTCTCACCAGACTCAATTCTTTCTCGCCGTCCTGGAGCAGTTGAGGTGGTTTGCTGGTCAGCAGATACGCAACGTTGCGGTGAGCGCCGGCGGCTCAATGTGTAGGCGACGTGGCTAGCCCAAGGGGTTGATTAATTAATAAAAAAAAAAAAAAAAACAACAACAACACTTTGACACAAGCTCCAGCCTCTCTTTTTCTATAAACCAGCTATATTACTACAGACCAAAACTTCTCAAATAAAAAATAATTAAATAAGTAAATAAATAAATAAATTGATTGAAAAATATATTTGATAAAATATATAAACTACAACATATATACCGTAATTTCAGCACTATAAGGCGCACCTAAAAGCCTTAATTATTTTTTTTAAAAGGTGATGGTGCGCCTTATAATCAGGTGCGCCTTATATATGGATCAATATTGAGATTGGGATCCGTAGATGGGGAATGAAGTGATAAAGTAAGCCTCACCTGTTTCTTTTGTGTGTTTACAGTTGAACGAGTTTGGTCATATGGACAGTGAGCTATGATGCTATTGAGAGTTTAGAGTTATTATTTGAGTTATTGTTATTACTTTGAGTATTACTATATTGTAATTGAAAAAGTATTAAAATATGTCATTAATTTAGGGTGCGCCTTATAATCCCGTGCACCTTATAGTGCGGAAAATAAGGTATACATATTATACAACAACATATTTAATATGTATTTAAAAATGTACTCAATTTGAAATTTGTCAAAATGCATTTTTTACTTTATAATGTTGTTTTTGAAGAAATAATTGTCAGCAACCCGACCCAGTGTGTTAAGAGGAGGCGTGCAATTCGCAAGTTTTATTTTGTAAAAAATTGCAAAAGTTGTTTGTTTAGCTTGTTGGACTGAAAAGCAACAAATATACCTAACAGATAATAATAACAGATAAACAATTCACCAAGGAGGGAACCACTCAATGAAACACCATTCATTTCGTCCATGTAGCAATATGATTTTATTGGGACTCAAGCTAACAGTGGATGCAAACCACATGACATGACCACAAGACCCCACACTTTAGGAGCACCCCCTCATTTTAATGACATTTCATGCTGACAGACTTATAAATTAATATAAGTGCAAAATGTATATATTTCTATTCATCAAATATGTGTTTGATGCATTTCAGGCTATTGGCGGAAACATTATGACTGCCAGCCCTATATCAGACCTTAATCCTGTTTTTATGGCGGCCAGCTGCAAACTCACATTGATGGACAAAGGTAAGATGCAAAAGTAATGTTTTAAAAGATCTGTGAGTATGTATATTTTATATTCAGCATTACGTGAAATAGTATGCTTTGTCCCCTTTTGTGAGATAGCCCACTTTGTGTTTTTACACTATTGTATTACATGACTACTGCATACTGCACGCTAAAAGAAAAATGTAATCTTAATAGTGATTTTTTTCAACTACTGTTTTACGCTAATGTAAAAGGACAGTGCTTTGGTTCTTTATCTTTTTTCATAGCCCCTTTGAAATATTTTTTCAGCCAAATAGCCTCTAACCAGCGCAAAATATTCAGATTAAAACAAAGAAAGACTTACAACCGAGTGCTCTACCATTCCAATCTAATTTATGAAACCGTGGTACTACATTTAATGCAGTATCTCTAGGTAAAGGAATTTTAGGATAGATTATCCAACATCATCTGTTTGAGTGCTGGATCATCTGCCGAAAAATTGCCTCAACAATGAAGGTCCGCATCTGTGTAAAACTTGACAAAACAAAGGCAACATCTTACAAAGGAGTTAGTAGAACTCAATGTGGCGATAAGTTGTTTTCTGCTCCAATTGATGTTCTCTTAATTTGAAAATACAAAAACATTCCTGTTACTGTCACGGCATTAAAAAGCATTGAATCAGATCTTCTTATTGCCGCGGACAAGTTAGATGACCTCACCTTAATACTTGAACATCCCGGGCTCATTTATAGTGGAACTTAGGCGCTCTGATAGAACTATAGCAAAACTGTCCAGCGGATGACAACTGCATGCTTATTGGACTTCAAGTGACATTAATACTGTGCATTGCAGCCTCTCTTGTAACCTATCCCCTCTCTTCCTGCTCATTAGATGGCAGTCGTGTGGTTCAGATGGACGACAATTTCTTTGTGGGTTACAGAAGGACAGTGCTGCGACCACAAGAAATCCTGCTGTCCATTGAAATTCCCTATAGCAAGAAGGTAGCTGCACCACTACAGCTAAGCAGTGTCACATTAAAACAAGAGACTAAATGCAAAATGACAAACTTAAGAATGCTATGAATGAGTTTAAATGAGTTAAGCTGCAATTTCAGTAAGATCAAATGTATTAGGAAAAAAAAAAACACTCTCCACATTGTTACACAGTCATTGTTCCTGTCATTCATTCTCATCTGTCGCTGATGTTTCTCTCGGTCCTCCCTAGAATCAGTTTGTTTCAGCCTTCAAACAGTCACCTCGCCGGGAAGATGATATCAGCATTGTCACCGCAGCAATGAGTGTCACTTTCACCCCAGGGACGTGCGTTGTGGAAGACGTGAGGCTAAGCTACGGTGGAATGGCAGCAACCACGGTGCTTGCCACAAGTACAGCACACAAACTGCTTGGAAGGTACAGTCACAAGCATAAAGAATAGAAATGAATAGGAGACGAAAGAGAGACTGTAGCAGTCTCTGATGTCATCCAGATGCTGGGGGGAGGAGTTGCTGGAAGATGCTTGCTCTTCGTTGGCGGAGGAGATGACCCTCGATCCGTCTGCGCCAGGGGGCATGGTGACATATAGACGAACTCTTACCCTCAGCCTATTCTACAAGTTCTATCTGACAGTGCAGCAGAAGCTCCGAGACCAGGTAATCAATGTGTCATTCAGCAGATGCAACCATCAGAGGGGAGAGCCAGTCAAGTGTGTCGAGTCTAGGGCTGGGATTGATTGATTTATTTTTTTTTTGTCCAAATCTCTTTCAAATCAAAATGGAATTGAAAAACAATATTGATACTCACTTCTAGTCAAGTATTAACCATCAAATTTCAAGGAAGACTTATGTTATAGTGGTAAAATTAAACAAGGTTAGGTTCTATTTGATTTCAAGTGAGTCCTAATCCACAATACTGCTTTGTCACACCAAACACTATAGTCACACATTTGCCACTCAGTACAAATTTCTCATCACATAATGATTTTGGGTTCATCCCCAGCAAGTGGCATAATAATTGTCATACAGCATTACTGTCTTTTCGCATGGCCAACATGAAACGTAGTTCATGTTTGAACAGCTATCATTTACCAAACGGTGATGTTAACCTAGTTTACCTGTCTTTATGGGTTTTGTATTGATGAATAAAGATAGATGTTGTAGGTGTTGTCTCCAACTCGAGTTGCAAACCTTTACCCCCAATTTGATCAAAAATTCTGACCTGAATCAAATGTGACTTGAGCCCCCCACCTTCATCTTCATCTTTACACGACTGAACTTGAGCTTCCTCGTCCCTCAGGGTCTGAATGTGGAAGAGGTCAAATCCAATTACCTGAGTGCAACAGAGATTTACCATCAAGAGATACCATCCAGCGTGCAGATTTACCAAGTACATTCAACACCTTCTATTCCCACTTGTCTATGCGGTATGAAAGAAGCATATAAAGAACTCTTTCATCTGCAGGAGGTACCACAGGCCCAGAACCAAGATGACGTGCTGGGCCATCCCATGATGCATCTCTCGGCCCTGAAGCAGGCGACGGGCGAGGCGGTCTACTGTGACGACATACCGCTGTTTGAGAACGAAGTCTACTTGGCGCTCGTAACCAGCAGCAAGGCGCACGCTCGCATCCTGTAAGACTCTATTGATTCATGCCGCATGCTCTCACTCATATTGTACACCAGTTGTCCCTAACTATTTGTGGCACCGTGTTTTACAAGAGCATGGAACGAATCAGATAGTAGCAAAATGACTGTTGGAAACGAACACCGAACCAGGATCTGGCCTTTTGACACGTACATGACACAATTGATATCGTCTTTGAGGAAGTGTTTGTGCTCGTTTCAGGCAGCTAATAAGCATTTTTGCAAATAAAGGGAACCCCATTTATTGCTATAATCAAATAGGATATCTCATTTGATGGACTATAAACTTTTTTTGGGATAAAATTACTCTCATTTGAATAGATTTATGATTCAGTGGTTTAAAGGTAAGAGATTTGGGCTGTGAGTCCATTTTTTAGGTTAGGTCTCTTTTCTCTTCAAAACTTCTTTCCCATCTTGGGGTAATGGAAGTAAATGACATCCAGAGTGCACTTTGTTCAGTATCTCTGAGCAGCGCATGTCCCCTGGACGGGTGGTTTGGGAACGCTGCTGCACACGAATGCTCCGACTTTCAGCTTTTCACAATCGTGGGTTTGTGTCACAGCTCCATCGACTCATCAGCAGCCGAGCGTTCTCCCGGCTTCATTTGCTGTGTCTTTGCTAGCGACATTCCTGGCAGCAACACCTCCGGGGTGTGGCATGATGATACCGTCCTCGCAGATGGCCTGGTAGGGTTCTTTCTACTGAATCGCAAGTTCCACATTAGGATCTGACTATTCAGGTGTCACTTCTCATTCTAGGTCACATGCGTGGGTCACATCATTGGCGCTGTTGTAGCTGATACTCAGACTCATGCCCAGAGAGCTGCCAAAGCCATCAAAATCCAGTATGAGGAGCTGAAGCCTGTTATCACCATACAGGTTAGATAACTTGGTGCTGCATTTCCTAAGATTGAACTAGAGGGCGCTCAATTGTTTGTTAACATGCGCTAACAGATATCGCTCGCTGTTGACAGCTTGTGTAAAAGTTCTGGAGAACTTTGTGTTTAAAAGAAAGTGGTGAAGGTGGTTGCATTCACTCATCCATTGCCGGTGACGACTATAGACGGCAGTAGCTGTGTTCCTTTGCCAGTTTTTTTTGGCATAATAAAACCAATATTTCTATAAATCCATCCATCAATCACTTAACCGCTCATCCTCACGAGGGTCGCTGGAACCTATCCCAGCTGTCTTCAGGCAGTAGGCGGGGTACACTGTTGCCAGCCAATCACAGGGCACACAAATTCAAACTACCATTCGCTCTCACACACACATACCCAAAGAAAACTTAGTGTCCATTATATCTATCATGCATGTTTTTGAAATATGGGAGGAAACCTTAGTACCCAGAGAAAAAACACACAGGCAAAGGGAGGATGTGCAAACCCCACACAGGAAGGCGGGACCCAGAAGCGAACCCATGACCACTAAACTGTGAGGTGGACGTGCTAGGCACTCTTCCACTCTTTTGCCTTATATAATTTCCATCAAGTACATTTTTGATTAGTTCCGGTTGGTGTCTCTGAATTTATTTATTTTTTTTGCTTCCGAGGTGCCTCCTAGCGCATTTGCGCAACAGCCTCCTCGCAGAACAAGGTTAGACACGGCCAGCCAGCGAGCAAGTGCAGTTTTTGAGCGAAACCAGGAGAGCAGACAGCAAAGAAGGAAACATACAAATGAACGCTTTCCTCTTTGTTAGCTTCAATGGGAAGAGTAAGAGCGAGCACTCGTGTCAGCGGTCACACACAAGCAAAGACTTAAATATGGACATAAAACACTTACGAGTTGTTTCCAAATCCTCCAAGGAGTTTTTAGTGTCACAGTTTTCTACTTAATGTGGTGTGGCAGCCATGAATCCAGAGACACGATGAATATGAGTCATGGGACTTGCCACAGACATGACTTGGTGGGGTCACATGAGAAGTGGAAAAGTGAAAAAAAAATCTTTCTATTGCACTTTTGCAAAATACACATCTTAAAAGCATCTCATGAGTTTGAGAGCACTTTCATTTCTGTTTTCTGTTACCAGTTTGCTTTTGCGCCACTTTCATTCAAAGGGTAATGGAAATGCTGCCAGTGATCCATTTTTGCTGAGCTGATGGTGTATAAATTAACCCAGGGGTGTCCAAACCATTTTATTTGTGGGACCACGGAAAATGGAAAGATTAAAAATGCATAAAACAATCAGGGAAGCAATTATATACAGTTGATATTTTGGAGTAAACTTGATAAATTGCTTCAGCGCAGCTTTTTGTTAAATGCGGTAAGGCAAATAAGAAATTTTCAAGATTTTTGGGTGGCCAGCTGCCCTGCGTCTGACTAGATCTAAATCCAACCCTGCACTGAACGCAACCAAATCCCATCTCCACATTCAGAAGCAGAAAAAGAACCATATTGTAGTCAGCTGACCATTTTTAAAACAAATACTTGAAGATCATGTAGTTATTTTCAGGTACCTTCAAACTTTTGCAGGCATTTTGCATATTTAAGAAAGCTCACTATAGTATAGAAACATATTTTCAATAGTTAGTAGCACTTTTTTGTGTGGACATACACTCTGATTATTCAATTGGTAAGTGCGTTTAAAACTGGGGACAAAACACATGAAAAGCTGCTCTAGAAGAGCCTCGCCTCATCATAGCAAATGCCAGCTCAGTTGAAAGAAGTTTTGGTAACATGGAACAACTTCTTTTTGTGATGGCTCCGATTCCGAAGCTCCAAAAGCTGCATTGCTGAACACGACTTGTCCAGATTTTGTTTCTGGTCTTATCAAAGGTTTTCTGAAAATCTTTGCGTCTGCTTGACAGGAAGCCATTGCTGCCCAGTCCTTCTATCAGCCAATTAGAACACTCCAGAGGGGAGACCTGGAGGCAGGATTCAAACATGCAGACCACATCCTAGAAGGTGCAATTGTGATGCAAAATGTTTTTGATCCAGCTGCTCACATTACTGACTGACTGACAGGTGAGATGCACATTGGCGGTCAAGAACATTTTTACCTGGAGACCAACGTGACAGTGGCTGTCCCCCGAGGGGAGGACGACGAAATGGAGCTCTTTGTTTCGACTCAGAATCCCACCGAGACACAGGTGAGGGGAAAAAAAAATGACCGTAAATATAGTTTGACCATGGCTTTAATTGTTTGCATGCCAGCATCTGGCAGCCACGGCGCTGGGCGTCCCTGCCAACAGGGTGGTCGTCCGAGTAAAAAGGATGGGCGGCGGCTTCGGCGGGAAAGAGAGTCGGTCAACCGTACTATCCACTGTGGTCTCTGTGGCTGCACACAAGTACGTCCGTCAGTCTGTTCTCTTTCAGGCTTGTACATTCATGCTGATATGTTTTTCTGCTTGTGCGCCAGGCTACAGCGACCTGTCAGGTGCATGTTGGACAGAGATGAAGACATGTTAATCACTGGAGGAAGACACCCATTCTTTGGAAAATATAAGGTATAAAAGGCTGAATTTTTAATCGCTTTGCACATTGACAAGGTCGAGAACTATACTCATCATACGTTATAAAGTTATAAGTTATGCACACATGAACATAATGTTAGTGTCCCTCTGGAATGAAAAGCAAAGGGGTACTAGTATTTGAGAACCACTGGCCAATGGCGTTTCCACTTATGAGTTAGCATCAAGCTAACACTGGCTTTGTGGTTGTTTAAAATAAACTTTGCAATTCATTTTTTGGATAGTTTTACAAACTTCCAATTGACTGCACGACAACTAACAATGACTTGCGATCGTAAATTGAACAACAACAAAAAAAGTCTTTTCAATATCCTTGAAAGCACTTTAACGGGCCTTCCTTTTCAAGGTGGGCTTCCTGAACAGTGGGAAGTTGGTAGCCCTGGACGTCTCCCTCTACAGTAACGTTGGAAACTCCAAAGATCTCTCTCCTGCAGTAAGTACTGCTCATCACACATCCGGACACAGATACTTTCGCAGCTCCTTGATTATTCTTTGTCATTGAGGTCATGGAGCGCGCTCTGTTCCACATGGAGAACTCATACAGCATTCCAAACGTGCGTGGTCGTGGCTTTTTGTGCCGCACCAACATGCCTTCTAATACAGCCTTCAGAGGCTTTGGAGGTCCCCAAGGCATGATGATTGCTGAGACCTGGATAGATGACGTGGCTCAGAGCCTAGGCCGCCCGGCCGATGAGGTTTGTGTCTTTCCCGATTAGAAATGGCAAGCTTGTGGCAAGGAATTTCCCCGAGGCTATCTCTCCGCTTACAGGTTCGACAAATCAACCTGTATCAGCAAGGTGAAGTGACACCCTTTAACCAGGTCCTGGAACAGTTTACTTTGAATCTCTGCTGGGACGAATGCATGTCCCGCTCACAGTATCGGCAGCGCCGAGCCGCTGTTGAGCTCTACAACAGGTGCGATAGGTTTTGGGGAGGTCTTATTATATCGCTAGGCCTAAGCTGCAGCCGTACAACAAGTTCATATTGTTTTGCCAGAGAAAACCGATGGACCAAACGAGGTCTTGCCATCACACCAACGAAGTTCGGCATCAGCTTCACAGCTTGCTTTCTTAACCAGGTATGCGCTACTTGCACGTACTGTGTGTATGTGTGTGTGTAAGTGTGTGTGTGTATGTGTGTGTGTATATATAGAGAGGTTGTTTGCAGACAATTACAAAAAAAATTAAGTCACCAAAAAAAATTATAAACTTCATATACCATCTTTTTGCATAAAGATCTGATGTTATTACCTGCGGTTTATAGTCCAGTGCTGCTTATCCGTGACAAAAATCATTGTTTTGCTCATATTTTGCTGCTGTGGCTTATATACCGGTGCGTCTTATAGTGCGGAAAATACGGTAATTATTTTAAGGTTCTATAATGAATGCTGGTGATATAGCTGAGCTTTGATGGGCGTTTATATTGTTCTTACAGGCAGGAGCGCTTGTTCACATATACACAGATGGGTCTGTGCTGCTGACTCATGGTGGGACAGAAATGGGACAGGGACTTCACACCAAGATGGTCCAGGTTGTTTACATACAGTAGAATAAGTGCAGTTTTTGTTTACTGTACATTTTCAACAAAACCAGGCGTTTAAATGTGGACTAACGTTTCAGGTTGCCAGCCGCGTTCTTGGTATTCCCTGCTCAAAAATCCACATCTCGGAGACCAGCACCCAAACCGTGCCTAACACAAGTCCGACTGCCGCTTCGGCGTCCTCTGACCTGAATGGGGCTGCTGTGAGACAGGCCTGCCAGCTCCTCAATGAGCGTCTGGAACCCTACAAGAGCAAAAATCCAAAAGGAGCGTGGGAGGACTGGGTGAGGCTCATTTTGGGGAGCCGTTTCGCCGAAAGACTTGCTCCCACTGAGTTGTTGCCACTGTGTTTCAGGTCAAAGCGGCATACTTTGACAGAGTCAACCTGAGTGCCAACGGCCATTATAAGTGGGTCCGCCTTTCTACGGCCTTTTGTCTGTCTCGTGGATTTGTCCAACTTCCCTGTTGACTATTTTGCCTCAGGACTCCGGATATTGGATACAGCTTTGAAACCAACTCTGGCCGATTGTTCAACTACTTCACGTACGGAGTGTCCTGTTCTGAAGTGGAGATTGACTGTTTGACTGGAGCTCACAAGGTCCGTAAGCATAGGAGAAACACAACGATTTTCCTATACCATCGGCACATTTGAGTAGCACTCAGAGATAAACTGGACCTTATTGGAAAAAAAAATCACATTCCTACCGATGAAATGTGTCTGTAGTGTTTTTACAAGACTAATCGTTGCAACCGTACCCCAAACACTGTGCCACCATTGCTGTTAGAGAGTAAATAACAAACATGGCACAGAGAAACCAATGTATTTAGGTTAGTCGAGCTTAATGAGTAGCCATTGAAGATGGCCACACGTGGGTTTGTTTGTTGTTACGGCGAGTAAGCGGTATTGTTTATCTATTCATGCAAGATTCAAGTTTTATTGTCATTTGCACAGTAATACTACACGATGAAATTCTTATTCTGTTCACTTCCAGCAGAAAAATTCCACAATTGAGCAAATAATAAAGTAGGCAATAAAACAAAAACAAAATAAGAGTAATAGAGCGTTAAGGGCAGTTATAATGAACCACTAATAAAAGAATTGACTTATATTCTGACCATATTATCGAGTAGATGGAGTGGAAGGAACTGTGTGCATATAGGGATGATAGTGCAAAATATTATGTATTTAGTAGGTTTCCTGCACTGTTTCATATGAGTCAGTAAAAAAAAAAAACAAGCAAGCCCACTGGCTTGTTGTTAATGTTAATTACCATCATGTTACCGAGCAATAGACCTTTAAGAAACTAACACAGAAAATACAACAACAATCAGTCATATTCCTTATGCTCTCTGAAGAATGAATAATTTTAAGTGCCGTGCTGATTATCTGTGTGGAGACATCTTATTGAGCAATAGATCGGTTTATTTTATACTTCCAGGTGGCAAAGTATACATACATACGAGAAAGAGCTGCATAATGGCTGTTCAAATGACAAAGACAATAACTGCATAATTGCTTTCAATTTTATTTAACTTTGTTATCAATGTATGTTTATACAAGGTCCCCTATTGTGGAGTACAATTTTTCTCCATTAAAATACACATCTTTTGGGGGGCTGGGTGGGGATGGGCTAGAACAGATTAATGGTATTTCCATTCATTTCAATGGGAAAGGATTATTTAAGATCCAGTATACCTTTGGTCCCAAACACTAACTTGTATTGCAAGGAACCATTGTAGCTTTTTCTTTCAGTTACTTTTGAGATATAATGACATTTACATAAGTTTCACCATTATTATACCCATGACAAAAAATATGAAGACTCTGACATTTCACTTGTCCTTGATTTAGAACCTGAGCACTACCATTGTAATGGACGTTGGTGTTAGTCTCAATCCCGCAATAGACATCGGACAAGTAAGCTATTCAAAGCAAGTCAACAAAGTCAAGGTGTCATACTTCCGTAGCTGTAATGTGTTCTCTTTGCCAAAAGGTAGAGGGGGCATTCATGCAAGGTTTGGGTCTGTTCACCTTGGAGGAGCTTCACTATTCCCCTGATGGCGTCCTTCTCACCCGTGGTCCGGGTTCTTACAAGATCCCGGCCTTTGGTGACATTCCTACTGAGCTAACAGTGTCTTTGCTTCGCGATGCACCCCACGACAAGGCCATCTTTGCTTCCAAGGTAAGGGTCTCGCACTAGATGTCCGGGAAATGGGCCATGTGACTAGGACTTGAGTCGATGATTTAATGATTTGCAACGTGCCCGGCAAACCTTGATGAAAGACTCAATACGACTTGAGATACGTGAAAATCATGTCAGATAGCTGTGCGAACTATGAAGCTAACCTAGCTTGGTTCGCGTTACAGTTTGGCTCACATATTAACTAAAAATCATTTCAGTTATGCATTTATTGAAAAGATGATGGATAAGACATCACGTATACTGTAATGTTGAAACTGACATTAAAAAATGTGATCAAGACTTAAAAGCAAACACTTTCGGTTACTTTTCTGGCTCGGAGTATGCCCATCATAGTTGATGTGGCAGGGCCCCCAAAGAGTTATGCACGTCAACTCGACTAAGGTGACAACCTACAATGTCCACAAAAGAAATGCCTTTAATTCCTCCATTTACACACACTAATGAACTAAATAGATTTGGGAAACAGATTAGAACTAAAAACAACATATGCACATATTAAAATGATGATTGCGGTACATTTTTACTCCTAATTCCATATACAGTTATATATATATATATATTTTCTTTTTCAACTAAGTAACAGTGTTGGATACATTGGTACCAGTAAACTGTCAAACATTAAATGCACCTTCAAGTATATACATTTATTTCATTCTCTTAAGTGGAGATGTAAATTCTAGTAAGTGTCATTAGTGTATAACTAGGGCAATTAGTTGAATGTCTGACACATTTTTTCCCCATCGCTTCTGATACAGTTTGACATGTCTGCGCACGAGTAGGACGAATATTCAACAAGTTGAAGTCAACGTATTACTAGAGAAGCTCAAAATGTGAACAATTACAAATAGTACTAGTAGTATGTACTTAGCAACTAGTGCACAATTTTTCCTCACTAGTAAAAAAAAATCTGCTTGTGAATGTAAGGAAAAAAAACTGGACGCAATGATTCCATTAAAATGCACAACAACTTACTTGTCTTGAATTTTATGTTTCAAATCAAACAGAACTGTAGCTTCAGTGAGAGATGTGTTCTCTTTGTCAGGCTGTTGGCGAACCTCCTCTGTTCCTCGCATCATCGGTTTTCTTTGCCATCAAAGACGCCATTAGTGCAGCTCGGGTTGAGTCGGGCATCACAGGACCCTTCAGGCTGGATAGCCCCGCCTCTGCAGAACGAATACGAAATGCTTGCAAAGACCGCTTCACCAAACTGGTAAACATATATATTTTTTAAATTCATAATAATTGAACATAATGGATTTAGTTGCAACTGCAGAAATCAGCAACAAAAAGATCTTTGTGTGCCAGTGTCCCCCTGCAGACCCCGGGACCTTCCGACCTTGGTCTGTCCAAGTCTGAATCTATCAGAAACCGGAACAACTTGCCACCGGACGAAAAGGGACATATTCAAGAACACAACACAACATAATGATGGGAGCTCAAGCAGAATCAGAAAAAAACCTTTCCGTCATACTACAACTGATTGTGCTAATCTTTGTCGCGTTTGTTTTTGTGGCACGATTTTATCACTGTACTTTCAAATGAGTGTAACCGCATATATTTGATTGTGAATGAAAGGCATTTATAGCAGCAGCAACTGTGACTTTTGCCCCCAATCGTCCTCCGGTTTCGTTTCCATGTAAAAGTATAACTAAGTGATTCCACCTCACCATGCAAGTGAACTTTCACCCTTACCGTGTGAGAGCGGTTGTTGACATTTGGACCTGTCGCTTGCTTGCACAGTTGCCCAGATGAAAAGCTTACCCCAAGTTTACTGCACATCGGACACAAAACAAACAAGAATGAAATATACTCAAGATCTGAATGCTGTATGGTGGATGTAAATCACAATAAGCAGCACTTTGGTACAAGATAACAAAGATAAACAAACAAAACAAAAACAAGAATGAACCGACACGGGGAAATGGACTCACCGCCACTGGGAACATGATGTAACTCGGGAATCGTGACAGTAACAGAAACAACAATCGTCTTTAAAGGACTTAAAGGTAGCAGGTAATTAAGTGCAAACAAACTGATGATACAGGAAATGAACTGGGTGGGACACAAAAGAAATGGTGCCGACAAGTACAGGTGGGCCCAAATCTAACCGTAAGATGAGACATGAAAAAGGAACATTGGAAAGCAAGACATAACAAATCTAATCCACAACCCCCAAAATATAAGATGCAACTGTGTATAGGACGCACCCTTCATTTTGGGATCAAACTGTTGTATTTTCTATTTTTGCTCTGACAAGAATGTAAAAACTAGCAAAACAGAATAAATCTCGTCTTCCTAAACGCGTCATATGTTCTTGTGTTCATATCCGTAAGTTATATATTTGTTGCACAGTTTCTTAAGTGTGTTTCAGATTTCCCACATTGTGAGTAGGCGGTGAACGCCTCACCGGTGGAACGTTAAACTCGAGGTTACTTTGCCATGAGTACCCGAAGTTGCGCGCCATCCGTGTTACACGTAGGTTATGATCGTGTGTGTATATGCCTAAATAGTCCAATGGAATACCTTTCCATGTTCTCTAACCGGTGCACACAGGGTTCATACTTTGCCCCAGTTAATCAAATCAGCTGGAGACATCAGCTGGTGGTTCAGGCTGCTTGGTTCTTTTATTGAAAATAATGCAACAACCTCAGATAACACAAGCTGCAACAAGCACTTGCTGGTGTCTGCCCCCTTGCTCGTCCAGTGACGATAATTATCGTAAGTAAGAATACAACCGATATAAAAATGCATCTGTGTCAAAACACGCCTTATGTGGCTGACGGATCGGCCTTGCTCGAACGTTGTAGAATAAAATCAAATTATAAGTTTTAAGTTACCATTTATAGGACATACCCATACTTATGGAATTGATTTTTGGCGGAAAAAAAGTGCATCTTATATTTTGGGGAAATACGGTATATCCATGACAATCCAAATTTTCACAAACGCTGATCAAAGTATTTAGACATTCAACGTGGCATCACTCAGTCCTACGTTCTTCATCATTTGTGAAGCGCTGAGTATTTTGACCATGTACAATAGGTTTGACCAATACTGCCCCCTAGTGACAAATGCAGGCTATCTACACATTAAAAAATGTCCACTCAATAGGTAGCTGTAGTTTTTGAGCATTTTTGGTTAACTTTGCCCAAGATTAGGATGATTATTTTGACCCAGAAAATTGGATTGAAAAGTTGGTGCGAAAACCAAAATATTAGATGCATGATTTTATGACCCCTGACGGAAAGGCTGCTGCTTCTGCTTTTCCTTTTAAAATGTTGGAAGTACATTTGGTTTTATTTTAAAAAAACGAAGAACCTGGCAATACATTTGTTGTCACTTGAAGTCGGTATGGGTCACCTTTGCTCCTTGTTTGATCAAATTCTTGACCCAACAAGTTCAAGTATTATTTGCAACCCAATGCACTTGGGTGTAAGTAACCCAATGGTCCCTTTTGGACCCAGCACCGGGTTTGTTGTGACCCAGCAGTTAAAAATGTATTAATGCACATTGCGATAAAAACTATATATTGGTGTGTATAATGGGATATTTTACTTTTAAGGGGTCTTTTTTAATCTATTTTGAATATTCAACAGTTGAAATATCTGTTTCAAATGTTTTAACACAAATGTTTTAACACAATTGGAGACATAACAAAGTGAGGGCTCTCACATTGGATGGGGCTGGTGCTGAGAGAGCAGCAAACCTCATGAATGAGTGAATTAAAAAAAAAAAAAAACTTTTGGGGGTGTTTTTGGTGTATTTGCATTTTTAACATGACTAAAAGCTACACAGAGTTCAATTTGCATAACACAGGGCCCTTTTAGAGGACCCATTGTGTGTGTGTGTGTGTGTGTGTGGGGGGGGGGGGGGGGCAGATTAATGGCATATGCCTTGATTTCCTGAAATGTGATTGAATGAAAATCTTTTAGTAAGACAGGATGCATGTTGATGTTGGCAGGCAGTGGCTAGAGATCCTTGGCATGACAGTGTTACAGCTTCACTCCCATGTTAATTGTGTGGTGTGAGTGTGAAGTATGAGCTTGTCCACCATATGAAGCCTTGCGTGTTGCCATCCTGCTCAGATGTGAGCATGGAAGGCGAGTGCTTGAGGCTGCCAAACGCAGAGTAGGTCCAAGTTACTTTTCGCATGCAGTTCAAGTCCGACGGACAGAGAGAGAGAGAGAGAGAGAGTTGAGCAATGGCACCGAGGAGGATGGAAACCAAACCGCTCATCTTGTGTGTGAAGATCCTGCTAATCTTCTACTCCTTCATCTTCTGGGTGAGACGCCTTTTTGTCAAGTTCGTAATCCGCCATTAGTTTTCATATTGAACTGAATGTTTTACAGATGTTTTCATGGACCACTGATCAAGAAATTAGGGAGTAGGTGTTGTTACTGTTGAATCGCATGAGGATTCAAGCCGTTAATTAAAACGCGGAGTTCAGAGTTCAGGCAAGGAATCATCTGAGGAATGATGAGAAACAGGGCGAAGCTATCTCACCCACTTGGTAATGAAACCAGTTTCTAACACAGACGTGTCCCAACTTTTTCTTCCAAGGGCTTTCTTTATACAATGGATGCGACGGCCGCTTGGCTAATTTTCACCTTCGGTTGATTTTAGATATATACATACAGTAGTATATCACTGTGACTAGGGGCTCAGGTAAACACAGATCACCTGTTTGCAGAGTTGGGTCATGCGACATTTGCAAACTGAGCCCTTTGTCACTGTAATGACATTTTCATCAAACCAGCCTTTCATCTTTACTAGTTTACTTTCCATAGAATCCAGGATTTTTTACAACTTCAGACAAGGGCCCTGCCAGAAATGATTATATGGGGTGGTCAGGGTATGGTCAGCAGTGGCATGCACAGCCAGAGTTTCAGGAAATAAGATAATTGTATGTTAGTATATAACTTTATTTTAAATGTAAATATCCAATTAATATTAAAAAGAGAAAAAAAACTGGCAGTTGTTTGGATCAGAAAGACATTGTGTAAGATTTAGAACGTTCTTAATTAAAACATTAAAAGGTCTAAGTGTAGAAGAGTATTGCATGCATGTAAACATGACCGAAAAATCCAATTTAAAAATCTCCGCTAGGCATAGGGGTGGCTTCCAAAAGTGTTGCTCACTCGGGTTGCCCAAGGTGTGGCCGTTGGCCACCATGTAGCGCCGCTCCTGTCTCCAGAACAAAGTTCATAAAACGGTGGCATCCATGAACGGCATAGTTTGGCTTTGATCTCATACTTCACAAATACTGCTGTTGAATAAATTGAACGATAATGGGTCCGACACAGAGCCCTGGTGGACTCCACATGTAACATTTGTGATGATGTGTTTTTGTATTTACACAACTGGTTAACCATGTGTGTCATGTGCATTGTGTGAGTACTTTTTCCACCTTTGTTGACAGGTGACAGGTGTGATCCTGCTCGCAGTAGGTTTGTGGTGGAGATTTATGTTGAGCCCTTACACGCTGTTGATCTCCAGCGCACCTTCCAACGCTCCCTTTGTCCTCACCGGCACCGGCGTTGCTATCGTGCTATTTGGCCTGTTTGGTTGCTTTGCCACGTGCAGGGAGCACCCTTGGATGCTCAAACTGGTGAAATATTGCTTTGATTTCACATGATTTGGTTTTAGTCTGGGTTTTTGGAATTGTTTAATTGTGCTCGGGGGACTTGGCTGGAAAAAAATTCACAGGTGGGTACATCACTGAAAAGATGAGAACCACTGCTTTAAAGGGACACTGTGTAAGATTTAGCCCGTTTTTTACTACGGACAGCAGGAGGTGCTGCATTTACCGTTGTCCGGAGTTACAACAAACATGGCAGCCTCTGGAGAAGTGCCACCCCCCATGTAATATCATTTCATGATAACGAGACCTACGATTATATTTAAAACATACTGTTGGTCGTTAAGAACTCATTTATTTGCAAATTAAATCGTACAGAGTGTCTCTTTAAATGATTCCTCAGCCCGAGCAAGTCATGTCAAGAAGAAACTTACTGGAATATGATTCATTTTTCACAGTTTAGACTTTTGGATTTTCTCTTGACCTTTTTTGATTTGTTGAATAACTTCTATAGCGTACATAATAACAACGAATCTGAAATGCCATGATCACATATCCTCTTGATGTCTGACCCCTTCAGTACGCCGTATTTCTGGCTTTGGTCTTCCTCATCGAGCTCATCGCCGGGATCTCAGGATTCATCTTCCGACACGAGGTTCAAACTACATAAACGGACTTTTCATTTCATAAGCCAGTATTGTTGTGCAAGTGATTGTGTGTTTATTTTGCGTTCAGATCAAAAACACATTCCTCAGCACATACAGCGAGGCCGTGCTGAGATACGACGGACGTAGCGACAGGAGTGTGGCTGTGGATGATGTCCAACGCAAAGTCAGTGTCTCTGCATTAAGTATTACCTAGTCTGTTCCTTCTCTCTACCTCTTTTTACAAAATGCTCATGAGCAGTTAGAACAAAAGCTTGATTTTTTAAATTTTTTTTGCAAAGCCACACTGAGGGTGCGATAGGCGAGCCGTGAAGTAACGAGGGATCACTGTACATAGGGAGTGCACTCAAGAACCTAGGACCTGGAACTCCCGCTTCCAGGAAGTGTCTGGGTTGTTTGCTCCGAAAACGAATCGACTTACATGTCATTTTGCTTTCTCCTCTTTGCGTAGTTACAATGCTGCGGTATCTATAATTATACCACCTGGTTCGCCAGTAACTACTTTCCAACCGGGGGAATCCCGGTCAGCTGCTGTGTTACTTTCTCGGACTGCAAAGAATCAGACTTGAAGAACGCCACTCTGGCAGCTCACAAAGTTCACAAGCAGGTGACAAGTGATGATGTCACGCCATGGTGAATTGATGAGTGATTTAAGTTCCTAAATTGGCCCCCGGTGAACAAATGTACGAATACGTGCAGGGTTGTTATGAGCTGGTGACGTCGTTCATCGAGAGCAACATGGGAATCATTGCCGGCATCACCTTCGGGATCGCCTTCTCCCAGGTGCTCACACTAGCATTGCATCACCAACCTTTAATACCCAAATACACTGACGCCTTGAGATACACTTTCAATATTTTGTGTGACCGAGGTTGAAACTTAAATCATCTTTTATTTTTTCCACATTAAAATAAATGAAAAAAAAATGTTTTGTAACGTTTGTAATATTGTTGTTGTTTTTTTTATCATTAGGAAAATAGCACGATAATGTTGTGCTTTTAAAACATGCATCGATAACACGCGTACATGTAAAAAATTAAGCAGTTTGTGCATCGTGATTGATTCATTGCGGCCCCTAGCGTGAGCTGCTTACTACAGTCATGCAGACAAAAAAGAAAAAAGAATTCCAATGACATAGTAAACTGTTGTAGTAGTTGTTTTTTTTTCACAGGAGATAAAGAAAATATGCCTGTGACTGTACTGTCAAATTGTCTGTCTACTTGGTTTGTGCCATCATTTGTTTTCGGACATCCACTGCTTAAAGCAGCAGTTGATAACTTTTTTTCAAAGATGATACCGCCAGTGATATTTTTTTAACGAACAAAAGACAATTTTTGGATGAAAAAAAAGTAAAATTTGTATCTTTGTGTCCAGAAAAAAGATAGTGTATGATCATCTCTTTGATATGATCATCTCTTTGATTTCTTACTTATCCGTCCGAAATTTGCTTCACTAATGAATGTACATCCGTATACAACTTAAAAAATGAATAAATAAGTTATTATAACACGATTTAGCAATAATTTGTGTCATGTTCCAATTAATTTCCTCTTAATTTGAAGACAAAAACGTAGCATTCTTTTTATGGTGTTAAAATAGATTTGCCGATACCTGCAGAAACCCTGTTAAAATAATCTCTTGTACCCAAAGAGATAATGGTACCCCATTTGAGAACCACTGGCTGAAAGCGTTCTGACATTATCACAGTTTCTGACACGTCCCTTTATGGAATGTATAATGGCGGAAAGGCGGGATAAAGAAAAGACACAGATACAATTTTGCAGGGTGCTAAGATCTTATGGCTACTTAGTAGTAGTATGATGCAGAAAATGGATCTAAGAGCTTGATCATGCAGTGAATTCGTCTTGCAAATCAAGGTTCCTCTGTTGAAAATATGGGCCCATTCTAACAAATGATTATGTGTACCCCAGCTCATCGGCATGTCTTTGGCTTGCTGCATGTCTCACTTCATCAACGCTCACCAGTACGAGATGGTCTGAAGTAACAACATTTCAGCCTGGAAACCTATGGAATCCCATGCAACACTGTGTAAAACGCAGATGACATCTATCTTCCGTCAATCTATCTACAGTATCTGTCTGATTTGTCCCCGTTGAGTTAAACTGATTGTTGACTACTCTCCAAAGGCCAATGAGTTCACCTTACATTCTAACTCCTGCAAATTTTTATAAAAGTATCTCGAGCTCTAATCTAAAATCCCATCAACTATTTTATTGTGATTATGAACGGTGCTGTCATGTTTACTTACTGTGCAGCACAAAGCAGATCCATACTTATCCATTTATGGTAGGTCAAATATTTTGATCAATATTGGAGTTCATTAATATTATTTGATCTGAGTTAAGCTCTCCTTTGCGTATGTCGCAAACAACCTGGTTGGTACACTGAGGGCTCAATAAAATACTCTTTGTTCATCAAAATCGCATCAGGACTCTTCCTTCAGCACACGGCAAAACCTCTTCATCTTCTGACCCATGGAAAGAGGTATTTTTCCTCACTGTTTAGGGCGACACGAAAGGAGGACAAGTCACGAGTCTGCGGTAAAGATTGGGTAACTAATATTAAGACAGAAAAGTAAATTCTGTATTGAAAGGAACATGAACCCAATCCAACCAAAAATTTACACTACACAATAAATATTGTGGGATATGAAGAAGGCAGCAAAATCCCCCCGTTTTCATCCATCTCGGGGCGGACATTTTGACACTTGCTTGTCAACCGAAAATGACATCACGACGTGTAATTTCTAAGTTTTGCTCTAGTGGCAAAGTGCTAAATTTAGTCTTTTTTAATGCATCTACATCAGTCATATTGATGAGTTGCTTTTATTGTTCTTTAGCTCACAATGAAAAACAGGATAGCTTACTGCCAAAATTGAACATGTTTGTCTTGATTCCGATATTTTAACCGCAAGCATGACATTTCATTCCATTGCTATGCTGATGACACACTGCTATATTTGAAAATCAACCTGACTGTCATGTTCTGTTGTTGTTGTTTTTTGTTTTTCTTTCTTCTATTGCAGGTTTATTTTGTGGATTTTCTGTTCATTTCAGGTTCGGGTTTATATGGCGTTTCCCTCACGTCTGTCTTTCAGTGTGAATTGTTCCACCAGTCATCTGCGTGTTTCCTGTGTCTCAGCCAATCAGCTTCCCCTGCCCTTGTTCCCTTTCAACTGTTGCATGTTTTTCCTAATTAGTGTCCAGCCAGTTGTCTGGTCATTGTCTGTGTGGTTGCGATTGCCTGTGTCAAGAAATCAATTGCCTCCCTGTAGCTTCTTTTCCCTGTGATTTTGGTTTCTGTTCCTAGTTTTGTTTGTTACGGTACTTTGGATTCTGTGTTGTTCAGTTTTGCTTTTAAATAAATGCGTCTTTTTGAGCACATCACCAAGCTTTTCTTGTGAATGTTAAAGATCTTAACTAGTGTCAACTAATTACACTTTTTCAAATTCAAAACCACTACACAACTTTGTCTTGGAGTTGTTTCATGCAAACAAATATTGCAAAGGGCTATAAACGGACGAGCTGTTAATGCATAGTATCTATATTAAGTACTAAACAGACCGTAAACAATTTAGTTGTGTAATTTCACAATTGATAAGTGGGCAGGCATTCCAGAGTGTTTGAAGCATTTCATATTTAGCTACAAGCAACTGGCCCACATAAAAAGTGCTCATGTTAAAGTTAGCTCTCAATTGATATTATTACTATCATTATCATTATATTGACGTGTGGACCACAAAGCTCATCTCCTTCTTCCCTATGTTTATTGTTCAGTTTGTTTTCTGACTGGTATGCTCTTCATCATCCCATCATCTCTTGCCGCATGTTTGAAGGTCCACAGTTACTTATCTTTTAAATAGCATTAGTGCGCTAACTTTAGCCCGCCGTAATGCAGACGTGACTCCCCCCTACACTCATCATTGAGTGTGGCGTACGTTATTTTGAGTGGCAGAGCTACAGGGAGCAGAGGGATGGCCTGGAGGATTATTTTCCACTTTCATGAACGCACTCAGCATAGTTATTGGAGATGAAAAAAAAAATCAATAGCTGGCTTTTGTCAGATCTGTGTCACTAAACCATGGGTGTCAAGCTCCATTCCTTGAAGGCTGGAGTCCTTTGTGTTTTCCGGGTTACTTTCCCCATAACACCGGATTCAAATGATTAGCTCATCAGCAAGCTGTGCATAGGCTTGAAAATTATCCTAACCGTTTGAACCAGGTATGTTTGAGAGGAAAGCAGTTACATAAGTACTGAATTCATCCTCTTCCTCTGCAAAATATACAACTATGAATGAAAAGTAATGAAACAAATGCAAACTAAATGGTACCACACAACTATAATTACAAGCAGTCACTATTGAGAGAGGTCATCTATTGAAAATGTTAGATCTTCAGACAATTATAACTTACGCAGCGGATTGAATAATTGGATATAAAATAAGTGTAGATATCAACACAAGCTCCCAGTGTCCACAGTAGTTTTCAATATGGTCTTTATCAAGTCCCTGGTTGACCATGTCACTATTATTTGATGTGTGGGAATTTTGAAAGGCCCTGCAACATCCTGGTGGAACTTCAGTGGTTGTGGATTTGGGTCTCAGGGAACTATCACCCTGGTGGAGCTCCAGTAGGTGGCCTGCTGTGGTGCCAGCACTTGGACGTGACATGTAGGACATGACTGCTTCCTCCATAACCATTCCTCTATACACTGAAAGACAGAACAAACGCAAACACCAATTTAATTTTAAAAAAAAAATTGTGAAGATACTCTGTGATGTCAAGACACAACAAGAAAAGGGAAAGAAGACAACCACAAAAAAATGTTCTTTACAAAAATACGTTCTATGAAGCCAAACACGACATTTGGATTAATGTATTTGTGGAATGTGAATTGAGCAGGAAAATTCACTGGCTTTTGTCCATCCCATGGGGTGGCCATTTTGTCATCTGTTTTTAGACAAGTGAGGTTACATAGAATATTTTATTTCAATTGAGGTGGATTCCCCCCTTTAATAATATTGATCTGATTTAAGATAAAAAGCCACAGCCAGTGACTTAATTTGCTTATTACCTCTCGATGGAAGGTGTGCGTGCACTGCAGTTCTCGAACGCCTCCGGATCCTTGCTTTAGGTCTTTATGGCAGATCATACACATGCTGTCAGCATCGCTCTGCGGTACATGCAAACAGATTGAAGTCAGAACTATTATTGTACACAAAAACAAGTGTAATAATCTGATTTAGTTTACTGTTCTATCCCTTTAACAAAATTGTTTTTTTTGTTTTGTTTTTATGAGTGTGTCCCTACCCTATAAACAAAAACACTTTGCACCAACGGTGCTTGAATACAGGGGAAAACAAAATTAAATTATGATACAATTAAAAAGCATTGCACGTGAAAAATACACAGACAGCACACAATGGATATAAAATGTCTACTTACCCCTGTTCAAAAGGCAGATTTTGAGGAGAACATAAATAAACCAAGATAAATCACTTCAAAACGATTTTACTGTTAATGTGACTTGTATAAACTGTACAACTCAATTGATTTTTAAAGCGCTTCAAGGAGGAAATTAAATAATAATACTATAATAAGTGAGAAAATAATAACAAAACAAATGTGAAGTGGATATGGCCATGTACAGCAAAAAACAAAACAAAACAAAAAAAAAAACAACCCACATTTGAACTTTGGTTGATGTAAGTCTGCATACATCCGTGTATCTGATTAACCCCAAATAAATTTTTGATGTTTCATGAGGTATTTCCTGTTTTTTTTTTCTCTTCTTTTTGTGATGAGCAGTGTTGTGTTTGGTCCAAACATCCCTTGCCAAATTATGGCCAAAAGTTCAGCCTTGGTTTCATTTAACGCTTACACGTTTTTCAACATGTGTTTACAAGATTTTATTACGGGCCAAAATAAACAAAATTGATCTTTTTTTAGCCAGGATTCCAAAATTGATGTTGGGTATAACCTCACAAATGTACCGGTAGCGATAGCTCTCACCCACCAAAGACATGACGTTGCGTCTCCTGAACTGGCTTTTTCTCTCCGGCGTAACGGCCTCTGGGATCGTTGGTATCAGAGATGGTCGTCGCTCTGTGGCAGGCGCACAGGCAGCATCCTCCTGCTGCTGGGATGGCAAGAGGCGGCGAGAGGAAGAACGTCGCAGCAGAGTCTTGGCGGTCACAGGAGCTCGAGTGCAGGAGTGGAGACGAGAAAGTTGCATGAGAGTCGACTGCGCACACAAGTATGAGTTGATTTTACTCACAGGAAGCAAAAGTGCACACACTTTCCACTCTAGTTGAACAGATAGCTATGGAAACGGTTGTGGTGATAAAAACTTAATTACCGCATATTAGGAATTGACAACTTAAAAAGAGGGGTTCACAATTTTTCATCACTGCTGCCAGGGGCCCACAATGGACCGTGAACCTTCTTACCTGACAAAGATGCCATTCGTGGACAAAAGATATTGCACTAACATAAAGCACATTGTGTAAATATAGTTCATAGTCAAATGTATCTGTCCTTGAACCACTCTTCAACAACACAGGGATTGAACCAATGAATAGTCCTGAGGTGTCAAACTCCAGTCCGCGATGGCCAGTGTCCTGCATGTTTTTCAAGTTTTATTTGCAGCTTTCTTTGTGTTGCTGAAAAAAAGGAAAACATGCAATACACAGAACCGTGTGGACTGGAGTATAATGGTTGAGGACTGAGGGTTTAACAAAAAAACACATACACATATTATTTTTCCCCAATGAAGGACTGCTCCTTTCATGCACAAACGATACCAATCAAAGATTTATTTTGTGCAATTTTCCCCCACAAAAGACAACTCACCGAAGAATCTGTCATTAATAGTACTTGGCCTACTCACTGCAGTTCTGCTGCTTCTCCACTGTCCTTGTGTTTGTCTAAGCCACGTTAAGGTACTTCAGAAGGTATGTTGGATTTTTACAGAGTTTCTGCAGGTATCAACACATCCAAGATAAAGCTCATAAAGTTCACTTTGCTTCTCAAATTGATAGCAAATTAATTGGAACAACATTTTACATTGGGAAATATTTAGCCTTTCTTAATTTTATATGGATGCACATTGTCATCAGTGCCTCAGGTTTTCAGCAGATGGGTCAAAAATAAAACAGATGATATCACACAAGCTACCTTCTAGATTTGTTGAATAAAATACACCTCAAGATACCACTAAAATTTTAGTTCTTAAGTATAATAAATCAGGCATGGTTACCATAGCACTCTGTTTTTCATTCAAAAATGCTTTGCACTGACGAAGTGGTCGTCTGAAAAAAAATCATCCAAGCCACCGTACATGTTTGCAATTCCAAGTAAATCAACAAAAGTGGTCCGGTATAACTCTACCTAGGTACAACAAGAACAATTCTAGAGACAGTTACCGGACAAGGCAGCGATGATCGGCGCTTCGTTTGAAGACGTGCTGCTGACTCCAAGCTGATTCTGCTTTCAGGTCTGCCCTCTTGCCCCTCCACATCCTGCCCCTCGTCCGTTGTCTTCTGCTGCTCGCCACCTCTATACCGCTGCATCCAGGCATTGAAAATCCTGGCGTCCTCTTCCTCGTCCTCCTCCTCTTCCTCGTCCTCCTCCGAAATCACTGGGTTCTGGTCTTCTCCGAAGACCTCGGCTTCGTCTTCAGAATCCATTCAATCAAATAAGATTGCGAGACAGCTAACTAGGGGATAATTAACAGGCTGGCGTTCATGTATTAATGGACATGTTAGAGGTCAGATTAGCTCTTACTTGGCTCTAACAAACTAATACAATGATAGTCGTTCTTCAGCTATGCACTGCCTCTGCTTCAATCTCCTTGCTTGTGTTGCGCTCGCCAAAGGCCCGATAATCCATTTAGGCAAAGATGGATAAGGCCGGTTTAGTGTATCTGTGTCAAAGTAGCCCGAAGGTGAGAAAGAGGACCGTAACCTGACAGTTTGCTCACCTAAATAAGAGTCTACTTAGCTAAAATGCATACACGCCCTGTGGGATGTTACCGAAGGTTTCTGTAAGCATCACTAGATCTAATTTAGGCACTTCAGGGGTTTTTCTCTATTTTAAAAATGTTTTGTGAATGCAGTAGTTTATTATTCTTATGCAAAATGAAATAAAACAAAACAAAAAGACAGAAGAATACATTTATTTTTCATCGTATACGACTTCATGTACATATATGTATATATAAATCCACACACATATATACATGCGGTATATATACAAATATATTACACACACGCCAATTATAAACTTATTTAGATCTACAGTATATCCGTAATGTTTATGTTTACTAGTCACAGTGGCTGCTTTCAGCCAATAGTTTAAACAGGCAAAAACAAACTTTATTAGGCACACGTTTTTCTATTTTTAAGTCCTAAACAGGCAAGAATTTTCAGGATTTTGGAGGAATTTAGGGGTGCATTGGAATTCGAGCAATGACTGTTATGGACGCTTTTGGATGTTTTGCCTGTTTAGACTATCGCCCAAAAGAGGCTGCTGTGCCTAGTAGAGGGTTAAATCTCTTAGTTGTAGATGAAAAAACTTGTTTTACGTTGAGCGAAGGGTGCTTGGCTCTATAATTATCAACAAACAGTGGCAACAGTGGCCAACTGCACTTCGAGGGATCAAAAACAAAAAAAAACAAAAAAAAAATGCTATTTTGATGTCTAGAATAGTTGAAATTATCAGCTGAGAATGGAAAAGAAACACGTTTTCAGGAGTGTAGGTGTCTCCCAGCCGACAGGTGGTGGGTTTGATCCTGACTGTTGACCATGCCCAACTGCACTTGAGCAAGAAACTGAGCCCCACTGTTGCAAAATTGAGCCTCTGTTTTACATATATATATATATATATATATATATATATATATATATATATATATATATATATATATATATATATATATATATATATATATATATATATATATATATATATATATATATATATTTTTTTTTTTTTTTTTTTTTTTTTTTTGGGGGGGGGGGGGGGGCGCAATATTACGATTGGTTGTGCCTTAACGTGATGACGTAGGCATGCATGGGACCGGATGTGTATCCAACTATCCTCTGAACTTCCGGCATGATGGCGGTGAAGTTCGTTTTTAAACTTTAAACGAGGACTCCAAATGAAGGCAGACAACTTGTCAGCATTATCACTCACTTGAATTTCCAGTTCGTGACGTCCATGCAATATGGGTTCGTGTTGCTGTATTTTATTTTATTTTATTTTAGTTGTTGTAGGTTTTGTGAAAGATCATTACTTCTCGAGCGAAATAGTTAGCCGGCTAGCATAAACTGTTGTGACTATTTGCGAACGCTCATATTTCATGGAACAGATCATCAGTTACCATAAAGTGTGATGATACATACATTTCTTTTTTAAGATGTACGGATTTATTAGATTTAATTATGAAATAATGTCTCAATTTACCGCGTTCACGTGTTTGTTGTTTGGGAAATCAAACAATCAGATTTCATGTGTTACAGTTCAACTGGCTCCCGATTTCAGATGTGGGTCAATTGTTGACATATTTTCTGTTTCCTTACTGCGGATTCGTCACAAACTACGTGGAAACTGTCTAACTGTCCTGTTCATCAATAAACACAGGAAACAAAGCGATTCCCTTTCAACTTCTAATTGCAGGAAAATGTAAACATAGTAAAAATCTAAAACGAATAACCTAAATGTTTCGAGCGGGATTTGAACCCGCGGGGACGAACAAATAAATGTCGCATTTCCATTGAAGTTACCCGCTAGACCACTCGCTGCCACAGGTTCGCTTGCGCAAATACAATACCTGTTGAGCCGACCGGGTGTCCCGGCATGTTCCTAAAAAGAAATTCCTAAAATTGGAGAAAAGAAGTGTCTTCAAATAACTCGCGGTTACACTCTTCAAAAATCAAGTCTTATCTAAATCAGTTACTTAGAAAATGTTGCTTCTGTGTGGGCAGTCACACAAGCTTCTTGTTGTCATGTGACTGGTTCCTATTAGTCCATATTAGATTCTTTTTGCATACAGCACACAATAGGAAACTAATGGCATGGCTCAGTGGCAGTGTGGTCATCTCCCAACTGAGAGGTTGTGCGTTTGATCCCCAACCATCATGGCCTACTTGAAGAGTCCTTGAGCAAGATACTGAGCTCTTAGTTACTTTGATGATGATGCATAATCAGTAGATGAATGAGTAGTCATTGTAAAGCGCCTTGAGTACCTTAAGGTAGAAACGTGCTATGTAAGTGAATTCTACGTTGCCACCCACCTTAGCGAATTGTTACCTTTTGGTGTTATTACATCCTAACTTGTGCTGGTGCTCTCACTCCACAGCTTGTCCACTCCCCTTCGCTTCGCTGCGTCTCCTTGTCCCTCCTCTTCGTCTGCTGACGGCGGCAATGTGGCAGGTGGCACAGCAGCAGAGTGTCAAGAGTTACGGGATTCTGGAAGAGTTAATCTCGCTGATGACAGAGGCAGTACCCCAGTTGCTGACTGAAAAACAGAGGAGCCTGCTGCTGCTCGCGCTCAGGGCCAAGGTGTGTCTCGTTATTTGTCAGTTCAAATAAGCAATCTTGTCCTGAAAAGCACCGTTTGCATGCGTCCTACATGCATACTTTCAAATCAATGTATGTCCCTCGGACGCATCTTTTTTTTTTTACAGCAAAATATGAATAATCATCCATCTACCCTTTTATTCAACAAAACTTGACGTTTTACGGACATTTTCGACAACATTGTCCACCATGTTTGTTTTGATCTCCCGAAAAAAAGAACATTCATCGAGAAAAAAAAGAACACAGCTTTGTTAAATACTGTCAATGATGCCTCACGGCATAATGATGATCAAGTAGACGACAACTAGATTGTTGTCACGACTATGGTATGAAGTAAATTAAAAATAAAATTGCACACGCTACATAGTATAGTAATTCATTGCTACTGTATTCACTTGTCATAAAAAATGTGCACGTGGCTATTAATATGTTAATTAATTAACGTGTAGTTTCGGTTGAGGGGGGCAAGAAGTCGGTAAGTTTATGATTTTGATGACTTAAAGTGTGACTCCCCGATGGATATCAGAAAGTTGTTCGCCCGCCCGCAGCAGGAATAAAGCAGGGGAATGAGCAATGAGCAAGGTAAATTAAGTCTTAGCTAGCGAGGCAACATAAGTCTGTCTTAAATGCTAAGTTAGCTAACGTTATTCCTTGTGTCAAGCCCAACCCTATTCATTTGCTGTACGAGCTGTCGGGGGAATTTGCATTACTGTAGTAATGCATTGCTACTGTATTAACTAACATAAACAATGTGCACATAGCTAATTAATATTATAAATGTTTTCATGTGTAGCTGCACGAAACGTAAAAACAACAGACCATAAGCAGCAAAGCAGAAGCAGATGATAATTTTGAAAACGCAGCATTGAACTTGTGTTAGTTGACAGATATACCAACTGAATCGGGGTGTCATATTTACGGCCCACAAGATAATTTTATGAAGTACAAAAATGAGCTGAATTTTTTAATAAATGAAAACTTGAAATGTTTTATGGTTTAGTAATATTAATATTTTATGATTAATAGCGATATTGTACTTGAATGAATAATACATTTGAAATCTTTGTTTTAAAGTTAAATAAATGCCTACCATGATTTTATTGTGGGATTTTTTTTTTTTTTGTCAGTACAATACAAACTTATGTGTGTGAAAATGTAAATGTCACTACAGTTTTAAAAGAGGTATTACAGTTTTATCTTTTACCACAGGTGAGTCTTCTCAATGCTGATCCACAGACTGAACACCAGGTCCACCAGGACAAGATAGGCTCCATTTCCATGGCATCCGTGAGGCTCACACACACTCTGGTTTAATTACTTTGTTTTCATTCAAGTGTCATCATCATTTTCACACACTTAAAAAAAAAAGCACATAAGCTGTTGATGATTTTGAAATGACGATCTATAGTTTTTGTGAGGACCAATTTTGTAATCGACTCAGCTGAATTAGCCCCTTTTTTCCCTGCTCCAAAACCAACCTTTTAAAATGAATGTAAAGGCATATTTTATTCAACTCCAAATTATAGTGTAACATATTCACTTTTATTTCTAGTTCATCTTCTACAAAGTAGTCTCTATAACACAATTTAGCATAAGATGCTTCATGTTGCGATTACAAGTCATTTTTGCATGTAAACACGGTTGTCATGATAGCATGTACGGCGTGATCAAACTGTTCACTTTTGTGTTTTTTTTTTTTTTTTGTCTGTTTTTTTAGCCGAGCACACTATCACAGCTGACTGACTGTGATTCTGCCATTTTGACACTGACTGAAAAAGCAAGTCCTGCAGATAGACAGTGTCTCTTGAAGGTCCGACCAAAAGCAAAAGATGTCATACAGCTCAAAATTAGCCTGACCTTTCCTATTTATGTTGTTTTTGGCTTTGTTTTTTCAGGATGTGTTCAACCAGACGTTTGACGAGGCTCTACTTACCCTTCTTGCGGACTTCCTGGCCAAGCTGGAACAACTTTTTCCTGTTCCTGACTTCAAACAGGTATGCTCCAATTTATGGTTTTGACAAAAACTGGATTGTTGGGATGAGACTGTCGATGTCCTATTCTATGTAGTATCTAAAACAATAAATAAACCAATTAATGCCATATATGCAGGAATTGCTTTAGAATGCTGAAAAAATGCTAAACTGTTATTCTGTGGAATTAACTGGATTGGTCAAATATAGCATGTAAGAAATTTATTTGGAATCGTTTGACTCTTTCAAGAAAAGTTTAAGGAAGGGATGAAATGTTGTATCTCGGGATAGGGTATAGGGATAGGATAGCTACTTATTTTGCCATTTTCAGCAACTTATTTAGCCATTTTCAGCAGCAACAAGTTAATACGTTCATAATTCATTTAACTTATTCAATCCCCAAGTTTTTATTTTATTTTATTATGATTTTTATTGTTTGAACATTTCAAAGAGTCCAGACCTTCAATCCCAGGTACTTAATATATTTCTCATTTGTTTTTAGAGTGTTGGGCTAAACTTGTGTCAAAAGTAGCTGGTACTAAATGAATTAACTGCCTAAGTAATGAGTTACTCTATGAAATGAAGTACACATTAAAGTAATTGATTAAGGTACTTGAGTAACTAAACTAATCACTTAAGTACTCTATACCTAAAGTAATTGATTACTTTTCTAAAATCGGAACCATCAACAGGAACTGCTTCTTATTGCACACACGTGGACAAGCAATAGGCCCTTGTTTTTTCAGGCTGCGTCATGGCTCAGTGCTGCCCCCGCTGGCCTGGCTGACTGTTGCAGTCTGGCTGACAGAGAGGACCTGAAAATACTTCTTAGTAATCAGAGCTGTCAGTTGGGTCAAGTCACTCCCACAGGTAGAAATGATCGACCTGGCTGGCTGTACTTGTTTGTTTGAAGCCACATTTAGAACTTTTTTTGTTTGTTTTTTTTTTGTGTAGTTGATTGTGACGCAGAGATCGTCCTGCGCTCTGCTTGGTCCCACCCTCTCATCACAAAGCTGACCAATCCTGAGCCTCCTCATCTCAGTGAACAAGCGCAATCTGATTTCCACACTGCCTTGGACTGTCCCGCCCTAAAAGTGAATGCCGATGTAATCGTGGCGTTGGAAGATGAAGAGGAGACTGTGAAAGGCCAGATGCCAATGCCAGCTGAGCCCAAGTCAGACTTGGGCTCAGCCCCGGACTCAGGGGCAAATGGGTGAGGTCTTTTTCGACCTGCTGTCACCCATCATGTGCTTAACGTAGCTCTCATATCAACTTTTCCAACCAGAGTGGAGGACCCGGATGGAAACCAATTGGGACATGTGTCAGATAAGCAATGCTCTGAAACCATACACAGTATTTCCCATCATGCTCGGCGAGTGGCTCACAAATGTCCGCTATGTGGGAAATATTTCATCTACCGCTCTCAAGTAAGTGTCTGTCCCAACACCTTTTTGGTCAAGTGCTATTCCAGAGTGCACTTTGCTGATCTGTTCGTCTGCAGGTGATACGTCACCTGCATACCAGCAAGTCCTGTGGCTTGGCCTCTGCAAGGCAGGCTGAAGCACCTGCCGGTGATGATGAGCGCCCCTCCTCAGAACTCAAAGACAAGTCTCTCCGCTCCACCAGAAGCCAAATGTGTTTCCAGTGCGATGCCGTCTTCGATACCAAAGCCGAGCTGATGTCGCACCAGCGCAGCCACCGTACCCGGCCCGTCTTTCGATGCGGCCAGTGTGGCAAGGAGTTCCTTCACCTGTCCACTCTGACCAATCACAAACAGGCGCATTGTGACAGCAGCGGGTACATCTGCGACCAGTGCTACAAATCGTTCGGGTCGGCCGAAGAGAGAGACGCCCACCTTCTGCGTCACCAGCCGGCTGACCTTAGCTGCACCGTGTGCTCCAAGACGTTCAGCTCGCAAGCCAGACTGCTGCGACATCTTCAGACACACACGTTAGAGGGTGCGGAGATGTGCTATCGTTGCCGTTTCTGTGACCAGACCTTCTCAGGTAATTTAGACAGAGCTGGCAAAAATGACTAAGTACTTTTGTCAAATAAAGACTTTGTAAAAGTAGGAGTTCAGTGGTGCCTGGAATAGTTAAATTCTGACAAGAAATGGGAAGCAACCATTTCAGGGTGTCAGCCTAATGCACGACAATGGCTGGGATAGGCACCAACAAGCCTGCAACCCTAGTGAACATAATCGGCTATAGAAAATGGAAGGATGGATAAATGAATTCCATTGGGATTTTCAAAATTGCAACCACCTTCAACTAAAAAAAAAAAAAAAAAACAACCCAAACTTAATGTTCATTTTCCAGTGGAAAAAAAATATTGGGAAAAGAAAAGTCTAAAAACATTTGAATAAAAACTGCTTGAGTTAAATTGTCATGTTGCTCCTTCTGGTGTGCACATCTTAGTCATCCGAGGACAGTATAAGGCTATGACAAACATGGTGTACATGAAAACATGACAGCTCCTCAGTACGACAAACATGGAACTATAGCGTACATGAAAACATAAAGGGTTAACACCACAACAAAAGCGTTGTTTGCTATTCAAGGATTGTGTCTATTGTGTTATTAGTTATGTGGTTGTTTTAAACGCCAACGTGATTATATTGTGGTTCGTTTGACAGTAAACCTCAAGTGGAAGTGGTTCTTAAAACGACTCAAAGCCTCTTTTTTTTTATAATTGTAAACTTTTCGCTAAATGTCACTGATTGTTAAGTGAGTTAACTGCCACCACAAAGCGCTAGCATCTTGAATTTGCCTGCAAAGTATCAGTTATGTCACTCTTATTTGACCATTACTTCCTACTTCTTGAAATGATTCTCACCAAATGGTTAACGTGTCAAATTCCCTGTAGGCGTGACTCTGCTTCGTATCCACCAGCGCTCCCACACTCCCCGCTCATACCAGTGTGACAAGTGCAACAAGACGTACGCCTCGGTCAGCGGTCTCCAGTCCCACCGAGCCAGTCACGACGCAGAGACGCGCTTCCTGTGCCCTCAGTGCGGCAAATGCTTCAAGACCGGTGACGGGCTGGAGGGCCACATGAGGCTGCACAGGGGCGAGCGACCGTATCGCTGCTCCTACTGTTCCAAAGATTTCACCGCGCTCGCCGGCCTCAACGTGCATGTGCGGCAGCACACCGGCGAGCGGCCGTACGTGTGCACCGTTTGCGGCAAGGGCTGGCCGTCCGGGGGTGACCTGCAGAAACACATGAGGGTTCACACAGGCGAGCGGCCGTATACCTGCCAGGAGTGTGGCAAGGCCTTCGCCCTCTCCTGTCACCTGAACGAACATCGTCGCATCCACACCGGTACGTTCCACTGCTCTGCGCTCTTAAGGGCCTGATTTACTGAAAGTTGATTGCTGAAAATGGCCGCAGATGTTGTATCTTATCTGCTAATTGGCCAATCCACAGATTGCATCCGCATAACTGGCCAACTTGCAGAGTGACTGGTTATCTTAACCAACCTATCTAATGAAGCTCTTTGTTTAGCTTGCTGGGTGTTTTGGACAGCAAGCAACCAAGCTGCTTTAGTTAATATGCATCTAGCTAGCTAATACCCATCTAATCTGTCTGCCTGCCTGCCTGGCTGTCTATCTATGTCAGTGTGGCTATGCCTGTGTCTGTCTACCCATCTATCTGTGTCCGTCCATCTATTCATCATCATCACTGAAAATCGATCAATCTAATTTGGGGGAACACAACAACAAACATGTAGTTGTAACACATTAGAAAAGCATACCAACTTAGGCACTCATTACAGAAAAATGACATGCCAGCAGAAGCCCCGCGCCTGAAAAAGGAAAAGGCTTGGCTAGGGCTCCCCACTGTGCAATGTTGTTTTTGCGTCATGAAATTAGGAATGTCCCAATCTCATGAATCGGGCCCAGTCACATCATTTTCAGCTGATCAGAATCAAGGTGGGAAAAAAATGGCTGTTTCTTCTTTTTTTTTGTGCTTCAAAGCAAGAAAATAATCCACAGGAGCACAGACATTGCCAAAAGAAAAAAAAAGTGAATTTTATAGCAGTCTCTTGGCCTCCTCACACCGTCGTAGCTCGCGAATGAACCTAAACTCTCGTTCATCATGTCACATCATTAGGATCGCATGAACCCATGCTCTTATTTGAGCTGCTTCTCATCCTCTGTCATCACGAAGTTCCATTGCCTAACCGTGGCTTAATTATGCCCAAATCAGTGGGAAAAGGCACCATGCTACTTCCTATTGGCTGCTTGGCAACCTGCATCAAATCAGGGCTGGTTTGTGTTCCGCTCCAGGTTTTGCCCTACCCAGTAGTAAGGCACACGCATGAACACAGAATTTTGCTTTCACTATTTAGGATCTCTGTAAATCAGGCCCTGAATTTTTATGTCCTATATGTAAACGTTGCCGATCGATATTTGTGAAATTCTTTGCCTCTAGGCGAGAAGCCCTTCTCCTGTCCTGAATGCGGAAAATGCCTACGGAGGAAGTTTGACTTGAAGAAACACTTGTTGTGTCACAGCAACAATCGACCATATCCCTGCGTGTTGTGTCCCAAAAGCTACACTCGCAAGACTCACCTGAACAGACATCTGTTGACACACGGGCCAGCTGATGCTGAAGCAGTGGCACCTGACAAAGTTTGACAGCTTTCTTTTTTAATTGGAAGTTTTCCGTTTAGTTTTGTTATCCATGATATTATTGTTTGATATTTAAGGTTTTTGTTAAACCCGCCGCAATAACAGGACTTTCTGGGCAAAATTGCTTTAAAAAGTTTTCACAATTCACAACAGTTGGAATATAAAAATGTTGACCTGAAACATCTTTGCTAAGCAAATTCCATGTTAAAATTGAGACCGTGTTCAGTATGAATTTACAAGGTAGCTCTCATTCATTGAAATTGTTAGTTCATGTTTCTGCCTGTATCTCAATTGAGGATGAAGAATTACCTAAATTTATTTGGAGGTAAGCCGCTCTCGTCATTCAGCATGCCAATAAGTGAAAGAAGGCAAACTTTGTTCTTTGTATGCAATAGCATTAAAGGGAAACTACAGTACATATATTTATCAAAGGGCGCCCTCTCCCTTGCCGATTTCTTAACTGTTTGGCTCTCGTCTGTTTCGCTCAGTCAAAGTAGGACAGCCTTCATCAGGAAATACAACTATTTCAAAAATATTTATTTCTTAGGACTCGAGAAATACCAGCCGCTAGAAATGCCTATTTTATGGTAACCGGCCTATTCATTTAAGTCGACCCGTGTCAGTTTTGTCTCAGCAAGACAACCAAAGTGAAAAACACAAGGCGTCATTGGAAAGGTCAGGCCGCCGTCTGATGAGCGCACTAGGACTAGCTCAAACCAATTCAAAGATATGGACCAAAAACAAATGTCCACTACAGTTGACACAAATGAATCTCAGCTTAATAAGTCTTAGAGATGTTCAAACCTTTCTGACGTTTGAGAGATTCAAAATGACAATGAGGAACAACATATGCACGTCCACAGAAAAGCAAAAGTGTTTATTGACCAAATCATTCATAAGCTGGAGCTCAAACTACACCATGATGACATTTTAGATGAGACGTGGCTGCAATGTGACACGCGGTTGATAGCGTTGCCTTTGGCAAGCCTGAAACGGGGCTTTCGTATGTATGATTACTCCTAATATGTTAATTAAATGTACATTTTATAGTAACATAGATGACTGTTGCCTTATCAATCAGATTCATTCTTGAAACGTTATTTTCATCCGCTTGCTTCAACAATCTATTCGTCGTCTTCAGAGTTTTCAATGACTTTCCTCATCCACCTGCTCATCCTGAAGACATGCGTGAAGAAGCCGTACTTGCCATCGCGATCGCAGCCTTCGCCCCACGACACAATGCCAATCTGGTACCAACGGTTTTCCGCCGGGTGCTGCAAGAACAAGGAGTCTTTCAAACTCATCTTCATTTGTTTACTTCCGGTCGAATAAAAGTCGATTTTTGATTGAAGGGGCGGTAAAATGTATCATCAATGGCACCGAATGAGTTAATATCCTCCGGGGACCTAGCCTATTTGTGTCCACTGTCCATTATGTCTCAGCGGAAAGGGCAGGATGTCCTCGGCTGAGCGCATTCGGCTAGCTCGACCGCGTCGAAAGCTCGAGACCAAACGTCCTCGACAGCGGACACAAACGAATAGGCTGGGTACCAGGATGATAATCGACAAGTCGACTGATGTTTCACCTTCATCACAAAAGGTCCGCCGCTGTCTCCCTCGCAGGCGTCCCCTCGCTCTGAATCTTCAGGTCTATATCCTAAAAAAGGGTCAGCGCATTTTAAGGATGGTGTCCCACCTTCTCCCCAAAACAACGGGAACGGACCAAACAAACGGTACCTGCGCAGAACATGTTGTCAGTGATCCTGACGGAAGTGGAACTCTTGCAGATGCTCTGATCCGCAATGGGCAGATGGATTTGCTGAAGGACTGTCGGTAAAGCTCTGGCAGACGGGCTCCAGGCTTCTTTCAGGTTCCCCCAGCCGGTCACTCGACCTTTGAATCCAGCGTTCATCAGCCTGTCGGCAATCGAATAACGTCAGTCTATCGCCGTCATTCAAAAACGGCCGTGATAAACTACAGCATTTAAACATTTTAAGTGTGTGCGGCTCACATTTTGGCCACCTTCTTGTTTGGGAGGCAAACGGGGTGGATCTGGTCGGTGAAGACGATGGGTCGCCTCATGTGCAGTAGTGCGATGTCCCGGTTCAGGTTCACCCTCCAGTCGTACTTCGGGTGGACGATGATCTTGTCGATAGCCACGATCTTCTCGATGTTGCGTTCAAACCTGGAAAAGCAAGGCTCGGGTAGCATCGCCGACGCGTGACCCGCAAATGAGTTCCCCGTCGCGGCAAGTCTTACTTGGCCCTGTTGTGTTTGCCCAGGCGCACCAAGATGTCATTGGTGGTGAAGTTCTTGTTCCAGGGTGGGTAGAGGATGCAGTGAGCGGCTGTGAGGATCCACTGGTCGCTGATGAGGCTGGCGCCGCACAGGAGCTCCTGAGGGCTTCGTTTGTATAACATCACCTGCCTGAGGGACATGCAGAGTACATTTGAGCACCGTATCCTGGTGAGAGCCAGTCTATTCTTTTGTGTCCACTGAAGCGCACGCTTGTTTTTGGTCCAAATTCATTTGAACTTTGTATCTCCTGAGAAATTATTTTGGAGGTATGAAGAACTATGCACAACAGCAAATTCTGACTTAATTGTAATTTAGAGACAAAATTCTGTGAATATCAGAAATCATGCGGGATCCTCATATCTACCCCCCAAAATTTCAGGTGACCCAAAGTTCAAATGAATCAGGACATAGAAACCAAAAAAAGAAATATCTGACTGCAATATTTGTCGCAATCCTGACTTAAAAGTGGAAAGTATGACTTTAAAGTGACAGTTCTGAGAGTGGTCAAAATTCTAAACAGAATCAGATTTACGCCTGGATTTATTGTGAATATTTTATACTCTTTTCCAAGTAAAAAAGTTCACTTGTAAACTTTTACTCTGTTTAGACTACGACCCAAAAATATAGTCACAAAAATGACTGTGTAGTAGTCTTGATTAAAAAAAAAAAAAAAAAAACGCGAGTCTGCCCTGGTACTGTGACTACACATTCACTCCCTTTGGCAGCAATACAAAATTTAATATCGATTTTAACTAAGCCGGCAGCAAAGGAGTTAACACATTCACTAACATTGACGGCCATAGATAAAAAAAATGAATAAAGTTCCAAAAACACTTTAACTGGCCTGGCGGTGAAAAAGTTAACCCCGGTATTTACGGTAACTCCGGACTGGTTACCATGGCGAAGAGGACACCTCGGCGTCGGTACCCCCAACGATGCGCTGCTGTTGGTAGGATTCCAGCAGCTGCTTCTCGTTGGCGTCCTCCTTATTCTGCTTTTCGAACAGGGGCCTCTCTCCACACACTGCAACACAGAAGCCATCAGCGGTTTCCGCCAGATAGCGGCTTTGTTGCGCTTCGCTCACTAAAAAGAGCTCGGAAGGTCTTACCGGTCTCCCCTTGGCCAAAGGTGCGAGGGTTAAAAAACGCTTTCTTGGCGGGGGCGTGGACGGAGCGCTCGCGGCCCTCGGTCTCCGGCGGCGCGTCGTAGTCAATCAACTGTTCTTCTGCGTGCGGGAATACACGCGTGAGAAAAGCCAGATCGGCGTGATGTAGCCACTGCTCGAAATGTTGCCGCTGGCATCATCATTTACCGCAAAGCTGGAGGTCGCAGTAATCCACGGTCATGTTCCCAGACAGCCGGACGTAGCACCACGGGCCCTCGGGGTCCTTGTCAGGGTTACGGCACTTGTTGGCCTCCAGAATGACTTCGGGTAAAAAGTCCTTGCCCTGGCTTAGCTTCTTGACCTCCGGTAGGGACCACTGCAGGCAGGTGTGTCCCCCCATGGAGACGGACAGGTCGCCAGTGTAGTCCACACCATTTTCCAGTAAACAGTCACTCGTCTTTTTTGGTGCAGGGGCCGCAGTGGGGGGAACAAAGGTCTCCCCTTGAAGGAAAACAATACGCCGTTAATTCATTACAAGATGAATTCCCACCCGAGACAGCGTGATGCGCTCCCATTTTGGACACATTTTTATTTCGTCACCATAAAACATTCAGGCCAAGTGCACACATGAAAACAATCGGCCTCCTGATTATATCTCTTCCCTATCAAGGATTACAAACACCCAACAATCTTTCTCAATGGATATTCCTAGAAGATTATCCTTAGTTGTGTGTACGTTTTTTTTTAGAGTGGATTTCCCTCCATAATTAGGTCCAAAACCAGCTGGTCCCGACAATCATAAATAATGAACGTCGTTAAGCTTTGCGACAAAAAATAAATCTTATATAAAGCCGAGTAGCTAACCAATCGTGACGTCACAGAATTTAGCCAATCAAAGAAGCTCTCTGACGAACGAGACGCTTCAGTAAACAAGAATTATGTTACTGTTTTTTTGTGTAATTCCAAACGTATCGGTATTAAGCGGTCACTCAAACAAAGTACAGTAGTTTAATATCTTACCCAATGTTTATCCATCCATTTTCTGAACCGCTTATCCTTCCTCACTCGAGTCATGGGAGAGCTGGAGCCTATCATAGCCGTCATCGGACAATAGGCGGTCTATTGTTGCCTTTTTTTTTTTTGTACAAATAAATCATTTCTGAAGCAAGTACAGTGTTTGGTTGCCAACATTGCTCCCTAGCAACTCTCCCGTGGCCGATCCTCTTCGGAAACACTCGGCAACTATCGGCGCAGAGCAGGTCATCTTTGCGTTTCTGAGCTCGCGTATGATCACGCCATTGGAGGCCTTTTTTTTTTTTTAATCGAGTAGCTTTAGAAAATCTTTATGTGTGAGGGTGTCTGAATCGAGATTATCTGAGCAGCCCACACAACACGACCAAAACTGTTAAATACCTGATGTTTTATCTATGTCAATTTGAGCTAATTAACAGACTTGCCACATATGGGAACCCTGCAGGCCTCCTTGGGCACCAATGGGTCCTGAGTGAAACACCAGGGTCCTTCATCTCGTCCGTCTGGGTTCCTACAATAGTTCTCCTGGAGGATGCTGCCTGGTTCTGAAGCGTTGAATTCCCTGCAGAGGGACACATTATTAAAAACTGCCTGCATGTACGTTGAGTTCACGAATGTGTTTGTGTGCCTCACACAATGAAGCTAATACCTAATGATGGGATGCGGGAAGCCGTTACTCCATCTTTGGCAAATTCTACCTGATTTAGTGATGTGGATGTTTCCTTCATAGTTGAGTCCTTTGCCAGAGATACACTGACCTTAGCACAAAAACAAAAACAAACACCTTCACTGGAGTCATGAGGTTTAGAGCACATTAACCACACTTTCTCAATTCGGCTTTTACCTTTTATACAATCTTTGACCAAGTCGATGTTGGACTGTGTTCGTACGAGGGTTGTTCCCTTGCAGTCTGTGGAGGGACGCATTTACGCAGTTTGTGTGCTTGCGCGAGTGGACTTTGTTCGTGTTTGATTAAACTTCTCGACGAGTCAAAGAACTTGAATCGGACGTAACCAGAAACTGTTCTTCGCCGCGGCTACATGGCGTGTTGGCAAAAGTAGCACAACTCAACTATACCAGATGTTAAATACTACAGTGGACTCACCCAGATATTTTTGCCAGAAGTCTTCCTGAAAAGCAATTCAAAATTATAGTTGAACTCTGAGTTGCTCTCACAAGTAACGAGTCGAAATGAGTGACTGCGTACTGTTTTGTCGGACTGCTCGAAGACTTCTCGGGCTTCTTCGTGGTCGCAGATTTCTTCCACGCATTCTCTCTCCAAGTTCCCTGAGTACAAGAGTCAAAGGCTGACCTACGTGGACGTGGTTTGTTTCTTTCATTTTGGGGAGTTTCTCACATACCTGGTTTCAACTCCTCGAACACCTGGTTTGCTCGTCGCATTCGGATGAGAACCTCTGAGGCTCGTTTGCTGTCAAGGAAAACTACACAAACAAATTTAAATATGCCTTTTTTGTGTGTTCTTGCTACTTTGACCACATGGTCTTGAGTCACGGTTTATAAAATCAATCGCAGTTGGGCCTGATTTTTGAAAAACAGCGGGACATATTCATATTTGGTACCAAAGGAAATAAAAGGATCAAATACCATGTTCTGTCAGACAGCCGTGCAGCAGGAACAGAAGAACAGCTGCTGGTCCCACCATGATCTGCGGTATACCTCCAAGTGAAATCTCATAACCAAATCCAGTAGATTGCTGGTAAATCTCTTTGTCGACCTCACGTCATCTGGTGGGCGGGAATATTGACAGCAAGGTCAAAGTATAATTTGGATTGATGAGGCACCTTTTCTTTTTCTTTTTTTAACCCTTATCCATCTGCCTGGTGTAATATGACAAGCAACATTTTAGCCGGATTCCTGCTTTTGATCTGCGCGGCTGGATTTGTTCTCTGGACATAATGTGATTGTGTAGGTAACCAACTGTTTATCTGGATACATTGATTTGATTCTCAAGATATGAGCTATAGTTAGAATATTTTAGCATTAACCCTGTTCACAAACTATATATGGTATACGGATATACTACTTGCATAATGACCCCCCCCCCCCCCCCCCCCCCCCCCGGCGACGTCGCAATAACCATTTTTGAACTTTTGTTCCTGCGTTCTATAAACATGTCTGCAGTATAAATCCTCAGCTTTTGGAGGAGTTTCTTTTGTCCTTGTCATTAATTTGCATTTGAAGGAGGCTGGTGATTTTCTTGTTACTTTTTTAAAACTGGGTGAAAATAAGAGATAAAGTTGTCTCTTAAAGAAAAAAAAACTTTATCTGGAAGTCCAACTTACATTTTATCCAGGTATTTAACGGGAATGTTCAAATGCCATGATAGCTTGATTAAAACCAACCAACCAAACAAACAAAAAACACAGAAAATATGTGTGGTGTTCTCGGTACGGAAATTACATAGCGAAAGTTAATAAAAGAGCAAAACTGTTGTATTAAAAATGCTGGAAAATATTAAAAGGGTACTTTTTAGAGGTTGATCTACTTTGTAGTGTCTATTCCTCTACTATCTGTACTTTTCTACTTTTACTTCTTTTTTTCTTTACTTTTTTGCTTATTACTGTAACTTGGAAGCGAGCGCTCTCCAGCAAGGGGTTTATCTCTTCTAATAGGTTGTGAACCTTGCTTTCACCATCTGCTATCATAAGCTCCAGACTCTCATCGTCACCGCCTTGTTTGTTTTTGTACATGTTACTATTGTCCAGATAGGGGCGACAGCGTACCTTAAATTTTATTTGCTAACACTTGACTCTGACGGAGGAGCAGAAGAAGAAAAAGCTCGTCCACAATGGCGACCGAGTTTCGGATGGAGTTGCTCCCTTCGGACCCGCTGCTGCACATATTATCCTTCCTTGATTTTAGAGACTTAATCCAGTAAGTATGTGATACCGAATCGCTCTTACGGCCACCATAACGATGAGCCGGTCGTGACGCTCGTTGCCGGAAGCAAGCGGAACATAAAGCTGCAAGATCGTGCTCCGGCGGCTAAGAATAACAACAACAACAACAACAGCATTTTGCCAGCCAAGTATTAAAAACTAACTGCAAGACTTACTTAATAAAACATTTTTGTTTTATCGCAAGGAACAGAGCTGGTGACAAAATGATGAATACATTAAACGTCAGACGAAATAAGAACGCAGTTTCATTACTTTGGTCACTTAGTTGAAGCTAGCTACAGATGTTTTGTTTTTAATGGAAATGTAGTATAGAAAACGAAGTGCAGTTTTTGTTTAAATCTACTGGCAATGTTTCCTAATGTAAAATCATTTTATGTCTGATTAATAACCCATTGTCATCATTTCTCAGCACTTCTCACTTATAATTCTCTTTATATTGAATGTGTTTGTGTGCCTGCTTGGTCCATAGCATCAGTTCCACCAATAGGAGGCTGAATGAGTTGTCCAAACACAATTCGTTGTGGAGGTTGCCGTGCTCCAAACATTGGCTAATCACAGAGTAAGTCCCTGTTGCTTCTAAGGCTGCATGCTACTGCCTCAAAATTAAATTTCAGGTTTTTTTTTTTTTTTTTACTCCCCTACTTAAAATCTTATTTTAAATGACTTTTTCCTTGCTTGTTTAGCATTTACCTGATGCTAAACAAGCTTTGAAAATTTGCTTTCCAAACAAGCTTTTTCACAGCTTCAGCACAAATCTACTACTATACGCAAATATGAACAAATAGTCATGCGTGTTTTTTGTCTGAATTTGCTTCCATGGTTAGTGACGAGCGGGTGCAGAGCAGCCAGTCCTGGTTCAGCCTTTTTAAGGAGTACTACGCCGACCTGGGCCGTTACATTCAGTACTACGCGGTGTTGAAGCGAGCCTGGGAACAGCTGACCACTTTCCTGCAGCAGAGATGTCCACGCATGATCGCGTCACTCAAAGGTGAGGTTTTGAGAAGTTTCTTGTAGCTTGAAGACATGGCATGTGTTTGCCCATATCAAGCATAAAGATTACGCAATGCTTGTTCAGTCCACACCCCCAACGTTGCATTTAGTTCCTGTTTAACTGTGTGAATTTTGGGAGCATGTACACCATCGTCCTTTGAAATTTTTTGATGCATCTGTGCACTTTATAAGTTACATGATCATGATCAATCTAAACTATAAGTTATTTTATAATAAAAGATTATAAATTCTAATTTCAACATATTTTGACTGATTCAAAACACTTAAAACTTTTCAGCTCAAACACACTGTAAAACATTTTCAGTTTCAAAGTAAAAAAAATAAAATAAAATAGGATTTGCTTTTCTCCTCTAATTTTCTCTACTTTATTCAGCTCATCCCAACTGCAAGTTTTTCTTCTTAAAAGTTTATTCAAAATGTGAAAATAAACTACTACTACATTTTTTGAACCCCCAAATTTCAAAATAAAAGCCGCGACTTGTGGTTTATTTGCTTTTCTCATCTTAATTTCTCATTTCTACATTTTTGACTAATTTAAACTGTTGTAACTTTAAACTGTTCAGGTTATTCATGCTGCCAATATTTTTCAAATTTTAAAAATAATAAAAATATACATAAAATGATTTTTTTTTTCTCTCTAATTTTTACCTTGACCGATTCAAGCCGTGCCAATTTCAAAATAAAGGCCATCAATTATATCATTTATTTTTCTCCACTTTCTTCTATTTTGGATGATTTTATCCATTCCAACTTCCAACCGTTTATTTTATTCATACAATTATTTTTCAAAATTAGAATTACATTTCAAACTGTTCCAACTTTAAACTTGCCCCAAATCAAATTGTTTGTACAATCCCACATATACGAGGAGATTAAAACTGTCAATCTTTCAACATATTCAACTAATTCCAAGCTATTCGTGTTCCTTCCCATTTAATTCCGTGTCATTCCACATCATTTGATATCATTCCAAATTGTTCCACAATTTTTAATTCCGCCTCTCAGTCTTCACATGCAACTCCTCCAGCAAATATATTCTCCAGATATATTTTATTCCCCTCACTTTTCTGACATTCTACTTGCGTATTTTGCAACTAGTTGTGAAAGATGTTTGGCATGATCCAAAAGATAAGCCCAGCCCTCAATCAGACCAGTTTGCCATGGCTGACCCGGCCAGCGGCGTGAAGTCGCAGATAACTTTGCTCCCCGTATCATCGTTCGTCGCCAACGCTTAACGCCATCGCCAACCTTAGCGTTGAAGGGCTTCGTTTGCTAATGCTCGCTTATCATGCGTTTGGGTATCCAGAAGGCGCCACCGAGGCGGAGCTGAGCAACGTTGAAGCTCAGATCGGCTGCCGCCTTCCTGATGACTATCGTTGCTCGTACCGCATCCACAACGGGCAGATGCTGGTCATTCCGGGGTCAGTATACTCAAGGTCGCCCGCCGTTGTCCGTGTCGTCGGCGTCCTGGTGCATTTGTGTGCCCGCCCCCAGGCTGATGGGCAGCATGTCGCTGTCCAATCACTACCGCTCGGAAGTGCTGCTTGACGTGGAGACGGCGGCGGGGGGTTTCCAGCAGAGGAAGGGGATGAGACGATGCCTCCCGCTCACCTTTTGCTTCCACACGGGTCTCAGCCAGTACTTGGCCCTGGAGCACACCGAAGGGCGCCGCCTGTTTGAGAGCTTCTACCCCTGCCCTGTTCGTAGCCGTCGTGCCGGAAGGGGAAGTCGGGGGGGGGGGTTTGCTCACTGCCGCCCGAGTGACTGTCACCTTGTTCTCTTCCAGGATCAGACAGCCCAGGATCCCTCTGCCGTAGACATGTTCATCACAGGTGGGTTTACCAAGCGTGCGCTATGCTTACTAGCATGGTGCTTTGTGAAAAAGTCAACAGGTACGACGTCTGTGTTCAGGTTCCTCCTTTTTGGAGTGGTTCACCACCTACGTCAACAACGTGGTCACGGGAGAGTACCCCATCATCCGAGATCAGATCTTCAGGTACAGGAGCTCGCGCTGGCGGCAGTTCTTGGGGTCCCAGCTCTCAAATGAGCTGCTGCTGAAAAAAAAAGTTTGAATGATTGCCCCTATTAAGTCCTTGTCGACTTGTAAATATCATTCAAACCAGGTACGTGCACGATAAGAGCTGCGTGACCACCACCGGGGACATCACCGTCTCCGTTTCCACCTCCTTCCTGCCCGAGCTGTCCTCAGTCCACCCGCCGCATTTTTTCTTCACGTACCGCATCAGGTAGTATGGGTCGGCCTCGGCCGCCGCCCCGGCCGGCGCTGACGAGCCCGTTGCGACGTTCAGAATCGAGATGGCCAGCAGCGCGCCGCCCGAGGTGGCCTGCCAGCTGGACAGCCGCTACTGGAAAATCACCACGTCCGACGGCAACGTGGAGGAGGTGCAGGGGCCCGGCGTGGTCGGTATGCTACTCGCGCATCTCGCCGTGGGCTTGACTCCGATTGGGCAAAGTGAGTCATTAAGCTTACGCGTGCGAGCAGGAGAGTTTCCGGTCATGACGCCGGGAAAAGTTCACGAGTACGCCAGCTGCACGACCTTCTCCACGCCATCCGAGTACATGGAGGGACACTACACCTTCCACAGACTCGGTAATTAAATCAAAGGATGGCATGCAAACCCGATGCACAACTTTCACATTTGAAGTCTCGCACGACAGATTTTTTTCGATTGGATCGTTGGATCATAAACCACCGAAATGCTCAAGCTCGCACAATGTACACAAATGTATGCAAATTACATGAAGTCAATGATAAAACGGAATCAGAAAAGCTATTATTTCACAAACGAAAATGCGAACCAGCTAAACGCATACACTGCATTACTGTATAACGGGATGAAGATAAACTAATATTAGCTAGCATGTTATCCACAGTCACAAGTGGTTGGATCAACAAATTTAAACTAATTTTGGCCATATTATCATACACCAATATTCTTACAAAGAAAGTACAACTAACAGACAGTCGTGGGTCAGATTTCACTGAGACAAAACGCAACGTGTGCGTCACCGACTGACTGCTCTCAAAACCGTCATCCTTCTCACTTGAAAATGTAATATCAACAGCGGCCAGAGGCGGCGCTAAAAAACAAAGATCAAGCCAAACAACTCACAAAGGAACGAATCAGTTCCAAAACATTATTTCGGGTGCGGGCCCGGTACCAGTTGATCCACGGACCGGTGGTTTGAGGACCACTGATCTTTTAGATTTAAACAAAAGAAATCACAATGCCAAACATCAGTGCAATTTTTTGAATATGTTGGATTTTTATTTCAATTAAAAGCGTAATTGTCCAAAATGAATACAAGTAAGAACGATTTTATTTTGGGCCTGTTTTAATAACTAAAAAATAAACATTTCAAAGTATTCTTTTCTGCCATATCAAATAAAACAAAGTAATGAAACACGCAATAGACTTTTTGTTTTGCTAACGAACCACAAAAGACATGTATTTACACTAGAACAGAATTCCTTTATCGTCATTGTACAGCAGGCATACGGTGTATTTTATGAGCATGTTTAATTTTATGTTTAGACCAGTGGGCTTCCTGCCTAGGAATGTTCTTTTCCCTCGAGCGTTTTCTTTCTCTCTTGTGTCAGACAACAAGGAAGTCTTCAACGTCGCCATCCCTCGCTTCCAGATGGTGTGCCCCCCCTTCAGGGAGCCCACCTTGCGGACGGTGAGTAGACGCTACGTGACGCGGACATAAGAAAGGAAACATTCATAAAGCGCTCTTTGCTCCCGTCAGGAGTCCGGCGAATACACGTCAGCTTTCGACGACCGCGACGAGAGCGACTGCGGCAACGGCGACCGGGACGACTACGACGGCCTGAGGGGGATCGACATGTCCGCCCTGGAGGGAGCGTGGTGCCCCCGACACATCTGAAGTTCGTGCTGGGGTGGAAACCAGGCGGGTGACGCTCAGTTATCTTTATTAGCGGCGGATCATGGGAAAAGCCATCGGGACGTCGCAGCTTGTTCTCGTCTGCGCAACTTCGCGGCGCTTGTTTGACTTTGTAAAGATCTGGAGGGAAACCTTCACGTTTGAACTCTTCGGATGCCAGCAGCCGGAACACAATTTCTCCGTCGCTGGTGTATGCCGGTCTTTTCCTTTTCTTGGGGGGGAGGGGTCTGTGAATGCTTTAGTTTGATAGTAGTTTTTTATTGATGAAAACCGGTGAGATTTTACTTTCAAGTCGCAGAACAAATGTTGCACTCGTTCACTTCCCGATGTGGTGTAAAACTTCATCCTTTTGTTAAGCGAGAAGCGTGATGATATTGCAAATTCCTATGGTAAAATGACATCACTTTCATGCCATCGGTGGCTTCGGTTTTCGTTTGTGACGATTCAATAAATCTTCATCGCCGCTTCAACGCGATACTGACATCAGCCAGGCCGACTTGACGCATTCGTTTCTACACAAAAGGGAGGCGGAGCAAACTCGGGATGAAACGGTCCAACGGAGGGGTAAACTTAGTGCACGAGCCGCATTCGATTCAGGTCCTCGAAAAAAGTTTTATTTCTATGAGTGGAGTCAAGTTTACATTCTATGATCAACCCTTTAAGAAGCAATTTCGCACCAAGCAACATTTACAGTACGCCTTTATCCTCTAACCGTTTTCAAGCTGCAAGATTTTGAAATAGCGAAACAAAATGTGATTTTTTTGTTGCAAAAAGGGTTATATTCCAATTGAACATTTTATTTCTATTCATTTAACCTTTTATTTTTTTATTGTTTACACTAATTCAGTTTCATTGTATTTGATTGATACATTTATTAATTTTAAATGTTATCCTTTACCACTAAATCTGATATTTTGTTTTCAAGTATGAACTATCTAGTTATATACTGAGTGAAAGTTGTTTTTTTTCTTTTTTAACCAATTCAATTTTCCAAAGGTTTTGTTGACAGTCAACTAAATCGATGAGAAATTGTAAGCTTATTTTATTGCACATTTCTTCTTTTAACGAATCAGTTAAAAGGCTTTAGTTGTTTTTAAAATTGAATTTACGCTAACCATTGTGCAATTTGTGAAAAATGTATGCAAAAGTTTTTAAGAATTCATGCTCACTTTTAATTGAATTTGCACTTTTATAAATCCTGAAAATTCCACAACACAATACAATTTACAGTAAATGAAAAAAAAACAATCAGAGCAATTTAAAAGCCATTCCAAATAAGCAATTATTTATTCAACAACTGTTTCTTACAGTAAAGCGATTGAGTTGAATTCAAAAGTGAAAGAAAAAGTTCAAATGCAAGCATTTTGGCGGTGGGCGGGTCCAGCATGTCCAGAACTTGAGGTGTTAGAAGAACATGAACTGCTCTTCACCCTCGACCTCTTCAATCAACCTCCGCGCTCGTTTCCTCCCGGCTCTGGTCTCCTTGGTCTCCTCCTTGACCGGCAGCGGCTCGTCGCCCACGGCCAATTCCACTCCGCCCTCCCCGTCCTCGCGTGCGGTGCAGCGGCTGCAGTGCCTGCGGAATCCGGCCAGGAAGTGCGACCTGAAGCAGCAGAAGGGGCATGCGTAGCGTCCCGGCCGGTGGGCCGCTCGGATGTGCTGCTGGAGTCGGCTGGGCAGGAGGAAAGTGCACTTGCAGTCTTTGCAGCCGTACGGGCGCGCCACGTTGTGTCTACGCACCACGTGGCTGATGGCAAAACCTGGGCCAAAAACACCTGGGTGAGTGCTGGCTGTCTTTGAACACGTCATCACCATGACCAATCTCCCTCAAATCATTCAATATTAAAGCATTGACAACTATGAATTGTTTCTTGTTCCAAAATGCATATTTGCGATTTGGCACTCATCAATTTGCAAAGTGAGCCAAATTTGCTGCGTTAGTATCGGAATCGTGGCGGCACGGTGGCATACTGCTTAGCATGTCTGCCTTACAGTTCAGAGGTTCCGGGCTCTGGCCTTGCTGTGTGGAGTTTGCATGTTCTCCCTGTGCCTGCGTGGCCAGCGGCTTCCTTCCACATTTCAAAAACACGCATGGGAGGTACATCGGACACTCTAAATTATGAATGGTTGTGAATGGCTGTTTGTCTTTGTGTGCCAGGAGGCTTTGCGCCTCTGAGCCAATAGGAACGTACAAAAGTAAAAATAACTTCCTATTTCTCTCACTATGTACAAAAACAAAATATTGTACTTCCTCTTAATAGTTCATTTTTATACACTATAGTGAGCTATTGTAAAACCGACCTCCCCATGGCTACAATTAAATAATTATATAATAAATATAAAAAAAATATAACTTAAATTTTTTTTAATTCTGTTGAGTGCCATTGTTATTTTCCATGTGTTCTTGTTTTGTTGTTATTCAGAGGATGAATAGCTGCCTGTCTGTTTATCTGGCTTTTTTTTATTCCTGCAGCACTGACCAATCAGGGCAATCAGAGGTTTAAATGACATTTTTTACCTTTAATCAAGGAATCCACAATGTTTACTTAGAATACAGGAAAAAAATGTAATTTGAAGGTTATTCCAAACAGAATTCTAAAACGTTTTCGTTTTAATGTTACAAGAGTGACATGAATATTATCTATTCATGTTTACAACTACATTTAGAATACCGGCAAGTTACTGTCATTTAAAAATCAAATGAAATATTCATTCTTTTCCAGTCACAGACTGTCAAAGCAGAGTGATTAAAACGCCACATACGGCTCTGGAGTTACAGCGAGGCACCCACCTCTGAACATAATTCTCAAACATCAAATGATCAGTCATTTTTTTTCCTTTTAGTTGAATTCCTAATTCCAATTGAAAACATAACGAACAATAGTCATCCGCATTCAGGGGCCTCACCTTTCATTTTGGTCTTCCAGCCACATATCACGCAGACGTAGCGATTGGACCTGAAGCAGACCACCTTGGCCGTGGCCTCCAGTTCCTCCTTGAGAAGGTCGCCGCTCAGCCCGTCCTCCTCGTCTTCATCGGCGCCGCCGCTCAGATGCCGTTTGGCCGTGGAGGCGGACACGGAGTTGTCTTGCCTGATCCTCTGTGCGACGAACTCTCTGGGGATGCTGTGTTTTCGCACCATGTGGGAAACGGCCACAGCTTTCTGCTTGTTTTTCCACCAGCTGCAAATCAGGCAGCGGTAGATGTCGCCGTCGAAAAGCAGCACGCTGTCGTCCACGTTGGGGATCATCCTCTCAGATGCGGCGTCTTCATCCTTCACTTCCACGCCGCTGTCGGCTCTCTGAGAGGTTCCCTCGTCCTCGTTGGCGTCCTTCAAAGACTCATCTGCTTCCTTTACGTCCACGTCTATGTCCTTCACGTCCACGCCGCTCTCAGCTATCTGAGAGGTTTCCTTATCCTCGTTGGCGTCCTTCAAAGACTCATCTGCTTCCTTTACGTCCACCTCTATGTCCTTCACGTCCACGCCGCACTCAGCTATCTGAGAGGTTTCCTCATCCTCCTGGTTGGCGTCTTTGAAAGACTCATCTGCTTCCTTTACGTCCACCTCTATGTCCTTCACTTCCCCGTCGACTTCCATCCCTTCCTCGTCTGCCGTCTTTGTTTCCTCGTCTGCCTCCTTGTCCCCCTTTTCGCTCCTGCTGTCCTCCACCTCAGCTCCTCCCGCCTCCGCCGCCGTCTCATCCATGCAGTGTTTGGCGATGATGTGCTGGTACAGTTTGGTGAAATCGCGGCTGGTGAAGAAACACTCGGCGCAGTGGAACAGCCGAGCGCCGCTCTGGTACATCACAATGTTGCCGAGGCGACCCATCGCCACGCCGTCCAAGTAGGTGGGATGGGCCGAGGCGATGTGGGATAGCTGGTGGCTGTGACTTTTGGCAAAATTGCCGCAGAGGGGACACTGGAGGTGGGTGGCCACGCCGCCGCCCGCTTCCCCTCGAGACTGTTTGATGACTGACATGACTGCGTGCGAGATGGCCACGACTGAAAAATATTACAATAATTGTCAAATAATAAAAAAATAAACGTTTTTTTCTCTTCAAAAAACGTTGAAACTATGGGGTGTTAGTCAAGGTGGAAACCTGCCAATTTTAGCAGGCACCCTTCAGGCTTCTGCGAAAAAATGTCAGGAAAAGCTTACTAGAACAACTGAACATCATTTGAGGAGATTTGGAATCAATTTAAAGTGTGTTTGTCCGGACTACTGTTCAATACAAATTTAACTGTTGGTTGATTCTGAAGCCGCCACACACTTGTGCAACCACATGTGATTAGTTGTTTGTATTTACCGTCTTTTTATATCCATCGTCTTTGGCCGCTCCTTTCTATAATTTTTCGATTCAGTTGTACACATATTCGCGTCAAATTAAAGATGGACCTTTGTTATAAGGACTTGTATTGTTGGTTACATTCTAATAACAGTATGTCATCAAAACCATGGCTTTTGGCATATACTAATAATTGATCATTATTAAGATCGTAGAAAACATAATCATCGTTTGCATTCTCGCCAAAGCTTGCTTTCAAGGCTCAAGCAACGTTTCAATTATTATAAATGACAAAGTAACAAAACGAGACTGAATAACGCAGGCCAGTTATTTGCAGGCTTACAGTAGTTTCCTTAAAACGACTACAATGCGGCTAACAGCAAACACGCTAAATGTGTTGCGGATACGTTCTTAGACTTCACCTCGACCGAGCTGTTCCTGGCGGATGCCGTCAAGATGTTAAATCTCTTGTTCAGTACATAGACGAATTAAAATCAACTCCATTCACATTCAATTTTCCCATATAATATACAGCATACGAGTGCGAATATCGATGAGTGGCTCTGACGTCACAATTTGCCTTTGGAGGCCCAATCAGACCACGCGTTTCATGCGCTTTTGCCATTAACTTCACCAATGGTTGCCTTTCTTAATATTCACTCTGGCCAATCACAACTCTAATCATTGCCGAGCGCTCGTTCGAGTCACGATTCTTATCGCGAGAAGTCAGTTCTGCGTGAAGTCTGTGAATTAAGAGAGATGCACTTAGTAGGTACTACGATTTATTTGTTTGTTTGTGAATTATGTACTGTCTATACCTGGTAATTGCTTTATTCGTAATATTTATTAAAAAATAGCGGTAAAATTGGTAAAATAGGGGTTTGGTGAAAGGATGAGCAATAGTACTGATGAATCTTAATCATTCCTCAACTAAAAGTCAAAAAATGTATAGATTTTATTATTGAAAAAAGAGAATGAACAACATTCTTACTTTGTACACTTGGCCCAAAAAGTGCTTTGTGGCGAGTGGTTTGTGGACATCTCGTCATAAATTACACATATTCATATTGTGTGTGAGTACTGTATTCCGATACAGTACAGAGACATATACATGTACTGTACTGTACCTGTCTCGCACTTTAGCCACGAGTTGATTCCACATATGTGTACACGGCAGCTTGGAATCTGGCTGGAGGCTTTTATTTATTTATTTATTTTAAATGATGTTCACCCATGTGGAAAATATTTCTTTCTCCCAAGTAGCCCCGAATCAGCTCATCTGTGTCTTATTTACTAAACATTGGAATCACAATTTGAAGTGGCTCCAGAAGATAATGTGACATCATCTGTTTTAGTTTTGACTTGTCTGTCAAAATGTTTTTGTCATTAATACCAATGTGTGTACATGGTCAATGTGTGGGCGCTTGTATAAAACTTAAGAAAATAAAGGCTTATGACAGTTAGTTGCTTCATATTCCAACTAATTTGCTTTTAATTTGAAAAAAAAAACACTCTTCTGTAGTAGTAAATGAGATGTTCTGATACTTGCAGAAACTCTCACATATTCCCTGAGGTGCTTTCATGTACCCCAGATGTACTCATACCCCCATGGAGACGCATTCAAAAGTCCTTATTCGGACAATGATGCACATTGTCAGAGAGAGCGTTCACATGAGGGTTTGAGAACCAGGGAAGGAACGACCCAGGGTGAGTCCGGAACTGAAGATGGAGCAACATGTGTTAAGGTCAGCGACCATCTGCAGACCTGGATAATCCGCATTAGTAGATTAGCAACACACAGGCGACACTCTGAGGACGATCCCATTTATCTTCTGATGCTCCAGAACTGCAGCAAGGTCGGACGAATCGCTTTCGGTGTCGTAGAAGTGTTTTCAACTGGAGGTTTTGGTTCACAGCTGACGCGAAATACATCAAGAGCTGGATTTGCATTTTAAAGAAAGAAGTATTCGACTTTGCCACTGGCCCAGTGGTGCCATTTTTCCATCAGCCAGTCCGGTATCCATGGCAGGATGATTTCCTACGTGGAGTGTTTGGGTAGGGATGGGGTGGGGAACAGTGTGGCATCTCAGTGCTGGAATTCAGGACCCGACGAGGAGCAAGACCACCTTATTCCTCGCAAGATCACCCCGCTTCAGCCCAAGACGGAGGGCAGCCTTCGGCGCCGTCTGCTGACGGCTAAAATCCACCAGCACCAAGAAGCCATTTGGGGACGAAATGCAGGGATGGCTGGCTGGCCGCTCTCTGGGGAGATCAAGCCCCACCCACCCCAACCGCAATATCCCAACCCGTGGTACGGCCAGCACTGCTCGCCACAAGTGCCAATCCACACGAGCGTCCCCCCAGAGGCTCACTGCAGAGCCTTTTTCACTGAGGTTCCTGGAAAGCAACCTGTGGCGTCCCATCAGGTTACCCGGCCCGTCCTCAGCCAGTGGCGACGGACCAGCTCTTGCCCTCCCTCTCCGGAGCCCCGCCCCGGCTACAGCCCACCGGACGCTTCCCCTCTGAAAGTTCAGCCTCCTTTCAGGGAAGGAGAGGTTCCGCCGCAGTACACCTACCAGCCCAGCAGGAGGCGCAAGAGTAAATTCTTTGGCTTTAAAAAGCAGCAACGGAGGGAGGCTACACCCCTTTTGCACAAAGGTACTATGCACAGAAAACTTCAAGTTCTGTAATACTGTAGTGAAACTTCAGATGTAACACCAATGTATTTTATGTGTCAGACATGAAAGGCAAGAATAGCATTCAAGAATGAAAGATTATCAAAATAACCACCTCAATGGTTAATCTGATTGCAAGCGCCCTGTTTCTTTCAGTTGTCTGCCAACAGCGGGATTATGAAAATTGTTTTTATATCAAGAATCTAGACTAGGCGTTAGTCACATCATCTTTAAAAAAAATAACAATAAAAAAAAAAAGAATCTGATGAAACTTGCGGATTCTGAAAGAAAACCCTTTTGGACACAAGGCACTACGTACATCAAAATGGTTCTGTCATGAAAATAGCATTTTGTCTTTAGGTTTGCTCCTTATCTCATCTAGACTTGGACTTGCTTCTTGTCTTTGTGACAACCTACTACATTCCTGACAATCACACCATGATTTCGTGGTTCAAAAAAAATACACACATTGTTAGATGTGTGATATTCATTTGCTTCATGCACCAACTTTTTTTTTCTCTTCAGAACAAAACAAAATAGTCAAGGATTCCACGTCAAGTCCGAGACAGCAAAAGTAATATATTTAGTACTATATTTTTCAACTACTGACATTAGAAACATACATTAAAAAAATATATACATTTCTGAAAGAATGAATGCAAATGTATTGAACTTAAAAGTTAAATACAACTGACTTGTACAACACCGTGCCCCCTTACTTAAGCCTGCTGTCTTTGAGCTTCTGTGTGTTTGCTGAGGATTAGCTGCAGCTCCATACAGCAAGCTAACAGCTCATTTTCAAGGCAGATGGCTTGACTGTTCAAAACAGCTGCTACTTGGCATCCTTACCCGAGAGCTTCAGATGCCTCCAGCCTCAGCAAAACTACATCTGAAACAAAGTGTTTGTATATATCTATTTATGTACAATTTACATTTTTTGCTGGTCCCACATTCGTCATCCGCCCCCTTTATGTCATTTGTATATAAATATATAAAGATGCATACACATATATTGACAAATACTAACACATATGTGTTAGTATTTACAAATACATACAAATACATACAAACATACTGTATATCTTGTTTTTCGCATGTAACAAATTTTTACAATATCTGACTCAGTTCATTCATAAACTCTGTACTTTTCCAATACAATATTTTAAAGCTCTTTTTGAACACAGCCATAGATGTGCATGTTTTCAGTTCTGTTTCATAGCCATTCCATAAATTGGTACCTTTAACAGATACACACATTTGCTTTATATTTGTTCTTATTTTCAAATTTTTAAAATCACCGGTAGCCCTTAAATCATAAGCACACCCTTTCCTAATTTCAAACAGCTTCTGGATATTTTTGCAAAGTTGGTTATTGAATGCTTTTTACATTAATTGAGCTGTTTCAACTTCAACTATATCATAAAATTTGAGAATATTTAATTTGATAAACAATTTGTTGGTAGATGCTGTGTATTTTGACCGTTTGGTGATTCGTATTGCATTTTTCTGGAGTTGACAGACGGGCTGAGTGTTTGTTCCCCATATTTCCACGCAATAAGTCACATAGGGCAATATCAGTGAGCAGAATAACTAACGTATATAATGACTTTTGGTTTAAAAGTTCTTTGTTTTTAAAGAGGATGCCTACAGTTTTAGAAATCTTTCTTTTAATATTCTCTATATGCGCCTTCCAGCATCATTTTGGTATGTCACCAAGAAATTGGATCTTATTTACTCTTTCTATTTCCGTTGATTGGATCATAATTTTGATTGGAATTTTGCATTGTCTCGTACCAATACCGACAATGCCAGTACACGCGCACACATCCATTCATCCATCCATTTTCTAGAGCCGCTTATCCTCACAAGGGTCACAGGCTTGCCGATGCCAGTCTAAGCTTTCACCTTAAGTACACTTTAGTATGCCCAACACACCTGCCATGCATGTTTTTGGAGTGTGAAAGGAAGCCCGGACAGTACCCGAACGGGCCCGGGGAGAACATGCAAACTCCACACAAGGAACTGGATATGCTCGGACCCTGAACTGTGAGCCGGACATGCTAACCACTGCGCATCGTGACGTGTTTATGAGCCCCAAAAAAAAATAAAAAATCTCAGATAATGGACAACTTTTCATTTCACATTTGTTTTGTATTAAAAGCAACTTAGAAAAAATGCACATTTGTTTTGTATTAAAAGCAACTTAGAAAAAAATTGCCTTTTTGTCATTAGAATATGTGGCAGGCTAATACGATGTGTCCAAAGACTTTGAACACCCCAGACCTATGAATAACAAATATAAGGGAATGCGCACCACTTCCCTGCTATATCAATGCGACCTACTTAGTGTGCAATTATTAAAACTAATTAAACACGCACAGAAGAAAGACAAGCTGTCAGGCATGAAGAGAGAAGTAATTAGTTGCTCCACTAGCCTCAATAGTTGGCACACTTCCCAAGCAGAACCATTTCTGTTTGTGAGAAGTTGAAGGTGAATGATTAGACAACCACTAGTGTTAAACTCAAGGCCTGGAGACTGCATCATTTGGTGAGGCCCACTCAAGCAAGTACGATACAGTATGCCCATTTCATGTTTTGTGTTGAAAATCATTTTTTTATCGTGTAACGATATATATATGAGCACTGTCATGACTTGTGAGCACTCCAACTCACAAGTTTTTCTTTTTTTTTAGTTTTGGGCGACTGGACAGCTCATGAGATCTGTTCAGATGTGTTTTTATTGCCAAATGACTTCACAAAAACACATCCACACATAGACACACACACATACACACACACATCGCAGAGATCAAAAAAATAAACACACACAGCGAATTATGCCTTTATCTTCAAAAAGCGCTGTGTGTGTGTTTTTAGATAGCACATCTGTGGAAGTACAGGTAACCTTTATCACCTGGTAACACACATGAAGGGCACACGGGCATGCTGGCTGACTGCCAGTATATGTGTGCGACTGTGTTTATGTGCGAAAGACTGTAGCGAAAGACATGGGATATATATATATATATATATATATATACAGTATATATATATATATATACAGTATATATATATATATATACAGTATATATATATATATATATATATATATATATATATATATATATATATATATATATATATATATATATATATATATATATATATATATGTGTGTGCAACGACTGTTGCCCTTGTGAGTACAGATCCCTTCAAATAAACTAAAGTATTGTCCCGGTACTTTGAAATAAGGCCAAGTATTACCCCAACATTTAGTATTGCTACCCGCCCATCCCTACATATGACAATATGAAATTGTACAGATTGTACAATGTACTGATTTAAGATAAACGTATCCTAATTAATGCAGAATAAAAATGATGTGGTGGGGCAGATCTGACCGGGCTTTGAGTCTGACACCTGTGGGATCACTGAAGCGAAAAAAAAAGTGAGATGCGACAGAGAGAAGACAAAGAGTAGAGCTTGCAGGCGAGGGAGAGAGATTAGAGATGAGAGGGACGGAAAAGAGAGAGAGTTGAGGAGAGGGAGAAAATCAGAGAGATGTGACGGAAGATAAAAAGGGGTCGAGGGAGAGAAATACGACGCTTTGAGAGAGGAAGTGAGTGAGAGAGAAGTGAGCGAGTGAGATGAGAGAGAGGGAGATGAAGAGGAGCTTGAGGATTACTGCGTTGCGCTGCAGTGGCGTACAGCTGCATTCGTTGCGGCTGTATTGGCGGGATGGTTCTGATCGGCGCAGCAATCAAATGCGTCTTTAAGTATCTCAAAAGCAATACAGGTGAGTTTATTCTCAGCTGTACATGCCCGGTTGCGTGTGTGTGTGTGTAGCTTCTGATAAAGCATAACTTCAAGTGTGCAGCATGCCGGTTACCATAGCAACCTTTTCAGTACCTGTATCAAGGTCCGCAGCAGAATTATGTCCTAATGTCCTCCCCCTGTTTGCAGCAAAGGATGGCGACAGCTGGTCCATTCATTACTCTACCCAGAGGCCCCAGCAGGGTCTGCTCTTCATCCCTGCAAAAAGGCAAGACGCCAACGCCGAGGACTTGCAAGGTCAGAGTTGTTTCGGGAACGAATACATTAACGGCTTTCAAAAGCTGTGACATTGTGCTGCTCCTTCTGGTCATGTGCCTTGGCCACCTGGGGGCAGGGTGATCGGGACGTGAGGATATGCAGTGAGATGCTCACAGCCCCTCAATAAGCCACAGTAATATTAGTCATTGGTGCTATTGCAAAAAACCTATTGCAACATAGGTGCTATTTGTTAGCCTGTCTATGGACTTTTTCTTTGATACGAATTGTTCACAAGCTGCCAAACTGCTGCTTCATGTACAGTGAGTTGAGTTGGCTGCCACCAACCGCGGTTATTTCAAAGTCATTCCAAACTACGAAAACTGAATGGAAAATGTATTTGAATGACATGAACTGACAAATAAAAAACGTTTGCATTAACTAAGTCAAACACATAAAACGTCACACAAGGGCTTAGAACGGATCGTGTCCCACGACAAAGACTTTGGACATGATTTGTTTGTGTGCCTCCTGTCAACGTGGACGTGTGTGTAGCATATAGTAGAGTGACTCAGCATGGAGACTGCAAACCTACCACCTCCTCCCTGCTCCGTACCCCGAGCCCCACCTCCTGCACATCCCCTGGACTTTGCCAATCAGAGGCCAGGTTGCACCGGCGATGGAGAGACAAAAGCAAGAGAATGGTGAGAACCCTTTACTGCACCACAATTAAAATGGAGCTCTATCTAAAACGAAAATATACATAATCGTGTACGACCTCAACTTTTAGGCCTCTAGTTGAATTCCTACTGTCCTGTATTCCACTCACTGTCTCTTCTTTCCGTCCTTTTGTTGCCCCAGAGGTCAACAGTTTGGGACTTTGTCTCTCGGTCGTGCTTTTCTGTCTGTCTCGAGTGGTCAGTTTGGAAAAGAGAGGTAAACACGGATCCCTAGGCTAGATGATAGAGGAGAAGATTACCCTCAACCGGAGTTGTTGCTCCAAGCTACTATGTACTTAGTCTATCTGGGTTTGTTTTAAAACTGAACAGCACACTTCTCTGCTTGTTCCATGCTTTCAGTTTACGGATCTTTGAAGGGTTACTCAACGCAATTAGTCGCTTTCAGCAGTAAATACATTCAATTTTGTCTATAATTAGTTTGATAGCTATATTTTTTCATGAACAAACAATAACTTTCAAGTCATATTTTGCCACTTGCTGTGACCAACCACAGCTCATCTGTTTTCTGGGTTTGGTCATGTGACATTTGCAAGCTGGAATTGGTTGTTCCCTGAGCTTTGACTTGATGTAATGTCATTTTCACTCATCAGCAAGTGAAAGAATGTGTTTTGAAATGTTTTGTACGTTCAAAAAAATGATGTAGCTATCTAAAATAGAAAAAGTATTAAAAATTAACGACTGAAAATAAATAAATAAAGTAACCCTTTAAAGGGACACTGTGTAAGACTTAGACCAGGGGTAGGCAATTCTGGCCTTCGAGGGCCAGTGTCCTGCATGTTTTCCGTTAAAGCGTCCTTGAAAGCGTTTATGTAGGTTTCAACTAACCTATAGCACTTTTCCAGTAGTTTCATCCAACCCAGCCCTACGTAATAACAGATTTGAGTAAAGTTAAAGCAGACTTACACAGATGACTAAACCAAGATGTTGTCCCAGTCCTCAGCCTCATTGGATGAAGAGGAAACAGTCATCCTCAGTGAGACGCGTCCACTGACTCCACTCGTCCTTAACCCGATTAATCTCACCTCCCGCTGGGACATCTTTGCTTACGAGACGGAGCTCGGTGTGGAGGCAGAGCCGACGATCAGACTCCCGACGCCAGAGGAGAGGATGAAGCAACAGGCAGATGCCGTGACAGCTGAAATAGTTCCTATCAACATAACAGGTGGGCACTGGGCCTGGACTCAGGTCCGATTGTGATTTCAGCAAAACCTGAAATGGCAGGTGAAACGCACCTCAAGCGGAAATGTTGAAAATGACTTGAGCGTCCACGAAACCTAACAAGACTCAAAATCTAAAGCACCGTATCTTCATATCAGGTCAGAGTTTCGATCGCCAGGCCAGCTTCCGAAAAGTGGCTTGCAACACAGACGCCTCATCCCGCCGTCATCGGAATCTAAGCCGCCATATTACTGTCACTGGGAACCCTATTGATGCCCTGGAGACACAATGTAGAGGTAAAAGTCACACTCTCTACTTGAATGATCCCAAACCAGTATGCAGCCGTGACAGATCATCGGGTGTGATGTGGAAAATAAAACTTTCACTTAACTGGAATGAAAATTATTATTCGACTATGACAAGTATTTGTGTTCATCTATCTTTCCCAGTGATGTATAGCGACAGACAAACTATTGAATCCCTTCTGTTAGATGACAGTAATCCCAATCTGTTTATCGCATACAATGCAGAAGTTTTATTCCTCAAAAGTAGATTTCATATTATTTTATTTTGAAAGGTGCCTTAGATTTCATCAAATGAAAAACATGGAAATGTCCATCCCCCTATATTTTTATGCTTATGAGACCGGGGTTTTGGGTAAGATGGAGTCTATCAAGGTTGACTTTAGGCAGGAAGTGCGGCCCACTGGACCCAAAGTTGACCCAAAGGGGACAACAACGGAGAACACAATTTTGGTTGTGTTAACTCTGACACCTAGTGGGAGCTGCACACGCCTCTCAACGTCTCAATTAAGACTGCACAAACAAGTTGCAATACAGCTGTAGATGAGTCTAATCATAATAGGCTGGCAACTCTTACTACAGCTAATGAGTGAAACTTTGCTTGCGATATCTGCTAAACTGCGGAAAAGAAAAAGCTTGTGCTAAGGAAAAAAAAAACAACACTTTTTGAATCAGCATATTAATTTTAGTTTTACTCAGCATAAAAATCTAACAGATTTTTTTTTCAAATTGTCGCCAGTGTGTGATTTATATTCACACCTTTGAACAATTTTGTTTCTCCAATAAATGTTCAAGTAGTATGCGAGCCCAGAATCGAACCTCCACACCGTAATAAACTATAATAACCACTGCGTCGCCTGAGGTTTGTTTTGAGCTCCAAAGTAAAATAAAACTGAACCTGTACTTGTGAACTGAACAAGGATTCCTATGACTACAGAAACCCACATAATGTAACAGACTTTGAGAATCACAATTCTATTGTAAAATACTGTACATGCCCTAGGTCGTAGGTGTCGAGGGCCAGTGTGCTACATGTTTTCCGCTGTTCTTTCCTCAAAACACCTGATTCAAATGATTAGCAGATGAGTAAGATTTGCAGGACCTTGAAAATAATCCTAATCATTTGAATCAGGTGGGTTTGAGAAAGAAATTTAGAAAGCATGCAGGATACTGGCCCTCGAGGAGCGGTGTTGGACACCTGTGCCTTTGGTCAACAAAGAAAGGGAAATCTCAGTTTAGTTTCTCCAATCGATGAAAATCGTTCATCTCACTGTATTCCATATCATTCTTCCCGTTCCACCTCAGATTTGTCTGCAGAACAGTGCTCCACAGCCTCTCTCAATGGCCAACCGGATGAGGAGGAGTTGGTCATGAGGAAAAGAGAGTCACTGGCAAGGAAAATCCGAGCGCCGAGAGGGGAGGGGATAGCTAGCCTCATGATGTCCCTCACCTCACCACGTGTTGAGAGCCTCTCCTGCTCCTCTGACGTCCGCACCCTGCCCCGCATGGCCACCAGCTCTTCGCTGGATTCAGGTGCCAGCTTTAGCAGTGTTTCCTATAGGACACTCAGCACCTCCTCATCCTGTTCCCAGGTCAGTTTCAACAAGCCATCACCATGGAAAATACAGAGGAAACGAAATATAACTAATGGTGTCTCTCGAATGGTTCCTATCAGCACAGTGTCATGCAGTGCTTTTTTTTTTTTTAACGGAAATTGCTAATACAGATGATGGAGATGAAGACAAACTCTGACAAACATCCAAACTTTATCGGTTTATTCACTCATGTCTCTGTTTTTTCTGTCGGTTGCCAGTGTTGTTTCTGCATGGTGTAGTTTTTCATCGATTGTTTTGACGGATACATTTCTACAGTAAATATGAAAGGAAGCAAGTTTTCTTTTGGGACAATGAAGTCTTCGCAACTGAACTGAACTAAGAATTTGTCCCCATGTAGGATTTCCCCAGTGATTTTCAGCCCTTGCTGCCCTGTGACCTCAGTGCCAGGGATATTGCTCAATGTCCTTCCCCCTCTCATCACAGCACCCCTGACAAGTGGGAGAAGATTAGTTCTTGTGATCATGTTGGTCAGTCTCCAAACTGCACCCACTACTGCTCCCCTTCCACTTCAATAGCAGATGCAGAGTCTCTGGATGGAGGGTCAATGCTGTCGCGTTGTGGAAGTCATTGTTCCCTCCAGCCCCCATGCTCCACAGATGGCAACTGGAGTCCCATCAACCAAGAGTCAAGTCCTGTATCAGAGGTTTCTTCTCCATGCTCCTCCCCTTGTTACTTTGAGTCAGTGTACTCAGAGAATGTGACCTTGTCTAGATCGTCCAGTACCTCTTCCTCCTGCCGTAGCATCTCTCTCCGCAAGTCCAAGCGTCCGCCTCCACCACCTTTACGGTCCGACTCCCTCCGGCGCCGAGTAAGTCGCAGCAAGTCATGTTGTTCATCATCCAGCGCCGGTATGAAGGAAAGTCCTCACTCATCAACGCACACTTTACAAGATCCATGGGTTCCCCGGAACCATACCCAACGACGGCAAGTTGGGATCGACTGTGGGACAGTCACAACCTTTGAACCTTTAAGTGTAGACCAACAGTCAGTTGGTTCTGCTGTCTCAAAAGAGGAGGGTCGACTTCTGCATGTCGCTTCCCCCTCCAGTGGTTACTCCAGCCAGTCCAACACCCCCCCGACAGGCACCCCCACAGGAGGCTTCTCTCTTCCCCAAAGCTCCCCTTTCTTCTATCCTTGTGCAAATTCCCTCCCGTTGTCTCCCAAGAAGACAAAACCCCAGCCTCCGGAACGGAGGTCCTCTCTCCTCTCCTGCTCTTTTCCCTCCACCTCTTCCTTGTCATCCAGCTCTTCCTCTAACTCCTCTGCTCAGTGTAATCAGCCTCCTGCCAACTTACTCCCAACTCCCCCTTCTCCACCTCCTCTCCCACCTCCTCCTCCTCATCCAATTCCTGTCCAGCAGTTATCACTTAACTCCTCATGCCTACCACCTTCTTCTATACCTCCTCCCCCACCTTTACCACCTTCACCTCATCCTACCCCACATCTCCATCAAACACCCCCTCGCCAACCATTATCTCCTTATCCCACTCCAGTTCCACATTCTACTTTTCCTACTCAACCCGCTCATTTCCCACCTTCTTCTCTTACACCACCACCTCCACCCCTACCCTCATCTATTGGTCCTTTCTTTCCTCTCCAACCTTCATCTCTACATCCCACTCCTCTGCCACCCTCCTCTCTTGGTCCTCACCCCTCTCATTTTCCACCTTCTTCACTTTATCCTGCAACTCCTCCATTATCTCTTCCTCTTCAGTCATCTCATCTATCACCATCTTCTCTTTGTTTTCCCAGCCCTCTCCGGCCATCATCTCTTCATCCCACTCCTCTACCACCTTCTTCCCTTTGCCCTGACACTCTTCGTGTTCCACCTTCTCTTCCTTCTCCCCCTCCTCTGCCACCCTCATCTCTTCCACTTCATCTCCCACATGCCTCTTCTCCTCATACTACCCCTTCATTGGCTTCATATCTTACCTCACACTCTCCTGCTTCTCCCCTACCTTCATCCCATCTTCCTTCCCAATCAAATTCATCTATCCTTCCACATCTACCACCTTTGCCCTCTCGAGCCCCTCCTCCTCCATACTCCCATGCAGTCAAGCAGTCCTTCCATCATGCTGCGTTGTTCTCCACCTCCCCCCTTGTTACTGCACAGGCTTTGCAAAGTGTCAAACTTCGCTCAATTACAAACCATGAAGTCCTACCAACAAACAGTATGCTAGCTGATGCGCAACCTTCTGACACTCATCAAGTGGATGTTGCTCTGAGCCTTCTTTCCAATGCCTGTGTTAATTCAAAGCAAGAACAACGTGAAAGTTGTGAGGTGGTGTCCAAGGATGAGGCCCTTTACACTCATTTCCACACTGCGAAACATGATGATCAAATTAGAAATGGCCAAATACATTCAGAGGATTCTCATATGGATTCCACCCTGATGAATAATCAGAAACATGAGAAATCCCCTCTGAAAATGTCTGATGATACTTCCAGGAAACAGCAGACCCAGAACCAAATGTTATCAGAGGTGAGGTTAACTGATGACTGTCAGGTCAGCACTGATTTAGCATGCAATCCATGCGAGTTTGTGAGCTCGAGGAAAAAGCCCGTCCTTCCAAAGAAGCCTAATCTTAGTATTCTGGGGGTGACAGCATCTCCAGAGGCCAAAGAAGAGAGGAAAGGGGAGTGTGGCAGGGTCACTTCTGACCTTATAAAACCACAATGTGTCCCGGAACCCATTAATGCCACAGGACGTGTAGTCGAACGATTGCACAATGACACCTCATCAAGCCATTCCTTGAGCATGGTGGATGGCTTGTGCTCCTTCAATGGCATTGCTGCTGGACCATGGAGAACTATGAAGACAAGAGGTCATAGCACTTTGGCAGTCCAAATTGGTGTTGGGACATCACTGCAGCAAGAAGTGGACAGACAATGTCACAGAAGGATGATGAGTTCACTGGGTGACGAGGAACATGAAGAAGAGGAGCAGAAAAAAACAATTATGATGTTTGCCACTACCAAAATTGACAAATCAAGGAAGAAGAGAAGGGCAGAGGGAAGACACCTGCTGATGATGTCACAGAGTGGGGTTTCTTCATCCTCTTCATCATCATCATCTTCATCCTCAGATGAAGACGCTGAGATCCAGCCAAGAGAGACCGGTTACTGTGCTCTGATTGGTCAGAGAAGTTGCTCCCTGAGCAGTGTTCTGTCCAATGACAACCTGCATGGGGCAGTATCACTGAGCGACCTCCTCATAGAAGAGCCACAGGTTGAGGAGAAGGAGCTTACGGCCAGAAGGATGGATTCCGGACGGCAGTCTGAAGGTACGCCGGACCCGCGGTCATTATTTGACGTACGCTGTGATGTCACTCACCAGCTTCTGTTGTCAATGTGCATCTGGCATTTTTACAGGCGGCTCAACGGGACGAGGAACGACTGAGGACCTTTTCACTGTCATTCACAGGTACAAGCCACATGCATATACAAGCAGCACATGAAATGTCTATCAGCTTGTCTCACATGCTTGTTTTGTCCAACATGAAGCAGTGCATTCTGGGAAGGAACAGCTTGATCGGCTGTAAGTGAAGGCAAACAGGTGGAGATCTGAAATTTTCTGGATCTCTATAGTGTGGTTTAGTGTGTTTGTTTCGTTGATGCAGATTAGCCTCATATTGCTAGCATTGGACAGAATCCTTGTACTGTATTGTGAAAATCATTCATTTTCACGTGACCCCAAAAAAGGTACAATGTGTAAGTTTTAACAACACGTAGTGGTGAACTAAGAGAATGGAATTATTTTGAAGTACGTGTGCTAAGGTGTCTCAGAGAGACCGCACTTCACAAGCTTATTACCATTATTTTACCTTTGCATAGTTGTTCTCCTTCAGGTAGCCGAAATATGGTGGCAAAACATGTCAACCGCCTTTCTTCGGCACCATCTGTGAACTCATTACTTGATTTATGAATTTTAAAAAAGTGTGTTGATGTGATATAACATATGTTTCTACAGTATATATTGGGTTGTTAGAATGTATTACTTTTTTGGTCACTACTAGACTGTGCTAAGTCTTACACATTGTACATTTAAGTTGGAAAAACTGGAAAATATAAATTACTGACATGGCTGGCAATAACATGAGCTATCACTACTAATCAAATCGTGTTGTTTCAACTAAAATGATTTCTGAGTTGTTGAAATAAACAATATTTAAAACGGGGTTCTAGATAAAGTTCTGTTTACGTTTACTTTCTTGAAATACGGTCAAGACAGTTTTTCCCCCAAAAAAATTCAAATATTAGGTGAAATTACCCAATATAAAAAAATGTTCAAAGTTGGTTGAAATGAGTCAACCATTTTTCTTTTTTTTTGTACAGTGTTAAAAAACAACAAAATATTGTGCGATAACAACTGATTTCAAATTATTTTGCAGCCAATTTACAGCTTGCTGAGATCCCTGAACCTCAGTTTGAAAGCCCCTCCCTTAGACATCCCTTCTACTCTTTTGCCAATGTAAATCTAATCAGTTCACTTCCCTCCTGTGTCCCCATTGTAAAAAGACAAAGCAAGAAAAACCATCGAAATGAAAATTCCTTACCCGTCCGTTTGTCTCAGATCAAAGCGGAAGATGTTTGGACGACGAGATTCTTCCAGCCTGACCTCTGCAGACCACCGTCTTCGATCAACGCCACAAACCTTTGTAACCCCCAAAGGTAAAAGATCTGCGAAAAGCGAGCGCTTCAAGATGCTGCTGCTGAGAAAGGGGAGTCGTTTACAGTCGTCCTCCCGTCTATCGGCTGTTGAGCGCCTTCGCGTCCAAGCTACGTGCTTGTGCCCGGCAAACGCTCACCTCGCACTTGGTGTGTCACAAACATACCCAAACATGACCACATCCTTGGCTTCTTCCTCTCTTGCCACCGCTCCCTGGTCAGCGAGAAGGCCGATTGGTCACCGCCACTTTGCTGGCCCTATGACTGCAATCGACGAGCGGGAAGGGGAAGAGGAATAAAATGAACACTACTCACAGAAAATTTGGTTTTCACATCAAATTTCAGGATGAACTTCTGTCCAACTGTTGTACATTTTGACATTCACCAAATTGTGAAAAAATATATTGAAAGAGTTCAACATGTGCTTATTCAAAAGATTAAATAAGTCCAATTAAATTCATTCAAAATGTTTGTAGTCCTTCTTAGGTTCATCCTGAAAATTTACCCTAAAATCAAAATATCCTTATGTATCTACTAAGTCTCAGAAGACTGACAATCATGCTTTATCATGGTTTTATTTCCCTTTGTTACATGGACTTGAGATCAATGTTTGAGCATCATCATTTTCTCAAAAATGTGTAATTTCGGCTAGAGCGCAATGTAATATTGAGTTTGAATGTGTGTAAACAAGTTGCTTGTGTTTATCTGCTGTACTGTCATCCACTCACACAAACGGAACCAGGGTGGAACCTGTTTAGTAGCAATAAAACTGGGTTTTAGGTATAGTATTAATGAAATAATAATGATGATGACGATCATGTAAGACATCATGCAAAGTGATGAAAGGATTGTTTTTTTTAAAAAGTGCTAAATAAAGAAATGAATCCTGACATTTATTTCTTTCACAGGTTTTACATACATTAATTGAACAGAATGAAACCTGTTTTTTGGCCACAATTTAAATAAACAAAAAAATAACGTAAAAACATATGAATTCTACTGTACAATAAAATAAACATTGACATGAACTAGCATGCTAACATTCACAAGAAAAAGCGCTAACTGCACATGTATGTGCTTTGCTTGGCTAAGAACACGGAGATAGCGACTTGCACAGGTTCCTTGTAAGGTGGGGCTAATCAGGAAGGTACCTAACACAAAAAGCAGCACATTGTCTCAATAGCACTAAATAAATAAACAGATCATGTAGAAGCTTGCAGTGAGCATTTGATAGTGAATAATATGCAATCTTTCTAATGAAGTTCGATATGTTTAATCTTTCCACAAGTGTTTTATTATTTATTTTTTTTAGACAGACCTTTCCTTTATTTGTTGTGGTTTTCAAATATTATTTTTGTGATTTTAGTAAAAACTTGTAGATAAAAATGTGCCAAAAAGTATATCATTTGCACTAAAAAAAAAAAAAGTAAAAAAAGAAAGTCGATTTGTATTTAACGTTATTGGTTGAAACAATGTCTGGCGAAATGGTTAGCCTCAAAACAATTTCACCTGACCAAATCTGGTCCTCTTTTTGTCTTCAACAATTATTCTAGAATTGTTTTACGTGCAATGCAATCATTCTTTAAGTTTCCTATTTCATTTCCTGTATTTCAACATTTTTTTTTTTAGCACATTGCAAAGGTCAAATTGTCCATCATGTATTTTTGAAGAATGGTTAGCCAATGAATTTTAATGGCCACGTGTACTTGCAATGTAACGTTTTTTTCAGGTGCTACTTGGGGTAGAAAATTTGAGGAAGGTTTTACATTTATGTACAATAGTAAGAGAATTCCATTAAAATGGCGCCTCTTAGAGGATATAAGGGGCAATCACGAAGGAACTTGAGAACATGAGAGCATGAGTACTTTTGCCACTTTTAGGATTGGTAATAAAGGGGAACAGCTAGGCAACAAGGAACCGATATCATTTCAAAGATTTAGTTTTATGGTCTCGGATTCATTTTTAAAATCACAACAGACATTGTCATTTTGACCCATTCAAATCCCAGTTTGTTGGCACAACGCGCAAGATTTCAAATGAAGGTTTTATGTACTACTGAATTCCACTTCTTAAATTAAAATGTAATTTTACATTGTGGTCAGGTCAGCTCAGGCTGTCCGTGCACTTAAATTTGCTCATTCATGCTTTGCTAGATAAATTCCTTCTTGGCGAAACGACAGATGAAATTGCTTTCTTGTCCGAAAATTTATAGATTACGCCTTCTTGTAGAAAACATAATGTTCAGTCTAGAATAAAACCCATTTTCCGCATTGTGTGAGCCAATAAATAAAACTGTGAGAATTGAATTCTGATGAATTGGGAGGAGCTGTACGACGCTGTGATTAGTCACTCCCCAATAGGTGATTTTTTTTTTCATGTGATTGGTAGCATACAGTGTAGGGAAGAGAATGGTGTCACACACAATCAAAACAGACTGATGTGTTTCAACATTGTTGGTTTGTGAAGAGTTGTTTTCAAAGTTTTCGCGTTCTGTCGTGCACGTGCAGCTTTGCGCTCCTCTCCTTCCTCCTTCCTCTTTGGAGGAGGAGTACGAGAAGGTGGACCTCGTGGAGAAGTGGTCAGTCTCAATCGACTTGACACGTGGGTGAAAATGAAGCTGAGGAGAAACTAACCCGCATCAGGGCGCCTGCAGGTGGATATAAGACCTTTTGGGAAGTGACACCTGGACCCGACACACCCGGCCAAGGAACTCGAGAGAGCGCAAGACAAGAGGAAGACGTGCTGGAGTGGATGGGGTAAAAACGTCAGATAAAATCAAACTACAGTATCACAGTACTATTACACAGTAATAATAATACTTTTTTCAAATAGGATAAGTTGTTTTGTTTTTTTTTTACTGGGCATAACCAATGTGGGTCAATCCATAATTGAAGGATGCTTTAGGCACCAATTGTTTTTGTTTTAAATAATTTATTTGATGAATTATTCTCTTTTGAATAAGGTTTTCAATTGTGTAGCATATAATTGGACTCCAAACAATTCTCATGATATTTGTGTTTTTTTTTTCTTTAATTTTGGAGTAGTTTGCTTTTACAAATTTTCAGTTATCTGTACAACACTGAAAAATGTATGTCATTTACATATTAATAGTTTCTTTTAGTACTATTGTATTTTTAGTATCAGGGATGGGCGAGTTCTGATACCAGGTATCTGTATCGAGGAGATAGATGGCCAAGGTATCTGTACTTTACTTAGGTAAATCTCTTTAAAATAATCTGCCTGTTTTTTTGTTTTGGAAGGGGGGGTGTATCAAAAGTCCTAATGGTATCAGTACTTGGTATCGATGTCAAATATCCCTATTTAGCATTTTCTGTAATTACAGTAACAATTGCAACAAATGACAAGTGACTGCAAAGAAAAGTCAATGAAGGATTATAGGAATATAAAATATGTTAAGAAATGACCAGTTCTCATAGGCACCTGTTTTACTTGAATTTGAAGGTGTATTTTTGATTGGATGATTTATGTTGTGTTGTTTCATTTTGTTTTACCCAGAAATTACGTGACACTTTTTCAGATCTCTGGATTTAAAATTTCTCGCTTTTTTGTCGCTACTCAGGTCAAAGGGGTGATTCAAACCTTTTAACATCTTGATACTGTTTCCTAACCCATTGCTATTTTCACAGTTACATTCGAAGATTAGGTCTGTCAGCAATTTCCATGATGTTGTCATTGTGTATGATGCGTGTCTGTGTGTGTCATCAGTGAAAATGATCCGGTGGCTGTCAGTGAAGCTGATTCTGCTGCTGTTTGCCGGTTGTTGCACTGGTGATGCCTTGTTGAACAGCTCCGGTCACCAGGATACTCGCAAAATCCTCAAATTGTTGAGCCACAACTCCAATGAAACATGGACGTCGACACAGAGACTCAGCAGACACCGGGGAGAGCTGCACAAAAAGAGCAGGTCCAGCGTTCAACTAGGTCTGTAATTTTCAAGTCATTGTCACTGTTGAGTTGAGTTAAGTTCAGTAGGGCCGATATAGGAATGTCTTGAGGTACAAGCCTCTGGGACTATGGCATTTTCCGGACAAGAATGCGAGATTAAAGTTAACACATATTGGGGTGGGCTAATTAATAGTGTCTATGCTGTGTAGTTAGACCAGTAATTCTTAGACTTTTGTGCAATATTTTTTTCAGCCTAGCACCCCCAACCAGCGCAGAGCATTTTTTCGATAAAAGAAAACTTAAAATAGAACGCTGTGCCATCCGTGTCTGATTTATAAAACTCTGGAACTACTTTTGTTGCGTTATCTTTTCTTGTATTTTATGCAGCAACTCCAGAAGATAGATTGTGTGCCATCATCTATTTAATTTCTGGTTTGTCTGTTGGAAAATTGCCATGCAACATTTATGTCATGACAATGCGCATCTGTATAACCTAACAAAATAAAGGTATACTGGATAACGTTTTGCAAAGGAGTCATTACAAGACAATTTAGCGATAAGTTGTGTCATGTTCCAATTAATTTGCTCTTAATTTGAAAAGCAAACTCCTGTATATAGTTCTGGTCACAGCATTTAATGAGATCTGCTCATACCTGAAAGAAACCCTGTTACAGTCTCATGTACCCCCTGAAGTGCCTTCACGTACCCCTTAGGACACAGGTGTTGAACTCCAGTCCTCGAGGGCCGGTATCCCGCATGTTTTAGAACCCTCTCGCTCAGACACACCCAATTCAAATAGTCAGGATCATTTTCAAACTCCTGCAGAGCTTGCCAATAAGCTAATCATTTGAATCAGGTGTGTTGGGGAGAGAAAACCGGAGAACGCCTTAGGAAAACACATACTGTACTCCCATTTGAGAACTACTGCTTCAAACCGTGGATACTTGAACATGAAAAATGCAGCAACACAAATGGAAAGGCAAGATAACAACACAGATTCTTCATCATCTCCGAAAATAACAGATATTACTGATGTGCTGAGAAACTGTCTCCATGGAAAGTATTTGTCTACATTTGTCTTATACCTCCCATGGGTTGTAGAAAATGCACCAGCTGGTCTTTTAAGGATAAGAAGAATCTGGAAACAGTGATCCATAATTTGATCAACACATTATGAGCATAGTCTTGATAATGTAGCTTCTACAGGAGGGACAGAAATAGCTGTCACTTCCTACAGACGGCCTTAGGGTTAAATTAAGTCGTTCATCAAGTAGTCCAGTTTTCAAAATGGGAAGATCTGATAAATGTTGTGGTTTTTAAGATTTCAAAACTGGCAAGCAGCGAACATCGCTTAGTTCTGTGCTTATAATTCTCAAAGTTATTTTTTTACACCACGATGGCAACATTAACATACAGTCCTGTAGAAGGTATAAAGTATAAAGAAAAACAAGTCAAGGTCAATATTTGTCAAAAATAAATTTCATATTATTGTAAGGCAGCGTAATGTGCTAAAATATGGCATAGTGATTGCAATGATTCCATTTCCGTTTTGCTTCAGCGGTTCAGAGCAGAGACCTGCAACATAAAGACAAGATCATCAAACACCTGACAGGTCTGGTTCTTCATACGTATGTGATCATATGCTAATCCTTTCTGTAAGATGCAGCTTTGCATGGAATTTAGTCGTCCCGTGCTTTTTTTTTTGTTCATGAATTATAATAATCATTTTCATATGTCACACTAAGAGAAAACACCTTTGTCCTCTTCAGGTCCTCTTTATGTCAACCCAAAGTGCAGAAGTCAATTTCGTAGGCTTTACCACATCAGAGACTGTGTGGTGCCAGCATGTGAGTCCCTCAGCTTGCACCCTGCACCGCTTTGAACCTACACTAGTCACACTACAACACTCCTGGCATTTGTATTTCAGTGCTGAACATCCATCAACAATCCAATCCTGAAGCTCTTTGCTAAGCTGTTGCGCAAATAAGCCAGCTTTGAGTCGCCAATGCCACACTAACAAGCGCAAAATGTTCCTAATGCTTTGTAAAAACACATTTCACCCAACAATCCTGTCTTCTCTAACTCAATTCTGTAAAGTTCTAGAGGTCTGAGACTTATCATTTGGAGGGTCCACAACAATAACCTGAGATGATGGATAATTTTCTAACCATGCAAACAACAATACACAAAACAAACAAACTACATCAATTAAATAATATGATGTGAGTAACAAGCTTTAATATGATTCGGGCAGGTCCTGTAATTCTGACATATTTGTTGACAACATTTTCCATTGAGGATAAATAATAGCTTTTTTGCAACATATAAATGACCGTTATGTCTTGTTCATCCCCTTGTTCATGATCATTCATTCATTATCTGATTGCCTTCCCTTAAACTCGTCCCTTGTCATCAGGAAAACGAGATGTAAACGATTCCATACATGACATCTGCTTCAAGTTAAGAGTCACTTTTTTGAAAAACGAAACATATAAAAATAACATAAGAAATGTTGCAATAACAACAATAACCGCATTGCTAAGATGGCAACAGGATAGATAAATGTTGAACCCAATTGAACTGAATTTGGTTAAAGTGCCTGATAGTAATTCTACACTTAATTCCTTTTAAAACGATATATAATACACTGAGGTAGCTCAGAAACCGATGAATTTGCAGCAATTTGAAAAAGTTGAAGTCCCTAGTCTTGACGAAACCATGTTTAAAGTTTTGGCACGTTCATCTTTCAACAGTGCTCATGTCTACTAATCCCTTATTTTCATATATTTTGATTGCAATGTGAAATTTTTAGCTGCTGGGAAATGAATGACGAGACCCGAAGAAGGTTGTCAAACATTTCACATTTTTGTCAATAATAAAAACTCAAAACTGATCCCTGCGACATAAGCCCAAAAGACATCTATCCCTCCATCCATTTTCTTAACCGTTTGCACTCACTTGGGTCACAGGCTTGTCTTCCACGGCTTCTATGCCTGCCGTCTTTGAGCAGTAGGCGGGGGACACCCCTGGACGTGTTGCCAGCCAATCGCAGGGCACACAGAGACAAAGACAACACACACTCACAATTACACCTAAGGGCAACTTGGATTGTCCAGTACACCTACCCCGCATGATTTTGGAATGTGGTAGGAGGCCTGAGTGCCCAGGTGAGCACAGGGAGTACTTACAAACTCCTCACAGAAAGGCCAAGGCAAAGTTGAAATTGAACCCGCTACCTCTGAACTGTGAGGCAGACTTGCTAACCAGTCTTTTACTCTGCTGCCTGGTTTAATTTACTTCCGATGAGTTTCATTTTTTAAATATATGCAAAGGTGTATGAAAATATGTGCAAGGCAATACGTCGAAGCTGAAAACTGATTGGGCATAAGAAAAACAAACAAACAAACTCATAAACAACTGGGAGCCGGCAGCCAAGACACACGCTGTAAATTGGAAACAAAAGACAGTTGAACAAAAATTATTACCATTTCATGTAAGTTCATTATAAATGTAGATGTATGATAATTTTCGGGCCAACAGGGAATGACTTGAAGGCCCTGACTGCATGCCAATCTCACATTATCTGTCAAGCGTAACAGCCATCCATCCATCCATTTTCTATAGCCGCTTATCTTCACGAACGTCGCAGGCTCACTGGTGCCTATCCCAGCTGTCTTCGGGCAATAGGCGGGGGACACCCTCAACTGGTTGTCAGCCAATTGCAGGGCACACAGGGATGAATAAAATTCACGCACCCAGTCACATCTAAAGACAATTTGGAAGGTCCGATACACCTGTCATGCATGTTTTTGGAGTGTGGGAGGAATCTAGAGTGTCCTGAGAGAACCTACGCGGGCTCGGGGAGCGCATGCAAACTCTACCCAGGAAGGCCGAAGCGAGGCGGATTTGAACTCAGGTCCCTGAACTATGAAACAGACATGCTAACCACTGTTCCACCAAGTGCAACAATTTATGTCTTTTGAAATGGTCATTTTAGAAAGCGCACACTAGCTGTCACATCTGACTCCCTCTTCCATCTTATGACATGCACACACTCTTGTATAATGTCAGTTGTTTTCCTCTTGTGCAGATTTTAAAAGATGTGCTCGTCTACTGACGCGACTGGCCAACAGTCTTCGTTGCGCAGAGAGGTGAACGTTGCAACGGTACTGTATATACTGGAACATACAAATTCATTTACAACTGTGATTCGCACAAGGTGCTGTGGTAAAATATATGCATTGAAAAATTATCGGTGCCAGTTTTTCTTCAATTGTCTGAAAAACATTATTTTTGAGTTACAAACGTTTCCATGCTAATGTCTGTATAACAACTTTTTAGGGCAGTGGTGTCAAATAAATTTTTATTTTGGGCCGCATTGCAGTGATAGTTTCTGTCAGAGGGCCGGAATGACTGTGAATTCAAATACATTTTAAGTGTGTTGATCACACATTTAACAAGATTTGATACCAGAAGCCGGCAAAAACTGTTCAAAGAGATTTGGAGAATAAGAAAATGTTTGTTTTTCTTCCCCCAAATTTTTAAAAGTTAAAGACAACTTGCAATTTTGGTATTTTAGTCAGAAACCTGAAGTCACATCAGCATTTCAAGGGCCACAAAAAGTGAAGTGGCGGGCCGGATCTGGCCCCCGGGCCTTGACTTTGACACCTCTGTTTTAGGGCAGGCAGAACTATTAAATGCTCTTCTGCTGCATGTCATAAGGTACAATAACAGGTTTCTGTTCGATTAAATATGCCCTGATTTCACATTAAGTTCATTTGAGTAAATTAAGATCATCACTACAGTAACCCTCCTCTGTCACTGGAGTTACATTCCAAACGCTCACCACAATAAATGATATCCGCACTATAGAAATATCATTTTCTCTAGGGGCCTTTTTTTAAGCCTTTTGCAGTCCGACAACATGTACCTTGTTGCTTTTATACTAGGTTTGTTTTACGCTGTTTGGATGATTAAATTGGAAATGGTAATTCAATTAAATATTTCCTTGATTGTAAATTGTTTGTCTTATGATAATTTTAGATTGATGTTGTTGCTATATTTACAAAACAAGTTCATTTGTGAAGCAGTTAATAATTCGTTTTGGTGTTTTTACAAACAAAAAGAAAGTCCAATGAGAATCACTGAGACCGGTCGTATCGGCAAAATTTTACCAATACCCGCGCATAAATCTGAAACTTTCAAATAAGATGGTTCAATCACATGCCTGCCACCAGCTGGATGTTAGATTCTATTTCTTTGAACAAAAATAGGTTTTGAGATATTAATAGTTGTGGTTTTATAGTATTACCCAACAGCTCTTGCTGACTTCTGATTGGAACTTTAAAGGTCACAAAAATAGCCTCAACACTGACTTATAGCAAAAACAGCAGATGGCCAAACCAAGATCAATATCGGTGCTGTATTTTTTGGTTGCTTGCAGGCTTTACAGAATGATAGATTGTGGCTCACCACGAAGCGGAAAACATCATTTTCAGGATGAACATCAGACATCGCAAAGAAGATCAAATGTGGCACGAATGCTGTTTGTGGATGCTGCAGAACAAACACAAATACCCGCAAATGCGTCAATTTGAACACTTCTGTCGTGCCTTCTTTTTTTACCTTCAAGATACTCAAAATGCTTAACAATTCCCCTCACTCACCTACGGAAGAACAGGCATTGGGAGGTGGGGGTCCACTACCTGCTCACGGTTTCTTCAACATGGTCTCAAGAGGAGTGAAGATCCACCCTGCGGCATCTGGGTTGGGTGATGATCAGTGACGCTGGCAACATGGGCAAAAAAATGCATTTTTTTGGGAGCCCCTCCCCTAGCAATTTTCATCAATTTCCTTACATTGTGCCTCTACTGCCCCCAGATGCCAAACTCTGGTCACCTACCACCAGGTCTCACATCACTTGTCACAGGAACAGTCCTCTAGTCTAGAGGTTACCCACAACTGTGTGCAATAAGTGGTTAAATTACAGAAACGTCTTTTTTTTTTGTTAAAACGAGTAATTTTGATCATTTTCATAATCATATTGAATATTGTTCATTTGTCCTTGAAAATGTCCATGATTTTTTTTTTCCTTTCATTTAATGCAGGTTTGAAATAAAACAAAACAAAACAATTGTGAGACCTTGCCTAACACGTAGTTCAAAGAAAGTTGCTTGTTTCTTTCTTTCTTTTAACCCGCAACTTTTAGTCACCTCATTGATAATATTTTGGAATTTGGGTGTGTCCTCTTCATATGTGGCATGACAAACGTTTTGACCATCTCCTTGAATAGCAGGTGTATACTGTAGACAGAACCCCTATAATCTGGGCGTGTGATGAAGGCATTGAGGGTGGCACTATGTATTCACTTTGTCAGTCAGTCGCAACTCTACAGCGTCAGGTAGAACCACATTGCTGTGCTCATGTTGACTTTGCTAAAGCTCCATTTTAGATCAATGTTTCCATTGCTTCAACATCTTGAATCAACAAACAGAAGCTCCTCCTGACATGAATGTGCATCCAGTAAGGGATGACAAGTGCAAAGTCACAGTCCTGCATGCAAATCAAAGTGAAAGATAGCTACTGTTCTGGTTTTGGCCACGCTCTGCCTCAACTTCTCAATGTAATCATGTCAACAAATTTTGAATAGCCAGAAATGCCGGAAAGCGATTTTGAACACAAATGGTGGATCAGCACATGTAGAGAGACACAATACATGTCAATTGGCGACTAAAATTGCTCTTCATGTTTATTCACTAAAATCGGACTAACAGTAAAATACAATCGGATTCCTAAATTACGACAAAATGTATAATCATGCATAATATTGCAAAGGCTTAATATACACGATTGTATTCTGAACCGTAATGTCTCTGGAGACTTTTCACATTTTCTCCAGAGTAATCTGAGTTGACCATTGAGAGACAAGGGCTGCTACATAGGAGAGGGACAATCTCAAAGCTATTCTTTTACTGAACTTTCACTACTTTGTAACCCAGGTCACAAGCGACTGTCAGTTTAGTGGGCCCCACACTGTCTTTATTCTCATTTCTACTGAAGGTTTTGATGCCTATTTGGGGATGAAGACTGCTGTATTTCACATTTTTTTGACATGAACGTCTTGCTTGGAGGAACAGGAATAACAATTCGCGAATCTGGTTCAAAATAAAAATCAATAGAATCAAAATTTTGCACAAGATAGTCTTCATCTTCAGAGACATTCCCTTGTGAGAACATACATGGCTCTTGTTGTCAAAACACCTGCAGTGGTGCGTGCGTGCGAGAGTGAGTGAGTGAGTGAGTGAGTGAGTGAGTGAGTGAGTGAGTGAGTGAGTGAGTGAGTGAGTGAGTGAGTGAGTGAGTGAGTGAGTGAGTGAGTGAGTGAGTGGTGTCTCTCAGTTGCAAAGAAAGGAATAATCAAGCATTTCTGACACCCTTTGACCTCCAGATTTCTTGCTGTGTTAAATCTACCCAAACAGTTGTCATGATCTGTTTTTTGTTGTGGGGTTTGGGTTGTATAGTTTCAGTTATAGGTCCTCGGTGTTCCCCTCGTGTGCCATCACTAATTAACCTCACCTGTCGCCCGCGTGTTCCCTCCAGTAAGTTTCCCCGCCCATTGTTGTCCCCAGGTGTCTTGCGTCTTAATTAGTTCTGTTAGTACTTAAGCCCCAGTGTTTTGCCGCGTCCCTTGTCGGGTCATTGTTCGTCGTTCCCCCGCTGCCTCGTCTCACGCTCCTGGTACCGGTCACTCCCGTGCTGCCTCCCGTCCCTTGTTGCCCTTCGGTAGTTTCAGTTTAGCGATTTGGTTTGTAACTTGTATTTTTCGTTTCTTTCAACCCAGCCCTTTTTGTCATTAAATCACCCCCACGTAAGCCTACCCCTGTCTGCCCTGCATTTTTTGGGTCCCGCCTGTTCCGCATCCCGCACTCCTCTAACCGGCATGTCTCATCGTGACAACAGTATCTCCAGTATGTTGTATGAATATGTAGCGCGTGGTTGCAAATATGTAAGATGTTCATATTATGTGTTGATTTTCACTCTAGGCAAATAGGAAAAGTTTCATAACAAAAAATGCTTTCAACTACTTTTTCTACATCTTCAAATTTTAAAATGGGTCAATTTGACCCTGGAGGGTTAAAACGATGCTAACCACTGCAATTGAGAGTGTAATTAATTTGTGTCTTATTTTGCCAGACATGTGCCAAGAGTCCATCAAGGCACATGTGAATGATTGGTTCCTAAGGCATATTTTCCAAACTGTCTCTTTGCAAGACAATTGAGAATTTTTCAAAAGTGTGACCAGTACTTTCGAAGACAAATTTGACCTGTAACGGTCAAATAGACATTTCACAAAGAGTTATGGCCTCAAGTGCAGATGCATAATAGTCAAGTCACCAGACTTGTGCATGACAATTTGTCTGAACATTTTTTAACAGCCTTGACATCCATTTTTTGGGAAGTAAAAAGCTCTTTTTTTTTTTATCACGTGTAAAAACTTCAGTACACTATTAGAAACACTAGAAAAAAATGAGACCACAGCGGATCTCACTCTTTTTTTCAATATATGTTACAATATGTTAGAATTTATTTAAGACTTTGTAGAACTTAAAACCATCAATATCTGATTTATTATACCTTAAAACTACATTTGCAGCCGTATTTTCAGTTATATATTTTTTTTTTATTTAGCAACTCCATGTAACACCATGCTATTTTATTTCTGGTTCGTCTTCCAGAAACGCGTGCCATCAATGGCAATTCGCATCCTTATAAAACAAAAGAAAGACATACAACATTTTGGAGTCACTAACACAATTTAGCAATAAGTTGTTTTAACTTATTTGCTCTTGATTTGAGAAGAAAATGTGTTATCCTTGTTACAGCAAAAAAAAAATCAATTTGCTGATACCTCCAGAAAACTTGTGAGAATCTTACATACCCCCTCGAGTGCCTCACAGGAGCTGCAGGCTTGCTGGTATCTATCCCAGTTGATTTGAGGCAGTAGGCGGGGGACACCTTGAACTGGTTGCCAGCCAATCGCAGGGCACGTCGTGATGAACAAGTGTTCACGCACCTGATCACACATACAATTGCCAAGCATGTTTTGTGAAAGGAAACCAGAGAACCCACGCGCGCTCGGGAAGAACACGCAAACACCACACAGGAAGTCCGAAACAAGGTGGATTTGAACCCGTCCCTGAACTGTGTGCGCCAACCACTGCACCACCGAGCCGCCGTCTTGAAAACAACAGTGATAGATATTAAGCACCTAAGTCCAAACTGTGAATTGACCCAGATGAGCAAGCAACATCCCGTCATCATCAGCTGCGGCTACCTGGCACGTGACTCTCAAGCTCACTGGTGACTGGCTTCAGAGAGAGCTGACGACGCGGCAGGTGAAGCGGAAGTGAAGGCACACGTTTGTTGCGCTAGCACAACCTGAAGAGACGCCGTGGAAAAGTAAGTTTCTCAGCATTCCAGTTTTCCATCACTTCTTTATTTCAGATCGGGACGCGCAGGATATTTTTATGTGCGTTCTGGTCAAGTGACGTCAGAGTGCTACCACGGAGAGGTTTATATACAACGCAGTATGACAAATTCATCAATACCTACAGAGATGCTTGATAGTTAGTTTGATTTCATGAAAGATCAATACTAACATTTGACGGGTCGAAATCAACAGATGGGCTTTCAAATTCCCCCCGCCACAATTCTCTTCATACTTTGTGCAAGCTTTCTTTCATCGGTGTTTTACTGAATGTTTGCCTTCATGTAATTATCCGGTTATTCAAGCTTTACAGCGATTGTATTTTAGCTGAAACAAAAATTGGCACAGTTTTTTTTGTGCATTTATCAATCATCTGTTCTTCAAATTTGCTTTGCTTCTGACAAATATACCCCCTCAGTTCGAGATTTTTTTTTTTTTTTTTTTTGGGGGGAGGGGGGGGGGGGGGGGTTGGGCGTTAATTGCGGTGTTGTAATCGAGGTTCAGCTTGAATGAAACGCATTATAGCTTCCACACACAAGGTTTGATTCATCATTGCTCCGATAGTGACGCATAGTCATTTTAAAATAATAACTAGATATTTTCCAGTCTTAAAAAAAAGAAAAGATATTTTCCAGTCTTTTTTGGCTTGTGACTGAGAAGCTGATTTGCCACAGGGTGGTGCTGTCTTCTCCTGTTTACATACAACAGTTGCCTGTGCCTCATTGTTTACGGAAAACTCTGACGAGATCATTGTATCGTTGTTTTTCATTTTGCTTTTGCCGTGTTGTGGTCCGTTACAAAAATAGTTCGGCAGCCTTGCCCTAGAATGAACTTGTTTGTTTACATGACTTCTAACTGTCACACGCCAGTGCCCTCCAATGCTTAATCTAGATGAGAATAGAAACACTAGAACTATCCCAGTCAGAAACTGTGCTGTGGAACTGGAAGTGCACAGTAGCGATCTAGCACTGACGGGCTACGCTTAGAACTGTAACTAAACTGTCGATCCTGCCCGGCCAGCCTGTCAACATTCCACCTGCTTCAGCAATACATTCCTCTGGAAAATCTACAAGATCTTTTTATGCTTAATGATCCTCATCCAACATGCAGCTAAAGTGTTACTGGCTGTAAATGTCTTGCCGATCTACAGTTAAATTTTCATTTAACTTCAAGTCTCTCGAGATGAGAAAATCCACCATAGAGTTTAACTTTGACCTGTGACTAACAACAGCTATGCCACTGTGTGCAGTGAACAGCCTGATTCCATCTGACTTAAAGTCCGAGGTCAAGAAAGCCACCAAGATCCTCCGAGGATTCACTGAAATCTCCTCCGGGAATGGGCCGGACAAACTCATCCCAGGTAGGGCTTTCCCCGAGACAGCTGCAAGTCCATTCAACTTGTGTGACACTTTCAATACAACTTGTCTAAAATAAGTGGCAAAAACAAAGCTACTAATGCGGCAAACCAAACTTATCTCACCTTCTTGTGCCACTGCTATTTTGGGTTTAATACTATTAAATCTGATGATGCCTCTTGGCAAATTTCAGTTATGGGAGCCAAGTCTGCACACTTACAATGTCTCCACAACAACAGTCATCATTCATTTACTTCCACTTTTTAATTAATTCAAATACCAAATCAGATGCAGAAAAGCAAAACAACATAAATCCTAGGTGAACTCAATTTAGGCTAGTTTCACACTGCAGTCTGAAGTGAACCAAGTCCGACTTTTAGTCAAGAGTTGAATACTTGTACTGGTACCAATGAATGGTATCAAATAATAGTTGTCAATAACTATTCTTAATGTTTAATAACCTGCCAATGTAAAAACAATACTGTATAACAAGTGAGCAACGCAGAAAGAGAAAAATTCAGGGCCTTTACACCACCGCTATCAAAACCAAGGCTCGGGGGCTGAATCAGGGTCGCTGCTTCATTTAATGTGGCCCCTGAAGGCAGTTCACATCTGTCGACTTCTTGTTTCTTTCAAATTGTCTCCACTTTTATCAACCCTGAGATATGAAACATTGCAAGTATATCTTTGTTCCAAAACCTTTCGTTAGGGTTGGTTCACCAAGGTTCTGATGTCAAAAGCTATCCATTAATTCATTTTGTATAAGTGATAAAAATAAAATGATCATAGACATTTATATGGGTTCACATTTGTATACAGTCATCCTTCAGAGGGGCATCATTACCGCGACCTTACCCACAATAAACATGATTTTGACTTCACAGCTTTACATCACAATAGACGACAATGTTTGTGCAAAACTAGTTTCACATCTGTATCTATGTTAAGTTGTTTTTTTGTTGCGCGTGCAGCGAGTGTGATTGCATCAGCCGAGGGGCTCGCCATCATCTCGGTGGTGAAAGCGGGCTTTGTGATCACGGCCAGAGGAGGCAGCGGCATTGTCATCGCCAGGCTGGGTGACAGACGTAAGATTCCAGAGTTTTATTGCCATATGCATAGTAATACCACACAATTAAATTCTTATTCTGTTCACTTCCCTGAGCAGACGACATTTCATAATCGAGCAAGTAGTAAGGTAGACAAAAAAACAAAAACAAAAAACACAGTAATAGAGCAATAAGGGCAGTAATAATTAACCACAAACACATGAATAGACTTACATTCTGAGCATATTATGGAGTAGATTGAGTGGAAGAAACTATATACATATGAGGAAGATAGAGCTAAATATCATGTAGTGCAAAATATTATGTATTTAGCAGCTTTCCTGCACTGCTCAGGGTTTGTTAGGTGCATGTGTGCGTGTGGCAAAGTGACTGGTGATGAGGCAGATTAGTGTGTGAGATTTGTTCAGAATCCGAATAGCCTGTGGGTAGAAGCTGTTTGCCAGCATGGCGGTCCTGGCTCTCAGGCTCCTGTAGCGTCTGCCTGATGGCAGCAGTTCAAACAGATTGTATTGTGGGTGGGTATTGTCCCTGGTGAGGTTGTGAAATCAGCGCGTGTTGTGCACGCTTCTGTGCACAGGTTGGTCGGCTCCTTCTGCTATTGGCATCGCCGGCCTGGGCGGCGGCTTTGAAATTGGTGTGGAGGTGAGTTCTTCGAATGGCATTTCAAGAATGTCTGGGGACAGGTTACCGTGTTTTTGCTCATGTTGAATATCCACTTCACCATCTTGTTCACCTCGCCATCTTCTCCAGGTTTCAGATCTGGTGATTGTCCTTAACCATCGGCGGGCCATTGATGCGTTCACAAAGGGTGGGAACTTGACGCTGGGAGGAAATTTCACCGTCGCTGTGGGTCCGATGGGCAGGTTAGTTGTATTGAAGTGAGAGAAGCTTATGTCATCAGTGTTATTTTTGCAATGCTAACACCTTTCATGCAAATGAAATCGGAATGTTTTATGTGGCCGGCAGGGTTTTTTCCCTTTTTTTAAACGAGGGTCAGTTGCTTCCATTCCCAAAGGCAGGTTCTCACTTTTTGGGTTCCTACTGGAAGTAATTTTTCAGCTATTTGCACTGGGATATATCATGGGACTTTTTTTTTTTATGTTCGAACCCAAATATTCATGCTCTTTAACAGGAAAAAACCTGGTCAAATGATCACATTAATAATTGTTGATTGCCACAAACCGACGTGGACTGATTTCACTAAATTATATTTTATCTAATGTCTGAAAAGCCATCCTGCAGACAACTGTGTATAAATCAAAACTAGTGCTGGAAAACATAAAGCAATCTATCCATATTATTCAATGTTTTTGCATTTTCAAAAGGGTAAATGGATAAATAAATACCTACACTTGACATGGCTATGAAGAAAGGAGAGTTAGTTCAGAAAGGCACCATCAGTGTTACCTTTGAATAGTTTCATTCATCAAAGACAGTTCAGCCTCAGAATATTGATACTGTTACATGTGGATTGTTAACTGTGTCTTGGCTTTGATCACGACAACATACAGGTCAGGTCATCTCTCTACCTGCACTTCATTGACAGTAGTCTTTTGTGGTTGAAAATGAATAGTCATCTCCAAATAGGAGTGATTTTATTATACTACCTACCCCACACATACACTTGAAATGTTTGCACGAATCACTGCGGAAGAATCCTAACAATTCTTGTCCCTCCAGGAACATGGAGGCCGATGTTACACTTCGAAAAATGGCCGCCGTCTACACGTACTGCAGGTCGAGAGGGTTGTTTGCCGGCATATCTCTGGAGGGCTCATACCTCATTGAGCGCAAAGAGACCAACCGCAAGTAGGACAACTTGACAGACAATACTTTTTGCTTTCTTTGTTTGAATTCCAATTCAATTTTTGGTGTGACCTTGCAGGTTCTACTCTCGGGATTTGCGAGCGTCTGGCATTTTGAATGGCGACGTGGACCCACCGCCGGAGTGTGACTACCTCTATGATATGTTGAACGCCTACACAGAGGCCAATGGGACGGACTTGAGCAGCAGGAATGTGGCCACAAAGGTAAATCGCAAAAAACTCACAGGGAAGAGAGAAGTATGTGGGATTTTTATTTCACTTATGCACTGGCAGCAGAAGTGGCAAGGTCACACTATGTAGTTAAAGTTACTGTAAAGTGAAAATAATGGGTAAATTTGACACCCAAGAGAAGTGTTGGCAAAAATACTAAATTTGAATCATTTAAAAAATGCATAAAAAACAAAGGCTCAAAATCCTGAATAATCAAGCCATCGTCCCTGCTCTCAAAGGCTAAGGATGTGTCCGATGAATACGCGCAATCTCTACTTCGCTTAAGCCCCTATTCCAGAGAACATTTGCAAGTGTTGACGAATGTCGCGAATGCACGTACGTTAGGGATGCAGCAGAGGTTGTTTAAGGTTGCAATTCTTCTGAAGACATTCGGAAACAAGCTAAATGGTTCTGAAAGTCTTGTTTTTGTGTCACAAGCAGATTTTGAACATAATTCCTTGGGATAGAAAAACAATAAATTCGACTGAATATTTCAGCGTGTCGACGGGAGCGATCTGTCGGGGTTCGCTTAGAGTCGGAATTGTTCAAAATGCAAATGAGACTGAAACTGAAATGATGAAAAAATGTTTGACACTGTAGCTCCACAAGTGGGGAGCTTGCGCTCGATACTTCCGAAAACACCATATTGTTGACCTCAGGGCCTTAATAAATCGAGTCCTCGGCTAAATTTTAGAACTGAAGATGTGTTTTGGATAACTCTCATTTGTCTGTTTTCAGTCATCACAACCTCCGGCCAGACCTCCAGCTCCTACTCCTTCGCGAGCCGCAGAAACCTCGTCGAACCCAGACGATTTTGGTAAAACTGCAAGTCCTGCATGTACTTCACATTGACACCATCCATGTAGAGGCATCCTTACTGTACTTTCTGATCCACATGCAGTATAGAATAAAAATATTTGTCTCTATCATCACCATAACCATGACAACATTTCTGCATTTGTAGGTGCTACAGGTCAACGGTCACTCTATCCTAATATCTCTATCTACAAATCCGACCCTTCAAGTAAGTTGGTTTGCACCGGCGGCTGTATTTGATCCTGCGGCACCCCTAACTGGGTGTAGCTTATAATCAATAACTTGATTTATTCTGGGGATGGTGGGCTTTCTGTTTCAGATCAGTTTCCCTCCAGAACAGCTCCATACCCTGGTAAGACAATTTTTTATCCATGTAACAAATAATTAAATATGGGCATCATCGAAAAAAGGGATGGTTTGAACAAGCCATCACAGTTTGAATTTTCAGTTACGTGAGGTGAATTTCTTGGGACAAGGAACAGTGGGCGTAACTTACAATTCGACTAGTTGATTTGCAGTTGGAGCTGGTGGAAATTCAGATGTAATTAACATGATCAAGGAAGCACTGGCTAAATAACAGAAGAGTCTCGCAATATTCTCTGCAGTACATCACCCACATGGTTTAGCCTTCATACGCACCAGTTTCGCAAGATTAACTTCTCTTTTTGTATCTAAAGAGTATCAGAAAAAAAAATTCTACCTGCACAACTCCAAAAGAAGTTTTTGTCATTTTAGCTCACCTGGAATTATCATGACGCCATTGTTTGTGTCTGTGTGTTTTGTTTGTTTTCAAATATTCTATCCATGAGGAGGAGCGCCAGTGGGTGGAGCTAGCGAAACCCTGGTGGTCACTGCGGTCCACGCGTTTGCTGGTCAGCAGCCTGGTGACCTGAGCTTCAAACCCGGCGATCGCATCACCATCATCACCAAGACAGAGAACCAGTACGACTGGTGGGAGGGGCAACTGAATGGGCGAAAAGGCATCTTTCCTGCAAACTATGTCACTTATTGACCGCCGCCACCTTGCGGGTAATGGGAGGATACTAGCTGCACATCGGTTCAGGTACTATGGCGAGCCATTTGAGCATTCAGTTATCCGTGTACTAGTAAGCGATTTGTTCTCACCTGTAAAACAGTTCAGTCCAGAACAGCAGAAGAGCTCCATGTTAAAACTGACAACTGCTTGAAAAATTGTCCATATAAAACATTCTGATTAATACTTAATTTGGAAGTAAAATCCACCAGTTTTTATTTATCTTTGTCATTGGGTGTAGCCTAAAAATGATATCTGACATGCTCAGACCACCAATCACATCTCACCTTTGTTCTGACTCTGAGTTAGGTCATGTGAAATATGAGCTGTGATCGGTTGTTACCTGAGCTCTAAGCAATTCTGGCATTTTCAGTCGACCGCATGAGGCTGATGAATGAAAAAAACAAAAACATTTTGCCGCAAAATTCATATTCCACAACCACATTATTAATAAGAATGACGTGTTGAGACTGCATTGCACATATCGGACTTACACTTTAACATCTAGTTCTTCACTAATAAATGCATAGACCTGTACACAGTTTTGCCTCACTAGCAGTAGGTTTGGTCTACTGGTGCATAGAAATGCCATATAATCCTAAAAGAGCATTACTTTGTAAAGTCATGTCTTACGAGTGAGTACTTTAAGTGGACTGGTGCATGTATATAGAATACATGCTCAAACAGCTTGCTAAAACTGGTAAAGACGTTCTTCACTGGTCAACCATATATTCATTCAAGTCATTTCGCTTCTGCTGCTTTCAACAAAAACATCATTTTTACCTTTACAATAAAAGCATTTTTCAATCGAAGAACTTGAATTGATTCAAGTTGCAAACACTTGAACTAGCACTTTCACATTTGTTATGAGCAAATTTTGGTTCCATACTTTGCGCCGTCTATTCCATGCAGCACTGAATGATGACACTTGGAATCCTTTTTCAATTAATTAATACAACCATTCATTCACCACCCATATGTGTTTGCTTATTATAGTGTTTCAAGACATAAATCAGACAAAGTACAAGAATAGAAGTGGCTCATTATCAAGGAAACACGGCTGTTTCACGCTTCCTGTTGCTGTGTGCTTGCCTTTCCTCTGTTGCGCCCACAACAGCCGGCAAGGTTTGCAAGCTTACTGGAAAGACAGTGGATGTTGAGACTTGAGATGTAGCCATCTCAAATGTTTTTTTGATGTTTTTGACTGGTAATGTGAATATTTTAATTGGCTATTGCTTTTGCATATATTATTTACATTCCATTGACTAAATCAATTGGACTGACTGCACAATCCACATGTGATGAAATGATGACAAAAAAGATTTATTATAGGTTATTATTATTCATGGGTGGCTACGAGTGGATAATTTAAGTTTGGCTTTAATTACACAAATGAATTGATTACGTTGACATTTTACCAATATTTACATGCAGTGTTAGCTTCACTTTTGTCGTCAAATAAGTTTTGTGGCTCCCAGTGTTTTGTTTTGTTTTTTTCCCTGTCAAAATGGCATGGGTGTCCCAACTTGGTTGTTGAAGGCCTCTCACCCTACATGATTTTGATGTTTCTGTCCCCCAACACGCCAGATTCAAATGATCAGCTCGTCAAGAAGCTCAGCAGAAGTCTGTTGATGATTCTGATCATATGTATCAGATGTCTTGGAGGACAGAAATATCAAAACACATGCAGAGTAGCGTCACTTGACCGGGTTTGGACTCTTAGGCTGAATGAACCATGAATTAATATAAAAACACTTACCCACTGAGCCTATCTAGATAAAGATACATACTACATAAATATTCTTAAAAGTAAATAAAAATAGTCTTCCACATAAAATGAAGTGACCCTACCCAAGTTTGCGATTTCAACACTACACTGCAATGTATTGTCAATTGTTCAGCCTTTATTGACTTTTTTAAAACCTTTCTCGTCAAGTATTTGCGTAAGGGAATATATTAAATTAAAATTTCGTTAGATATTAAATTAGAGTCTAAATAAACTACTTGGATTCAAACATTTATCATTTTTATGTCACTGTTCTGACCTAATAGTCCGCGTTTTGCTAACAACTATTAATTGCGCTTCACTGCCCCCTAGTGGTCTTGTGGTCCTATACAAGTGCTTAAATGAAAAGCACACACATTTTAGCCATTTTCAGCAATTAAAGACTGTCTACATGAAATGTCTCCAAGGTTTTTTTTTTTAGGTACTGAAAAATAATTCATTTTTTAAGTTAATTACAAACGGTATATTAACCTTTTAGTTTTCACTGCTAAAAATGTGTACTGTCCAACTGTCTGTGCGCTCACCTCTCGAGGGGATGTTGAGTTGGCCTGAGGCAGTCGTCCACCGAGTCAGGAAGCGAAGTGCCGCTCGTCTCAGGAAGCAGCAGACATAATCCGCAGCCCACGATTGGCCCGCTGCTGTATATCAGCATGGCGGCCAATGAGATGCTTCCTTTGGAGTTGAGCGGGAACAAAGTGCTGACAAGACAGCCGAGCCGGAAACACAAGTTGACAAGTGACACGCAACGCTGCCTGCACCCAAAACACGCAAGACATTCTTATTAGTACAACAAGTTCATGAACTCCCGGGTCGTCCATCGTGCCGGTGTCACCTGACCACTGTGGGAAACAACTCGATGCTGTACAGAGCCAAGATGAAGATTGTGGCAAGAATGCAGAATTTGCCCAGCAGTGCCAAACTCATCACAAGCACCGTGTCACCTGCAGAATAGAAAAGTGCTCATTATTGCCCTTTGAGTTCCATGGCACATAGCGTACGCCTGCTGCGAGAGATGATGCAAGTACTTTGATTTAATTTGTACTATATGGTACGAAAAAAAAAACACCTTTTGCCACTCATGACTGTGGGTTTGACGTAACATGGCCAGATCTCACACTAAATTAGGACAAGATCATCTTTTTGCTCCATTGGCCAACTGATGGCACAAGTTGGCGCAAAGCACTACTTTCATTTAACCCATGTGCTGTATTTTGATATTTTGGCCACATTTTCTGCCGCATCATTTTCACAGTATTTTAGCGAAGGGATGGCACATTCCTGGTAGTGTTATAACTAAGTGGTTGTGCCATGTTGAATTTTGACACATCTGGGTGAAATTCCAGCTCCCGAGTGTCTGCATTCAGTGATATCCCTTCCATGTGAAATGCCTTTGATGTAAATATCAAATGATTGGACAAAATGCTGCACAACAGTTAAAAAAGCTGCTCCATTCTTTTCAGCTGAGTTTCTTGGCAGAGGTTGCTACAAGTAGATGCAAAAAAAGTGTTCCATCCAACACCGTTTACCGTATTGTTCGCAACATCGCCATTTCACCAATTTTTATTTTGTCTTTTTTTTTTAACAGCTTCTACAAAGGTTAAAACTTTGAGACTGTTTAAAAGAAAAATGTAAAAATGTTTATTCCTGCCTAAAAAGAGGGTACTCGGGGTAAGAATGATTTTACAGCCTTAAAACCTATATCAATACCACATTTTCCACACTATGAAGCACAGCGGATTATGAGGTGCACCATCAATGAATGGCCTATTTTAAAACGGTTTTCATATTACATTATACGGCACATAGAACAGAAGCTACAGTAGTGTCTGAGGGTTTGCATTATGCATCCACTAGATAGAGCTGTGCTAAAGGGAGTGTTAACAATCAGATAAGTCAGTTAGACTATATAAACAGAAAATCAGAAATTAAGATTAAATATTATTTGTGGAAAGTATGTGTTCTTAACGGCCAACAGTATGTTTTTAATATAATCATAGGTCTAATTATCATTAAATTATATTACATGAGTGGTGGCACTTCTCCTTAGGCGGTCATGTTTGTTACAGCAAAGGACAATGGGAAATTCGGCACCTGCAGCACCTCCTGCTGGCCGTAATAAAAAACGGTCTAAATCTTACACACCTTCTTACCTAACCCTAACCCTTTTAAAAGACTGTTTCAATCAACAGCTTTTGATTTTTTTTTTCTAGAACTTGGGTCACTTGGGTTTTCTAGAAGTTGGGTCACTCATATCTCAAGGCTCCACTGCTCACATTGTTTATGACATTTTCTATGGTGTGCCTAAAATGTATGCTTTGGCAGCTAGTCTGTCCAGAAACAACTGGCACACACTGAGCGAACAGTTCTTTTTAGCAGCCTCACATTGGTATCGGGACAGCAGCAAAGACAGAAGGCAGGCAGTGCCGCTCAGGAACAGAGTCAGCATGGTGTTGGGACGCCGATCCAGGCGGACCAGCGGGATGAGGAGGCAGGGTGCCTCGGAAAGGCCCGAGAAGAACTGGGCGGAGTAGACGTTCACGCCAAAGGAGCCAATGTTCAAACAGATGCCATAGTATGTCAGCGCAGTTGCAGCACTGTACAATCACAACAAAGGTCACCATTTTAGTAAGCTTTAAAAAGCTATTTCAGCCCCGCTGTGATGAGCGGAAAACCCAAAATAACTGGCAACTTCCCCAAACTGTTTGAAATGCTTGTAGTAACGATTTAACCCTTGGGCACACACTTTGCAAACCATACACATTGCATTTTTTTCCTTATTTTGTAAATAATTTTAAAGGCGTAATAAAGTTATTTAGGATTGTTATTATTTCTTTTATTTTTTTACTTCAACTACGCAAATAGTTCAGTGACATCAGTTCATACACATGTAGGTCCAATTTATTAACACTCAAAAAAAAAAAATGGTATGGTCGGTCTAACTGTGAAGTGACAATGACACTTTAAGACAGGGGTGTCAAACTCATTTTTATCGTGGGCCGCATTGTGGATATAGTTTCTATGGAAGGGCCGTTATGACGAAGAAGTTAGAAATTTTCAGTAGAATATGATCTTTGAACATTTACCAAATCAGAGGCCAGAGAAAAACTATTGGTTATGGGGGTGGGTGGTGGTGGTTGTTGTCCATGTTTTTTTTTTTGTGTGTGTGATTTTTTTTCTAATCAATTTTTTCTTTGTTTTTTATTGTAATTTATATATTTTTGTAATGTGTTTTGTTTATTTTTAGTTTTTATTTATTTTATCATGTTTATTTTTTATTTTACCTTTCAAATTTAGGCAAATTTGGTATTTTAGCCAGAAACATAAAGCCGTCATTAGCATTTGGCGGGCCACGTTAAATGATGTAACGGGCCGGATCTGGCCCCCGGGCCTTGGGATTGACACCTGTGCTTTAAGACATAGTCTTTAAATGGTCTCTACCGCCACCAACTGTCTTGAGGTGAAATAAAGAATTTTCTGTTTGCTGACATTTTTACGTTTTAATCATCTGCTGGAAATTTCAGCTCCCTGGTGTTTTTTTTTTTTCCAGATAAACTGTGGTCCCAGAACACTTAAAAATAATTTTACAGTGTTGAACATTAAAATAATTTACAATTAGTCTGATTTTGAATCAAAAAAGGCATCTGGAATGACTCCCGTAAGACTAGCTGTTAATGGCCAACATACCACAAAGGCTCTCTGTAACTTCCGTTAACAAACCAGGCAAAATTGGCTCACCAGCAGAAAGCCGTCAGTTTTCATGGTTTGGAATATTTTTGCTGAGGCCAAATTAATGCAATATTGCTTTAATGCAGGGATTTAACTTTTTCATCTGTAACTTTTTTAGTACACGCACAGAAAAGACGCACAGAAAGTTTATGCCTGTAGTGCACATTATTTTGTTCAGCACGGAGGGGCCCACTTTTACAGTGCGATTAGGTCGCCCATTGTATTGATTTCTATTCAGAAGTACGTGAGCACATGGCAGGGAGTATGTCGAAACTCATTAAAGCGCTGATGTCTGATGAAAATGAAAAAAAAAAAAACGCTAGGCTGTGACTATGATCCATTGCGGTCCATTGTTTTAACGCCTGTTTAAAGAGGACTAATTTAAAAGTGCTGCAGATTTTGGTGGTAAACGTTAGTATGTGAATTCTAGAACAATGACAAGTTTAATCTTTATTTTGCGTCATTGACATATGAACCACTAAAATGCAAGACGGAAGCCTACTTATTCGATTAGGTATTGTAAACAAAGGTCACTTACATTTTAATTAAGTAAAATATATATTTGTTTTTCATTTCCTGATTTACTGTATATGAGCTGTCAATGTCTTACCCCAGATAGCTCATGATTGACAGCCGCAGCAGGACAGCCGGGTGTTTGAAAGGTAGGAGGCCGCTTGTCTTTTGGGCTTTCTGAGCCTCAGCAGCTTTCTGTTTCTCCAGAATATTTGAACCCAGAAGCTACACATACACAAACACACAGATTATTCAGACAACAGGATGTTATGTCTGCCTTTGTGTCCGTGTGTACCATGTCCACACACTGCTTGTCTGCCGCACTTCCGCTACAGTAGCGATGCAGGATATTCGTCCTCCCCATTAAAACCAACCAGCTCGGAGACTCCGGAAGCGAGCTGTGAGGACAAAAAGAAATACGCCCGAGAAGGACGAATGAAAAAAATTGGACGGGAAGACACGGCAGGTGGATGGACAGCGTAGAGACACATGAGCAGGCGAGGACAGACCGGTAGAGTGGCAGGCAGATCAACTGGGGCAGAGCTAGAGACAGGTGAAGATGTGTCCAGGTGGGACTAAGCCAGGCCAGCAGAGCTCCAGCCATTGTCCCGAGACTGAAGCAGAAGCCCAAAAAAGCAGGCGGCCAGAGGCGGGCCGAGGGGCCGGTCCACTCCACAGCTGCAACGCCCAAGCACACGGTTGTGCAGTCATTGAAAACCGGGAATATTGGTTAGCAGCAAAAGAAGGAGCCTTGTTGGTGTTATTATTATTGTTGTTGTTGTTGTTGTTGTTGGATAATCCTGACAGTGGGAGGAAATTTTCTCTAAAAGTCTTTTTTTTTTAATTTGGAAAAAAAGTACATTCGACTGATGTTCCATGTCTTTTGACTGACTGTTTCTATGTCTCTTGTTTGAGTTACTTCTTTTGAGGGCCCCCTTGAAAATGAGATGGTTCATTTCAAGGGGTTTGTCCACCCAAATAATTAAACTCAAACTTTCGTTATGTTGCCTCAAGACCAGTGATTCTCAAAGGTCTCCCTCTGGTGGTGTATACTATTGTAATGTGAAAGTCAAAATGAAGTCATTTTTCAAAATGTATGAATGTCATTTTAAAACGCAGAGGATAGTGAGAAACGCATCTTCGATTCCTTTGTATGTTAAACACATGTGAAGAAATTGACAACAAACTTGACTTTGACTTAAGTAAAACAGTTCAGTAGGAAAACTTTTAAGTTTTGCATATAAATTGCCTTTTTCAGGCTAGGATTTTTATTTCACTGATATCTACTGTACATTTAACGAAATAATTACTGTATTTACATTTTTTCTTCTTCCTCTATTTAGGCACTGTATTAAAGTGGCCACATTTTGCCAGTTGTAGTTGAAAATGACATCACAGCAGTCACATCATGTGACTTTTACAAACTGAGCTGTGACCCACATGCCCGAACTCAGTACAGTATAACAAATTGGAATTGAAACGTTACTAAATGCTTGTTCTTAAACGTTTTTGCTGTCATTTCTTTACTTCTTTTTATGTCTCGATATTTAGCTGTAAGGTTGGCATGATGTGACTGGCTTAGATTAATATTAAAAATATACACCTAGTCAAAAGCTTGTTTTTGTTGATCGCTTTGCACTGCAATGCTTCTGCTTTGTAATGCTGATCACTATTCAAAGTTTTTTTGGTTTTGGTATTTTGTGTTTAATTTGTATTATTATGATTGATTTTCTGCACATTTTCTGCTTGAAAATGTACTTCAGTACAAATTGAAAGTGCAGTTTTTTGTAATATAAATTGCATTTAGACTCTATAGTGTGAGAGGGGTATTTTAAGGCTTCAACTAAAGTTTTTTTATAAATGGACTTTCAATAGTGCGCAATTTTACCTATCATGGCAAGAACAAGAACCAGGAAATGTAACATGTAGTTTTTACTAGTAGTATGATATATACTATAGTCGTTATCTTACTAGTACATTGAAAGATCAATTTATTTTACCCAGACTGAAGGAGCAGTTGTTGATACAGCAGCAGCAAATGCCCGACAGGCAACGAACAAAAAGGAATAGGAATGGCTGAGGGAGAACAGCGGGCACCAAGCCGCACAGAGCCTGCGTACACAAGCACAGCAGCAGCACTGGACGCTTCCCAAACCTGTACAGGCAAATATAAAAAGTATTGTTAATTACTGTACTTGTGTTTCCAACGAAGGTTTGAACTTTGGGAGTGTTTAAATGAGACAAATATGAGAAAATATTCATTCCCATCTGAGAAAAGTGTATAAAAAGTATGGGGGGGGTTATGGCCTTAAAACATGTATGATAATTGCAAAAAAATTAAGATGGCTACTTTGCTGATATATCTATCAGCCCCCCCCCCCCCCCAAGTACGCTTACTTGGGTAATAACGGTACCTGTCAGATAGAGCTCCGCCCACAAGCGATCCAAGGAGCAGACCCACCATGTAGACCATTTGGCCATAAGACAACCATTGAGTCCAGCCACACACTAACTGACACACACAAGAAACAATCGGTGAATCTGCAACACTGAAATGCACATTTTGTGAGATGTGTACATGTGGTGCAGGGGTCACCAATGTGGTGCCTGCAGTAGACCTAATCTGCAAATAGTTTATACGTGATAGAACATTGTGAATTTCTTGGAACTTTACAAACAATTATACATATATGACATTGACAATGCATGATACACTTGATTTACAGTTCTACTGAAGCTGTTCTTTAAATATTGTGAGAAATCATTAACATGATCAGTGTCTTCACATAAACCGGTTCTCAGTTTCAAAAAGGTTGATGATCCCTGGCACTTTGAAGAAATTAAGATCAAGTGTTGTAGACCAGGGTTATAATAGTTTTGATTTTTCTTACATCTTGACTATTTTTTTTTTTAATTCAGTTAGCTTAAATTGGGTTTTAGAGCGGGTTTGTTACTCGTTTAAATTAGTTTTAAAATGCTAGTTTATATTTTTAATCAGTTTTGGTTTAGTATTGTTATCTGTGTATATGCAAAGTTTGCCAAGTTTGAGGTCAAATAAAACAATAAATATTATGCAATAATTCCCAACCAACTGTTCAACTTTCCATTTTCCGTACAACCATAGAGTAATCCTAAAATAAATATTTCAGAAGTGAACCTTGGAAGATCAAATGTGAAATTAACTAAACAAAGATACAACCTGAGGACTCTAAAACATGAATGTGCTTTATCATTTGATACATTTCCTCTAACCATTTTACTTCGAAACACTTATTATTACTTGTTTCACAATCAAATCCAGACGTAATCAGTTGATACAATGCCTGAACCTTGGAGCACAAAGCACAACTGCTGTGCTGCCTTACTGATTGTTAAGGGGGAGGTGGGAGGACTGAAGTATAACAATGTAGCTTGGGTTGTTTGTTAACTCCAAATGGGTTGTTTTGCTGTCAATCAATAGGCTAGAAGCAGTGAGTTAAGAGAAAGCGCTTAAGCTATATGACTATTGTGCATGCTTGATAGTCAGTACTGAGTTGTTTTTGCACGTATTAGTTCTCTATTGTTGCGGATGGCAAGTAGCTTCTTTTCTAAAGAAATTTTCACGGAACAATAGTTATTTTTAAGGACTCCATTACTGCCCAGGTTATATGCATTAAACAAAGCTTCATACATTGGGACCCACCACAGAAATGTAGCGAGGTAAAATACAATTAATCCACTGGCATGAGTGGCAAAAATGGGTAGCCTACATGTTTTTTGTTTTTTTTTAATCAGACCAAACATTGTTATTGTACTATATGTGCAGAAATTAACATTTAATAAAGGGTTCTCAATATATTTTAGCAAACTTTTATGTTCACGACAGTTAAATTAAATCATTATTTATGTACTGTTTACGTTGTTCAAGAGCACTCTCCGTTGTCCCAACTACTGAATGTTATAGTGGTTTACCATATCAATTACACTTTGTATATTTATATTTAAGAAATACTCAGGACGACTATGCAACAGTAATTGGAAATTGTTCATGATGTTCAGGCTAACGTGTGCTAGCTAACATCTGCTTGTTAACTGATACGAGATCTTTAACTACACAATTGTAGTAATTTAAATACAAATAAAACAAATAAAATACCTAAGAACACAATTGAACGTAGAATAAGGCAAAAAATGCAAATCCACTGAAAGTGAGATACTTTAAGATTATTACTGGAATAGTTCACTCACGTCTCGGTCGCCGCTTTGAGTCATCCAATCAGATTCGTCTCCTGATAATTCCTTGACCACTGATGGGTTTTCCGGTAATGTCCTTCCATGCGTGGTTCCTGAACTATGCCAATCTGTTGTGGCATTGCCACGGTGACAATTTGTCTCGACCACCACGACGATGAAAATGTCGAGGAAGAAGAGGAAGGAATTAAAAAAGAAACCTAGCGATAAACGCCAAAAAGCAGACAGCTGCAGTGGAGACATGGCACTCTTCTCCTCTGGAACTCTTTTTTTTTTTTTTGTTTGTTTGTTTTTTTCAAATTCTCGCAGTGCCAACTTCAGTAGAACGTGTCATGTTGACTGCGTGAGCCTAAGGTCCGTTATTTGGACTTTGAATCCTTGTGACCTGCCAACGTTTTTTTTAGACTTAAACATGAGTTGATCTTGACCCCCACACCCACCCCCCCTCACCCCACCCCTTCTTCGCCTTATAAAGGCAGCATGAAGGAGGGACTGAAAACTTCTTTCCATGTTAAGGACTAAAACATTTGTGCAAGTTGTGACCCCTCCCATCCCAAAGTAAAAGCAGATGGTTGTAAATCTTTTATTTTGGGAAAGAACAAAAACAAACACATTCGTCGTCTGCTTTCACAGAAGCCTGCAGAAATTTGAATATTTTTACTGTTTAGGGGCTGAAATTCACAAATACAAAGTATTGGACACATTTTTTTTTTCTTTTTGTGGTGAGACCCACTCATTTCAATGGGAAACATATTCGGAGTTTACAGCTTTGATTACATCAACTACTGTACAAAAACAGGCATTTTGTTGACTGACTACCTACCTGACAGTGTCAATCAGAACTTGACATAGTTACCATATAGCAAAATAGTTGATAGTCTGTAGCTCTTGTTGGATAGCATATCTTGTGGAAATGATGATAATGTCTTGCAATTGGGCAACTTACATTTTTTTTCCCGGTTCGACATTCATGAAAGCCCCGCCTCTGGCATAATCATGCTTTACATGACACAGGATGTCGGTTCTGTCTAAGTTTCATCAGTCACATAAACTACAATTAAACAAAGTATTACTGAGGTTGAATTTAATTTTTAAAAAAAAACCATTTATTCAGGGAATTAAAAAAAAAACTTCTACCTTGCATTTCCTGACCAAGAGCCAATCAGAGAAATAATGAAAATGTAGACCATTGGTTACTTGAACGAGTGACCGCCTGCAGTGGAAAGACATCCCAGAATGCTCTTATCAGCAATCAATTTCCTAATGTAATACATATTTAAAAAGTCTGTGATTGGCAGGCAATCAGCTCAGAGTGTCCCATGCCTAGTGCCCGAAGCCAACTGGGATAGGCACTAGCAAGCCTGCAACCCTCGTGAAGATAAGCGGCTATAGAAAATGGATCGATGGATCGATATTTAAAAAACAAAATAACGCAAAAAATCTCTAAACACTTAATCAAAACATTACTTTTAACTTTTGGTCAGCAAGATTGTATAAAGCATGCGTTTTCTCGGAATTCATACAACAGAGTCTTTAAAACCGAGTACATGATTTGCTTTTTTTTTGTGTTAAAAAAAAAAATCAACTTCATCTTTACAGTCTTCATCGAGCTGAACAAACATGAAACACAAACATGACGACAAAACAAACTTACTGTGATGAATGGAAAGCAAATTCCAATGGACCAAAAAGAAAAGTGACATTTCTACAGTGACATATCTACATTAACAATATTTGACGAGAAGAGTCCATCCACAAGTTTGTCACGCTTTACTGGTCGCTTCTCGGTTATGCGCCATCACGACGGACACAGCTGATAAGGGCACGGTGATGGAGCTGGCCAGGCTCTGCAGGCCATATACAAGGCAGCGCCAGCTGAAGCTGCAGGCCTTCTTGACGTTCTGCCGAACAGAATGTAGTGAGTATGTGAGTCTGCCATTCCATCAGTTCCCCTTCTGGTCGTATTGTGAATAAAAAGAAGCTGGTATTGCCGATACCGATAGGTATATTAAATAATGATTACATTTGAAATCATAGCTCGATAAGGAATACAACACATCAATGCCTTTTGTTGGTTGGTTTTACGCTCTGAAATGCTGCTTATTGAGGTAACAGTCAGGCACTTGGTAAAGAAAATTTAATTACAGTATGTCTCCATGTACAAGTCGACCTCACGTATGTCGACGCCCCCTTTTTTACTTCAATTTGGGTGATATTTACAAAAATGCGAGTGCAGGTCTACCCCTGATATTAAAACACTTGGTGTGTGTTATTAAAATGAGGAAATTACGTACTTTTATACGCATCGCTTCATCGTATATCAACTAACACATAATATTGTTGCACTTATGGGGTGAAGGGGGCGCGGCTCAAATGAGACCGGTGCAAGTCAATGTGCATGTGCGCAGATACAAATGCTGAGACTAATGTTGCAACAATAAAACGGTTTGAAGTTTCAATGCTGCATTTTTTGATACACTGGTTTCACAATGTGAATTAATCTAAAAGCTCTCAAAGTACTCATCGCTATTTCATATGCCAGTAGATCCGCCCATTTAAATCCCAGATGTCCTCTCCTTCCTGCTCGATATTTGCGCAAACATTCATGTTACTTTTCCATGGGTAGTCATCTTCGGACCCGTCCAATCTGTCTGAAATGGAGGTCTTTGGAGATGATTTTCTGATGATCTCACTTGCGACATTCTTTACCCAAGTGACGACTGTTGTGACATCAGAGCACGGAAGGTTGCCCTTCGCTGTTTCTGACTCCACCTGCCGACATCCATACAAGCTTGTTCAAGCACACGCCCAAGGGCTGAAGGAGACAAGTCAAGCCGTCTTTTCCTTTTCGTAATCCGTCAAAGTCTGGAAAAATAATCCATGCAGTCTTCTTGTTGACAACAAGAGACCACCATTTCAAACAAAATGGACAGGTCTGAAGATGACTACCTGTGGAAGAATAATGAGGATTTTTGCACAAATGACGAGTAGGAAGGAGAAGATGTCCAGGAGGAGCTATTTGGCAGGTCAGATAATGAGGATGACTATTAGTGCTTTTCGACAAGTACTTATTTCGCCATATCAAAAAAAAAAGCACTGAAACTTCAAATCATTTTTTCGTTACAACGTTAGTTTCGCTACCAGTCTTCCAGCACGCACATTGCCTCACACTTGTCTAGTTTCTGCCCAACCTCCTACCCCCATAATCGGAACAGTATTATCTGTTCGATATACAATGAAAGTACTGTAATTTTGTTGTTTTAATAACACACACTATGTGTTTTAATTGGACAGCCATGAAATTCATAAATTCAAAAATTCATAAATAAAAATGTGTGTGTGTGTGTGTGTGTGTGTGTGTGTATATATATATATATATATATATATATATATATATATATATATATATATATATATATATATATATATATATATATATATATATATATATATACACACACACACACACACACACACACACACACACACATTTTTATTTATGAATTTATATAAAATACGTGTGTGTATGCTCTCAATTGCATATGAACGAAATTAACATTTATTTACCCCGAATTAGCTTTATTTTTGAGTATCATAACCAGAAGAACCATAGTAATAAGAACATAAAGAGTAGATCGTTCTCTTACCCTAATGCACTTCTTTCTCCTCCTCTTTCTCTTCTCCTTTTTCCTCAACCTTTCCTCTGGCATCTCCAGGTTTCCTTCATCTTCAATCAAAGGTTCATATTTATCTGGAAGTATGGCGAAATATACTTCTTTCGAAGTTTTCTGTTTTTTCATCTCCTCAGTTCCCATCACCTGTCTTTGTGGCAAAGTTGTTGTTTGTGTCTTGCTCAACCGAGGACCTTTGGAGCAGGAAGTCCAACTTATTAGTAGCCCGAAGCTGAAACTCTGCTGCCTTTTAAATAAATACTGGATTAGACCAAGAATGTACCACGTTTTTTTCTTTCTGAACTACAACTTTACATCGCTTATCCCATCTCAAAAACAGTTGCCCTTTTGTGCAGGAGCTTCTCCATATTTGTTTTACAGAATAAACACAAAACTTGTCACTGAGTCAATAGGAATATATGTAGATGATTGCAGTAATAGAAAATGTCTTACTTGAGCGCGTTTAATTGAAAATAACCAGATAACGTCCAAATGCCGTACTTCTCTTTGAGTGTCTGAAGATTGCTTGCAAGTCAAATAAAATAAGCACCAAGCCCAGATGTAATTTTAAGAAAAACAAACCCCTTCTGCTTGTTGCCCAACAATAAACCAAAGTTTCATAAACAAAACTCTTATAAATCAATATTAAATTTGAGACACACTTACTGAAAACACCCTAAATGGTTGGTTTATGTACTCACTGCTGGCATGAGGAACCATGACCCCTTGCTGTCTTGGGAGGAGCTGCTGAGTGCACCTGTACCAATAAAACTGAAGTACTGTGTAGTATTGTTTATTTCCAAGATTTCAGTTGACACACAACTTGGACTTCCAGAATTGTCACTTAACTGAATTACTTCATGTCCGTTTGAATTAATCGAGGGTTTTTTTAATCTCAATATTCTTATATAATCACTGTAAGAAAGTCTGTTGTGGGATTTTAGTTAATTATTGTCTGAACTGTGACTCATAGGGGCAATAGTGGCAGACAAATCAAAGAAAACCATACAGAATGTGTATCAAAACTATTGGTGCAAATAGAGTAGCAGAGGTGGGGGAAAAGTATTTTTACTATGGTAGGAGAACACAGACGTAAAATAGATAGATGACTACTGATTTAACTCTCTAGCAAAAAAAAAAAAAAAACCCTCCAAAAAGAACTCCAAGACCTTTTCCAGAGAACAAAGTTGTTTTTTTCTTGAATAAAAGGCGTAATAGTAAAAGCGTAAACATTTTTTTGAGTTGTTGTGACTTTATTTAATATTGACTTTAATAATAATAATAATAATAATAATAATAATAATAATCATCATAATCATAATTAATATTGACTTTAATCATGCTATTATATAAAAAAAATAGTTTACTGTCGCAAAATAAACTCTTATGAAAACAAAATGTGTAGGCCGGTGGTCAAAATAAAGATTGTAACCGTTTGAAATGAGTTAGAGAAAAGGCTCTTCAAGAATATATATGATTAGAAAAATTAGAAAATAAATATAAATTAAATTAACTTTTAAAATAATGTCTTCGTTTAAATATTTATGCTTTTACTTTCGATCAGCATTCATTGTTACAATCATCTTATTATGGATTGTGTTTTTTGTTCTATCTCCATTTTGTAGCCAGTTTTTTTTTAAGTGGTCTAGATGTAAAACAATTTTGTCGTATAGCAACAAATAGTTTTGCCCCCTCCCCCCTCCCCCACCCGAATGGGGAAAGAAAATGGGTGTAAAACTATCCAGAGTATAGTAAAAAAAAAAAAAAAAATGCAACTATTTCTCCAATACTGTATAAAACATTAAGAATTCATTTTTTTCAATAAACTTTCTTAATTGTTCTTTAATGTATTTTACATCAAATTATTTTGTGTCTACGAGATTTCAAATTTTAAAACACCTTGAGACAAAAAAAAAAAAAAAAAAAATTGGCCGGAATATTTCTCTCAGCTTTTGCATCTAGACGTCAACTTTACATTACCGGACAAACCCACCGGCACGCCAACAACAACTGACAGCGACATCAACTCTTTGTATAAGTACGTAAACATTCGTGTTTTCCTGTATAAAATAGCCTCTGAATAAATTCTAATTTGCTGTTGTTTGTGGGTAGCACACTCGTGAGAATATGTATTTGTTTTTGCACTACGACTGCAGGGGGCTAATGCTATGCTAGTAAAATAGCACACGGCAACTCTGCAAGGACGAGCAGTGACGTCATGTAGCAGCGACGAAGAGTCAAATACTGCAGGCTATTTGAACATTTCATATTCTTAACATCCATTGTAAGGTACATGTACAACTTTCTTCTTACTAGAGACAGCATTTGTCGTGCCAATGCTCATGGTTTTCCGATCTGTTTGCTGCGAATTTAAACATTAACTTTTTAGCTTTCTATCTATCTATCTATCTATCTATCTATCTATCTATCTATCTATCTATCTATCTATCTACTTACTCAAATAATAATACAGTTATAACCCTCCTTTGGACTGATTCTCAGTCGGGATGATTTCAAGGAAAACATTGAATGTGAATTACCTTTGACAACAATTCAAAAAAATGGCTCACCTGTGTTGTCCTTTCCTGGCGATTCAAGAGCACAACGTCATGTGGAGATGATGGGCATGTTGCTGCACATCAGAGGGACATGGCCTTACCTAAGAGGGTCCTTAGGGATGAATACTTGTAAAATGCTCCTTGGGATGACTCGCACCTGCAGCACTCTGTTGACTGACAGCAGCAAGAGAGGACTGGTTCTGTACTCACAGTCCACCAACGTATATGACAACCTCTCCTTGGAGGATTGGATCGAGGCCAATGTGGACCTGCAGCAACGCAACATTCTTCTGCTGTGGCGCAATAAGCCAGCCGTGGTCATTGGACGACACCAAAATCCATGGAAAGAGTGCAACCTGCCGCTCATTAGACATACCGGGATATCTCTCGCCCGCAGACGAAGTGGTGGAGGCACGGTCTTTCATGACCTAGGGAACCTGAACTTGACTTTTTTTGCTTCAAAGAAAGGGTATGATCGCCAAAGGAACTTGAAGGTCATCGTTGAGGCCCTTAGAAATCTCCGGCCTGGATTGCAGGTTGATGCCACCAAGAGGTTCGACATTTTCTTGAACGAGCACCACAAAATCACTGGTAGGTTTGCGAAATTCTGTAAATTTTCTCAGCTGCAAACTTCTCATGAGGATTCTTAATGAAAGTTCTTGAATATAAAGCTGGAAGTTAAAATATTAAAGGTCGGATTTTGTCATTAATTGATGTTTTATTTAAGTACAACATTATAGATTGCTTTTTATAAAAAATAAACACACATTGCATGAATTTGGGGGGAGAGGAGGGGCATATTATTGCCGTTTCTATTAATTTGATTTTGAGTTCCAAGCGTTGGCACTGTATTCTATTTGCAAGATTTCTCAGCTCAAGTTGCCGTTTAAATTTACCAGAAACATATTGGAAATGTTCCACAGGCTCTGCTGCACGTAGATCAAGGTGTTATTTAGCCACACTAACATCCTGTTGTTGGCCCCAGGAAGTGCTTCTAGAATAAGTCGGAAGTCATCCTACCATCATTGCACTTTACTGCACTCGACTGACCACGCCACCCTCTCCCCGATGCTGCACTCCTCTTGCCAGGGTGTCCGCAGCAATGCCACACCCAGTGTCCCCTCGCCTGTGGCCAACTTGGCGGACCATGACCCCACACTAACATGGAAGATGCTAATAGATGCATTAGCAGATCAGTACAGTGCAGGTAAAGTGTAATCTTATTATTATTATTTATTTTTTTTTTGAAGAGCGATTATTGGCGACGTGTTGATATTGGTAACTATATAGTGTAATGGCAATAATTTAGGATAAAGTAGTTGCAAGGATGAGTCAAGCTAATCAGAACAAGCAGCAAATGTCGCTCCTGGGAAAAACTTCAAAATAAACTTCTGATAAGACTATTGCATTGACATTCATGTATTTTTAGATAGTTTGTTTGGAAGTTCTTTGACGTGTTTGCGTGCACCAGTTAAATATAAACGTATGAATATGAAACTGAAAAAGATGTAGCATACTTTATTAAATACCCAGATTACTGAGGGACTCGTTTCACCCGTGGTTGCAGAAATCCATACATGCGGCTTTCTTTATGACTACTCCTCTTCCTTTTCCTCCTTCTTGGACAGTTGAATGTTCAATATCAATTGAACATGCCGACTCGCCTGAACCATGGTGATTGTTTCGGATCATAAATTAAGTCTTAACAAATTTCTGACACTCTTGAACACAAATAAATTATTGTTACACAAACATTTGGGACTGTTGGTGGACAGTTGATTCTCAGTTGAGCAATTTCATGTGTTTACATGGAGTGCAAAGTCATAAGACTAAGAAAAACTAAGTTGTGCTTAATACGATCTGTTTTGTTGTTCCCCTTTAAAATGTACATTGTCTAAAGAGCCACCATTTTGTGGTTGCCCACCCAATATAAACAAGTTAGACCAAAATAGTTAGTAACTGGAAAAAAAAAAATGAAAAAGGTGGGATTGCAAACTTGGCGGCAGGTTCCGCCATATTGTTTCCCATGAATGCCAGTTTGGATCGACGTGATGCTTCACTGATTCTCTTTTGTTTTCCTCCAATTCGTGTGCCTTCTCAGAGTTTGGCGGTAGCGCTGCAATCAATTTGGTGAATCCCAGTGATGATTCTGCATTTCCTGGTCTCAGCAGCACATCTGCAGAGCTGCAAGGATGGGACTGGATCTTCGGAAAGACGCCAAAGTTCAGCGTCCAAACACTTCTGAAAATGACAGATGATTTTTCATCAGTCGGACACACAGTTGAGCTGTGTTTAGAAGTCAAGCACGGTGTGGTTGAGAGCTGCCACTTGGACGTTCCCGCTAATTGGCTTCCACACAGCCTAAGCAGCCAGCTGAGCGGTGTGCTGGAGGGAGAGCGATTTTGTCCACAGCGCACTGCTGCAGCTTTTGCTATGTTGTTGCGAAGTGAGAGTGGCGAGAAGCAGAAGAGACTGCGCAGACTTTGCGATGCCATATTGGCTGTCATGGGCTAAGCACAACAGGTAATACTGCTGAATGAGGTGAAAGGTGGATTGATGTCAAAACCTATGAATTCAAAATGGAATGCCGTTTGTAAGTATGGATGGAGCGATTTCTGGTTTGACGGTTTACTATTGTTCCAAAAATTCAATTCTTCAATGACACTGAGCTTTTTTTCTACACATTTTTTGAGGAGGCGACTAAGCAAGGCATGGTATGATTGGCTGCTTGCATAGTTGAGTAAAAAGCTGCCTTTTTAAAGTTAATCGTCTTCAATTCATAATTTTTCCAGCTTTTCTGTGAGTAGAGAGGGGAGGAGTGAGCAGTTACGCTCAAAGGAAGAGGAGGGAGCAAGATGAATGACACTGCTAACCCATCCATCCATCCATTTTCTCCGCTTTTTATCCTCACTTGGGTTGTGAGCATGCTGGAGCCTGTCTCAGCTATCTCCGGGCAGTACACCCTGAACTGGTTGCCAGCCAATGGCAAGACAACACATAAACGAACAACCATTCACACTTCCAGACACACCAAAGGGCAATTTGGAGAGTCCAGTATACCAACCATAAATGTTTTTGGGAGGGGGGTAACCCACGCAGGCACAGGGAGAACATACAAACACCCTACACCAAAAATGTCTTGAAAGACAGGCGAGCAAATACTTTTGACAATGTGCTTTTGGCCAAATAAATTTTGGAAAGCACCGCTTCTAGTTGTTTTTTTTTTTTTAACATTTTTTTTTTCTCCGAAGATGAATTGAACCCATGACGTGACATTGGACACAGGCCATCGTGCTAGCTATCAAAACATGTAAAGAAACACTCTCGCTCTGCGATTTTACCAGGGACCAAACTAACATGTATGTGGTGTTATGTTCAAGTTGACTGCACCCGAGTCGCATTGATCACTGCCGTATCTGTCACTCGATAACTTATTCAATATATATTTAGAAAAAATCACAAGTTTCGGAAATTTCTTGTTTGCTCATCACGAAAAGCAAATCGAGTCCGCCCTCCTGTCCACGAAAGCAATAGACGATCTTTGGTCGATGTGAGCTCTCCGTCTGCCGTGTGCGTGGAGAAGCTCTTTTCTTAAGATGGGGAAAAAACAGAAGAAATCCGGGGAGGACAGGTAAAGAAAACATCCACAGGGGTCAACGTAAGGTTTGCCCTCGCTGACACGCGACGACCGCTGACCGCCGTGAAGAAAACGTGTCCATTTGCCGCAACCTTCCTTGGTTAGCTTAGCAGCTAAATAAAGCTAACCACGAGTCGGCGTCTGCGAGAGTGGAGAGTGTACTAAGTAGTTTTGCAAATAGTCCAGCTGAACATATCGAACTCAACAAGTCGCAGTGGTGTCACGCTTTGTGCTATTGGACCGTCCAAAGCCGACCTCGGTGCTTTGCTTGTGCGTGTTTTTTGAGAGCCATTCATGTTAGCTGGTTAGCGCTAGCATCCAGCTGGCTATCAACCGAAGTAAGACTAGTCACCTAAATCTGACAGTGTTACCCTTAGTTACGTCAGGACGGAGCTAGGGCTGATCTCTCTACTCACCCCACGTTGAGGGGAACATTTTGTGATACATGTGACTTTACTGGCAGGTGCCCACGGATGCAATATTCTTGGATCGCTTAACACTCCACTATAATACGTTTACATTAACGACATGTTAAAAGTATACAGTCATTATACAGTTAACTTGAATGCAAATCTTATTTGTCATCATCCGTAGAATGCTAGCGTTGTCGGTCATCGTTGGTAACAATTGATCACTGTCAGCATGTCAAGATCCGCAAAACGTTGCTTTTTATTTAGGCTTGATCCTGCTTGCAAGATTCAGGGTATGTGTTTATTTTATTCAGGAGGCTTTAGTTGCATGTTTTTTCATAATCAAAACAGTACTTTTCACAGAATGCAATAATTAAGGCATGATAGCTGATGGTGTAAAGAAAAAACGTGAAGGGTAGTTAACCCACAAGTCACACTGTTAAACTGGATCTGGGGTCTCGTACATAGTAGTGAGTGACGTCAGAAGTAGTAGGTATTGTCGAGATTTTCATGCTTACTCGCATTAGGGGTGCAACAATTCTTTTTATCTTACAATTTGTGATTTGAATCTAGGACAGTATTGGTTCATTTAGAACGCAGGTGTCAAACACATTTCCGGGGCCAAGCTCGAGCCAGCCAAATTATTTTGTGGCCTTTAATGTGCATGAACTTGGTAAAAGAGAAAAAAAAAATCCCAGAATTCAGATTTTCATATTCAGTAAATTAAATTTTTCAGATAATGCAATTTTTTTGTGTTTGAATGTAATAATTCTGTAATTCTGAACTCAGCCGGATCCCCATTAGTTAGCGGATATGTTAAGTTGTACAAGCCAATATCGTTACTGTTAATTTTTGCTGACTCTCTAGAAAAGATTGTTACAAAATGCTAATGAGTTGTGCACAATATAGGTCTCGTTAATGACTGAAATTTTTTACACTATATGGCAAAGACCTGTCACTTCTGACCCTTTGGTATTTTTGAATAGTGATTACATTGACTGCAGGACAGTGGCGCATTGAAATGCAACAAAAAATCTCCAATTTAGCTTATTTAAAAAATAATTTGTACTGGGGCACATGCCAGTGATGCTAGTGAGGATCAGCCACAAAAGAAAATGGATGGATGGATATATGACAGGTTGAACAATACCTGTTCTTCCACTAGATGACAGATGGTAAAACTAAGCCATGTAGCCATTCATACAACAGAATAATGGCTTTAACCAAACAAGCCCAGATTTCACACGAAGTAAATACTGTCAGGGGCTGACGGGTAATCAGCCCTCTGAGCAAGTTGGCGAGTCAGCAGTGTGCGCGTTTGTTCTAGCAGAGGGACCAGAATGTGCAGGTTTATGCCGCTTTGAGAGTGTTTGTTTAACTGGCTGATTTTGACTTCATCAGTGCTAAAGATGACGACATTGATGCTCTGGCGGCAGAGATCGAAGGAGCTGGAGCCTCAAAGGAGTCAAAAGCGAAGAAAAAGAAAAAGGGAGCCAAGAAGGATGACTATGAGTATGTGAATTCCTTTTTCCTTTTCAGTTCTTTACTGAATTATCTCTAACATATTTGCCCGCTGCTGCAGTGAGGATGACATCTTGAAGGAGCTGGAGGAATTATCTCTGGAGACACATGGTGGAAAGGTGATGGTTAAAAAAAGTCTTGAGATAATATAGATCACATTTGACAGTTGGGTTGCAATACTGCAGGGATTTTCAAATGTTGAATCTTTTCTCTGGAAACGGATCAAGAATGTCCAAAATTGAGACAGTTTTTTTTTTTTTTTAAATTTAATGTATTTTTGTTTTTGCTTTGTATTGTGTACATCTCACAAATAAGACTTTATTCTAGCCTCCCTTGCATGCAATGTAGCAGATGGCAAGCAGGTCTCTGTAAAAGAACCAATAATTTTTTAAGAAACAGTCATTTTTAACCTAACATTCATGATTTTTTTTTTTCAATGAGATAATGAATTGCTCAGTTATAAACTTAACATTGGATAGTCTCGCAATTACATCTCATCAAGCATTGTTTTTTTTTATTCTATTTTTTATGGATGTCAGTTTCGACTGAAGACAACAAACTTTTATTTTATATACATATGTTTGTACAACACAATTACCTTTCAAAATAACCCATCTTAATTTACCATGGAAATGTTTTGTCCTAGTGTCTAATGTTTCTTCTGTGCAGAAAGATGACATCGCTGTGGATAATGATGTGGAACCCCCAAAAGCCGAGAAGAAAAAAACCAGGAAGGGAAAAGTGCAAAGTTCAAGCCCTGAGGTAGTTGAGAACAATAAAGCTGATGGTGGAGATGATGAGCTGAAGAACGGGCAGCAGAAGAAGGTGGGCCAGTAAAGGATTGATCACAATTTATTTATTTATTTTTATTTTTTGTCATTTTCTTTTTTAAACCTGCTTGTCATTAATAATGTCAGTGTTGCACCTCAAGGTGGCACCCTCTGCTCCGTCTGATTCTGATGAGGAGAGCATCTCACGTTCTGGTTTGAAGACCAAAGGAGGCAAAAAAGGTGCCAAGAGACCTGGCTCTGAAGATGCTGATGACGAAGGTGCAGGTCGAAAGCCGAAAGCGGTTGAATCCGAGGAAGATGAGGAATTCAGCTCTCGAAGGGACAAAAAAATTAAGAACAAAGGAAAAGCGGCAAAGAGCGAGGATGAGGATGAACATGAGGAAGACAACTTCAAGATGAAGACAGCGGCGCAAAAGAAGGCGGAGAAAAAAGAGCGGGAGAAGAAAAAGAAAGAGGAGGAGAGGCTCAAGCAAAAGAAACTGAGGGAGAAAGAGGCCGGTGGAGATGTCAAAAAAGAACCAGAGAAAAAGATGACAGACGCCGCACTCCCACAGACAATCACAGAAGCAGACGTAGATGTGGATGAGCAGGAAGGAGCAGAGCCAGCTGGCGAAGGTAAGATATCCGTCTTGACGCAGACCGCCATACTCAAAGAAAAAAAAAGGTCAAGCTCTGGGTTTTTTTTTTCTCAGATGAGGGTGACAAGAAGAAGAAGGATAAAAAGAAGAAGAAAGGAGAGAAGGAGGAGAAGGAGAAAGAAAAGAAAAAGGGTCCAAGTAAGGCCACGGTGAAGGCCATGCAGGAAGCTCTGGCTAAGATGAAGGAGGTGCGCTGTTAAACGTGTTTGGGAGGGGCACACACTGGCTGTTAGGGTCCTTAGATATCAGAGCTTCTTTTTTTTCATATGCAGGAAGAGGAGCGCGCCAAAAAGGAGGAGGAGGAACGAATTAGGAGGCTGGAAGAGTTGGAGAAACAGAGACTGGAGCAGGTGAAAAAAACAACCAACCTCCACTACTAAGAAGGAAGCTTCAAATGTCCAATTAGGAAAAAAAAGTCAGAATTTCGACTTGTCGCTATTAATTAATTCACTAACATTGACGGCTATATACGTAAAAAAAATCCTTTTACCTGGGTTGGCAGTGAATGATTTACATTTCAGTGTTTGGAGAATGTCTACTGTGTCCAGAAAAGAACAAAAAAGACCAATTTATGATGGTTATGGTGCTTAATTAAAACACATATCATTTTTTAGGGTCCACGACTACAAATATTCTTAAAATAAATTCTTTCAATTCCCCATTTTTTAATCATAGAAATACAAATAGTTTGCATTACACCAAAATGTACACACAATATAAAGCACAGGTTTTTACACCTGAGGTCGCCATTTCATGTATCAGTGCATCCTGGAAAGAAAAAAAAAAAGTAGGGGCCTGGTGAATGATGTAGAATTGGACAAATGAGAACGTAGAGTTTGGCTGTTGTAAGGTCAGGGTAGTGGCTGGTTAGTAAGCTTGCTTGCTTGCTTATTGAGTGTCTGGGTATCAGCGTTTGCAACAGCAGTTTGTGTTTATGTTGCACTCACGTTTTACCTCTGGCAACTGGCAGGAGCGTCTTGAGCAGGAGCGCAAGGAGAAGAAGAAGCAAAAGGAGAAGGAACGGAAGGAGCGTTTGAAGAAGGAAGGGAAACTAATGACTAAATCCCAAAAGGAGGCTCGAGCTCGAGCCGAAGCCACTCTTAAATTGCTGCAGGCGCAAGGTGTGTTGGCCAATCAGCTTGCTTCTCTCCATTTTGACCCCCAGCGATTACTTGCCCTGTCCTCTGCTTACCCGTGTTAATGTGCAGGAGTGGCGGTGCCATCCAAAGACTCTGTGCCAAAGAAGAAACCGGTGTATGTTGACAGGAGGAAAAAGAAGCCGCAAACCGCTCAAACTCCAGAAGGTGTGGATAACCCTTTTACATATTTTTTTCTTTTGCATCTATCCTTTTAGCGTACATGATCTCATTTCAATAGTTTTCATTCATTTGTGTTCTCCTTAACAGAAACGTCTGTGGTGGCCTCACCAACATCAGAGGCAACATCAGAGTCGGCAGAGCCTGTCGCCCCGGAAACGGAGGCAGTCACACCGCTAATAGAGCCAGGTGAGAGGTAGGAGGTGTGTACATGTAAGATGCGGCAGAATTTAACTTCGGGGGCTCCCGGCTATTTTATTCGTTGTTTTTATAGAGGCGAAGGCAGATTTTGCCGTGGACGACTGGGAGGCGATTGCCAGCGATGAGGAGAAAGGTTAGTTTTCAAGCGCAATAGGCTGCCGCCATTTGCAGCTGCTCATTGTTTTGAGTGACTTTTGGCAGAGTTAAAGAAAGTCCACATCGAGGTCAAAGAGGAGCCACCTCAGCCCGGCAGCGAAGATGAGGAGGAAGAGGATGAAGATGAGGACGATGATGATGAAGAAGAAGAGGAGGAGGAAGAAAGTGAGGAATCGCCAGAGGAGGAGATCGCGAAGGGTGTGGCGGGAGGTCAGGCAAAAAAGCCGCAGGTGAAGGTGAGTGAAGACGAGAGCAGCGAGAGCGATGATGAGGACGACGACAGGACCAAAGAGGAACGTGTCTACGATCGAGCTAAAAGGCGGATCGAGGTTTGTGTCCAGCCCATCTGAGTATGAGCATTGTCCTCTTTTCGCTCATCTCTAATTATTTGTGTTGTCATAGAAACGGCGAGCAGAAAACCTGAAGAACATTGACATAAACAGGTTGAGAGCACCCGTCGTGTGTGTGCTTGGACACGTCGACACCGGGAAGACCAAGATCCTTGATAAGGTTTACACTTCGCGCACATATCTCAAACGTCTTGCTGGTTCCTTAACTGCTTCCTACTATTGATTGGTATGGACTTTTGAAGTGGAGAGCCACTGGCAGATTAATGATTCACATATTCAAGGGCTTCTCAGCCTGCCTTGAAAACTCCTCTGGAAGCATGGGAATTACAGTCTGATTGCATCATGCTGCATTATGTATCTGTAAATGATTCACACGACTGTGCTGCAGCAGTGTGCCATGAGAGAAAGTTAGTGTGTTATAGGAAATGATCCGGTTGAAATTAAGCACATACTTTCCATAGATAGCCAGTTTTAGCAGAAGTACACTTAACACCTATAAAACACATTTTGCCAATTGCTGAGATCACTCCCTTCTCAGCTGTTTTTTTTTTGGATGAAGAGGGGTCATGTGACATTCACAAGCTCCAACATGATTTCTTGTTTCCTAAGCTTTGAGCTTTGTTATTTTCAGTTGACAGCAATTGATAGTGTTTTTTTAGTGCACCTTCATTGACTTGTTTCTGGTTAGTCTGGCTGATCTGAAGAAAATGGACAAATGGGTTTCTAATTCTTAACTTGGTTCTGCATGTTTTTGCTTTCTCATTCACACAGCTTCGACACACTCACGTTCAGGACGGTGAGGCCGGCGGAATCACACAGCAGATAGGCGCCACCAACGTTCCGAAAGAGACGATTGAAGAGCAGACGAAGATGGTGAAAAATGTACGACGATAGACACTCTCATAAAGACGTGGCAAAGCAGACGCACAAAGACGCAGTGTTGCAATGTTTTCATTGTTTCTGCACATGTAGTTCAACAGAGAAGGCATGAAGATTCCTGGCATGTTGATCATTGACACACCAGGGCACGAGTCTTTCAGGTGGGTGTTTAACTAGTTTGGACGAAGAAGAACAGAAGTTTGTCAACCACTCTGATTTGGCTAACAAGTCCTCGTATTTGATCAGTAACTTGAGGAACAGAGGTAGCTCCCTATGCGACATCGCCATCCTGGTGGTGGATATCATGCACGGGTTGGAACCTCAGACTATCGAGTCCATCAACCTGCTGAAGGAGAAGAAGTGTCCCTTCATCGTGGCGCTCAACAAGGTAACTTATTGTCAGTTGCCAGGTGTGTCCTCTTACTGGTTTTGCCAAACACCGATTGTGTTTTTCAGATTGACCGTTTGTACGACTGGAAGAGGAGTCCCGAGACAGACGTCGTGGCAACTCTGAAGAAGCAGAAGAAAAACACCAAAGACGAGTTTGACGAAAGAGCAAAGGCTATCGTCGTGGAGTTTGCTCAGCAGGTGATAATTTTGGGGTTTACTGGGGTTGCAAAGGAGTGTGCTTAATTGCCATAGAAACTTTCCAAATGAAAACGGTCCTAGGAATTCGCTACACTACTCTCGTATTTGGGAGTATCGATACCAATAATCAGTATCGGGCTGGCTTTATTTCAAGGTATTGATACCGATACGACTATTTTGGCTGCTCTTGTGAGCATTTATTTGATCAGGAAGTAGAGAATACAAATTAGAAGGGGATCGTTATGGGGTGAAAAAAATGGGATCTAATACCAGTATGCTGTGTTCCCGTCGAACTCAAACATGGCGAAAAAGCGGACGGTTTTGCGACGGGGCGCAAAGAAGCGGCTGGCGGTGCAAAGGACACGTATGGAGCGACGCAAGATGCCTCCCGGCACGAAATTCCAGCGCATTTCGCCTGTCGCAAGAAGTTAAAAAAATGTTCATTTTTGTCGCGCATCGAGTTGTGACAGCCAATCAGCTTCGGGAACGTTCAGCTTCTCGCACGGGGCAGAAATTAATCACGGAGGCGGCTTTGGGGTCACCCCTAGCTACCCAACACAGCCAGCTGAGCGTTCAATACAAAAACGGAGCCTAGCAAGAGCTGTCACCTGGCTTGTAGAATGGCGGAGGGGGAACCTGGGACTGTGCTGCATTTATTTCCATTTTTCACAGCTGTTGAACAGTAGTTACTGTGCCAAGATAGTGACAGTGCAGCATTGACAGCACACTATTTAGTACAGTATCAGCCACTTGATTGCGACATTGAAACTTTTCTACTTTTCTGTCAGACGAGTATTGCCGCAATGTGAGGGCCACGCAACCTAGAAAAAGAAGAATAAAGTTGCCGTAGGAGAAAACATTGGCTTAGCTACATCCCAGGAAAGGGAAACTTCTTAGCAATGCTCTTCTTTCCGGATCAGCTGTAAAATGCACAAAAAGCTCACCTCCCACCCCTCGCGCGAATATGCGAACAACCTAAATGCCGCCACTTAACACCCAGCGACCAAAAGCCTACCGAATGAGCGTAGCGACACGATTTCTTGCATTCGCGGTGAATGTAGCATTAGTCCTAATAAGCTGATCTGACCTGCCGTCACCTGATTGACGTCCTCAGAGTCTCAACGCCGCCCTGTTCTACGAAAACAAGGACCCCCGGACCTTTGTATCCCTGGTTCCCACTTCAGCGCACAGCGGCGACGGGATTGGAAATCTCATCGCGCTTCTGGTCGAGCTGACTCAGACCATGTTGGCCCGCCGAGTCGCGCATTGCGATGAGCTCCGGGCTCAGGTCATGGAGGTATACCAGTACAAAAACTACTTAACCGCACACACACAAAAATAAATACATGCTGATTTTTGTTTGTGTGTCAGGTCAAAGCCTTGCCTGGCATGGGCACCACCATAGATGTCATCCTGATTAACGGGCGCCTACGAGAAGGCGAGACTATCATCGTCCCAGGAGTGGACGGTCCAATCGTCACGCAGATTAGAGGGCTGCTCCTGCCGCCTCCTCTGAAGGAGCTTCGGGTGAAGGTACGCAGGTCGTCGCCACACCTAAATTTGTTAATGTGTTAAACCTGAACTTGGACGGCCTGTATTCATATTGTTTTTTAGTGGCAAAATAAACAAAACAAGACGCGGGGAGTAATTGAAGTGAACTTGGACGGCCTGTATTCATATTGTTTTTTAGTGGCAAAATAAACATAAAACAAGACCCGGGGAGTAATTGAAGTAATTTCACTTATTTTATCTTATGTTAGCGCAGAGGTTCTCTAATGGGGGCACGTGTAATTTGACGCTATCTGAAGGCACTGAGATTTTAAAATCCATGAAAGAGTCCTTTAAAAATGAATGATCAAGTGCTGTATATATTTCAGTAAAATATGCTGTAAGTACTATATGAGAATTATTTGACCCAAACTATCATATGCCACCTAATATCGCCGGTCAACCACTTGAAAACTTTAGTTAGAATTTGAATGATTTCTTTTTGCGAGCAGATCTTTACTATGATCCCGTAGGATGACACTTTGTTAATAGTTTCATGTACACATTTTTAAAAATCTATACTTACATATTTGTTTTTCATCCCTCCTATTTCAAGATACTTCAAGAGAGACCACTATACAAATGGAGATTCCAAGTTTAATGAATCAGAATGTTGGCACAGTACTATTCTGCATCAAACAGAGTGTTGTGCCACACTTTGGATCTGCATTTGTATGTAGAACATCATCTGTTTTATTTCTGGTTCGTCTGTTGGAGAATTGTTTATCTAATGACAATGTACATTCAAGTGTAACTTTACAAAATACAGTAGAACCCAGCTATAAGAAATTAATACGTTCAGGGGTTGGGATCGTAAGGCGAAATTGTCGGCAATGAAATCTATAGTAGTTTGCTCATGCGTATAAAACCCCAGGTAAAAACATGAAAATTGTATCTACATATTAAAAATTAGTAACAGCGGGTAGTTTGATGTGACCAGAAAATAAAAGCAATTAGCTTAAAACACCTGAAGAGGGAGGCAAAAACAAATCAACACAGCCAACCCTACAGGTCATGACAGTTGATGCAATGAATCAAAGTTGCTGATACCTGCAGAAACCCTTTTAAAATCTGACTTATCCCTGTGGTGCCCGATGAAATGATCAATGGTATTGCACAATTACATTTTGTGATGGATTGTATTAACTCTTTTTGTTTCATTATTATTCAGCTAATATGTTTTGTTTTTAATATGTAGAATCAATACGAAAAGCACAAAGAGGTCTCGACATCTCAAGGTGTGAAGATTCTTGGCAAAGACCTGGAAAAGACGTTGGCAGGGCTCCCACTGCTGGTGGCACACAAAGATGATGAAATACCTGTCCTGAGGGTAGTCTACTCCGCCCAACACACACACACACACACACACACACACATGATAAAACATGATCACATCTGATATACTGCTGGTCTTTAGGATGAACTTATCCAAGAGCTCAAACAAACTCTGAGCTCCATCAAGCTGGAGGAGAAAGGAGTTTACGTGCAGGCGTCCACGCTGGGCTCACTAGAGGCTCTACTTGAGTTTCTGCGGACATCTAAAGTACCTGTGAGTACTGGGTCCGGTTCTATTACGTCAGTGGACCCCGGCTGACCGGCAGGAAAGGAAATAAAAGCAATGTGTGTGTTTGTTTGCATATGCAGTACGCCGGCATCAACATTGGTCCTGTCCACAAGAGGGATGTGATGAAGGCCTCAACCATGTTGGAGCATGATCCGCAGTACGTCCGCCTCTGCATTTTTCTTTAACCGGCGAGCCTGCGGCCGCTCTGATGTTGCTGCATCATCGCAGGTACGCCGTGATTCTTGCGTTCGATGTGAAGGTGGAGCGCGAGGGTCAGGAAATGGCAGACAGCTTCGGCGTCCGCATTTTCTCCGCGGAAATAATTTACCATCTTTTTGACGCCTTCACAAAGTACCGCGACGACTACAAGAAATCCAAACAAGAAGAGTTCAAGTAGGCATGAGGATTTTGCCGCTCGTCTTTGGTGTGTGTGGGATTAACAGCTTGGATGTGTTTATTTGTGCTCAAGACATGTGGCCGTGTTTCCGGTGAAGCTGCGCGTCCTTCCTCAGTTCATCTTCAACTCCAGAGATCCCATCGTGATGGGTGTGTCTGTTGAAGCTGGCATTCTACGGCAAGGGACGCCGCTGTGTGTTCCCACCAAAGCGGTGAGTAAGGCCACAAGTTGGTGGAAAGGCGCTGGCAATTTCTCCTTTTAGAGCGTTTTCAAATTAGAAAGTTCAAAATTGAAGTAAGAAAAAAGTACATTACGGTACATTGAAATGATGCATTCAAATGCATTTGGACTTTTCACACTCAGAGCAAAACCTACAAATTTATAAAAGCTGACACATGTCAAAAGAATAACAAGGTGAAATTATTTTGCTAGTTAATTACAATAAATGGTCCATCTAGTCACGTTTATGTTGTTTACAATACCTAATCAAAATAAGTAGGCGTCGGTCTTCTTTTCTAGTGGTTGGCATGTCAGTAAATGAAAATAAAGAAATACGCCTGTTCTTATTATATATAATTATTATTACATTTACCGCAAAAAATAGAGCACTTTTAAATGACTTCCCTTTTAAATAGATTTTGAAATGCCGAAAAAGAATAATGTTGAGCCACAGTATGCAGCCTCATTTCATTTTTATTAGTAACCTGAGCTTTAATGAGTTTCTACATATCTCCTACAATGTACATACTCACCTAAACCTAGATGGGAAGCTCTACTTTGGAGGACCTCTGCGATGAACAAAATCCCTTTGACGTCAAAGCAACCCCCCCCCCCCCCCCCCATGTCTTTTTTTTTAAGATTTGTCAAATGTTTTATGGTTGCCAGCCACTACTTATTGCAGACAGTCACAGTGTCAATGTTTTCGTCATATAGGTTCACAGTATGCAAATTTCGAGGACTATACATGAGCAAATAGATATTCCCGTACCTCTCCAAAAGCGCGTGACCAAAACCCGTGCCAGTGCGACCAACTGAAAAAGTTGGGAGCAAGAGCGCTACCCGTGCAAAAGTTGTGATTGTTGAGCCCTGCGACGTGTCCTTGTGCGTTGCAGTTTGTGGACATCGGAATTGTCACCAGCATCGAGATCAACCACAAGACGGTGGACAGCGCCAAGAAAGGTCAGGAGATCTGTATCAAGATCGAACCCATTCCCGGCGAGTCACCCAAAATGTATGGCCGCCATTTTGAGGCCACAGACCTTCTTGTCAGTAAGGTGAGTGCCCCTCAAACTAGTTCTCAAAGTTGTCTTCACGCAAAGGTTATTCGGGACAAAAACGTAGCTAGTTGCCAGTCGCGCATGTCCACTTGCATTGTACGGGTGATTCCTAACGTTGGACCAAAATGCCATTCTCAGAGCTAAACGCTAGTTCAATTGACAATTTTGCAGATCACGCGGGCGTCCATCGACGCGCTGAAGAACTGGTTCCGGGACGACATGCAGAAGTCGGACTGGCAGCTAATCATGGAACTGAAGAAGACTTTTGAGATCATATGAGCGGTTCGCGCTTAAAAAGGAGGCACCTCTCTTCCTGTCCTGACACGGAATGAAAAGTTTTGTACCCGCAAGAACACTCTAGACCGGTGTCCCCCGGGTGAAACAGTGCCACGCTGAAACATTTCACTCTCAGTATCCCAACGTGCCTGTTGTCTTTCTTGATCTCTGCTCTGATTCGTGGCTGCTGTTGCTTCCCGTCTCTGCCTCCAAGCGGACGGACTCTGGCGGGCTTAATCAGCCCCAGCTTTCTGGGGCTGCAGAGGTGCGTTAAGGAACCGTGCAGTAGACAAGGAAACAGCGGGGCGGTCACCAGTTACAAAGACAACCGTTGATACATTTTGCTGTGCGCTTTTCGGCCATGTTGGCAGCGGGGGCAAATGGACAAAGGACAACCCTCGGAAATGTTTTACTGAAGTGCTGATGTAATAAATTCCCATGAAACTTGAACAGTGATTGTGTATGAATATATATTTGTTCTCAAGGCTTCAGCTACTCGAATGTGCCCAACGGATAGAAATTCTTGTGAAAATTTAAAGGCGAAGCACAGTACTTTTCCCTTCAAACGAGTGCTGATATGACGTTCTTTTTGGTAATGTTTCTCCTGGTCAATGTGTAATGTCAGCCTAAAACCCATCAGTTCATGCCATGCAAACATACTAAAAAAAAAAAAAAAAGCCACACATATTGCAGGTGTGTTATGCGAGCTATCATTTTCACTGAAAGCACAGTTGCCGAATTAGATTTCTGAGGGTGACGGTTTGTAATTATGTTCCTCTTAGTAAAATGGTCGCTACCGCTCCAGATTTAGTGAAGATTCAATTATTGTGGATATGAATTATATATTTTTTGTTGTTGTTTTGTAATCTGAACTCAAGACACTGAAATCATAACATCTTTGTAGCGCTTCCCCTTTGCTCATGTAATCCAGGCAACTCATAGTTGTGGCAAAAACAACATGCAGATGAAACAGCATCACTAACTAGCCCACTTTTAATGGTTTTTTTTCAGGGGGGGGAGGACGTTTATGTTACAAAAACAGTCATGACTCAGCTTCTAGGTTTGCTGTTAAGGTCTGTGAAATGTAGCATTGTACATTAAACGGCAACATAAAGATGTGGAAAATTAAATGGTATCCGTACTTCTACTTATGTTAACTGTCATTTGGTGTCAGGAACGAAAAGCCCATGAAGGTCCAAATGAACACTGACAGGAATGGCGGCCTGCGCCAACTCCTCCATTGTCTTGGCGTTGAGCACAAGCATGAACGGTGAGGTGTTAGGGTCCGTAGAGATGACGGATGACAAGATCACGCCTGCAGAAAAGTGATGGAATCTTTGAAATGTGTTTCATTAAATAAAAACAAAAGGTGAAAGCTTACCATCGTCTTCATCCACAGCTCCGGGTGATGACACAAACACAGGTTCTGATGGGTAGCAGTTGTCCTGTTGCCATGCCACGTGGCTCCTGGTTTCTGTGTCAAACTTGATGATCTAGGGGACGAAAAGTGTGATGTTGGGCATATATGCTTTGATATCTTTGGTATGTCTGCTTGAATTCTCTTGACAAGTATTTTTACATTACTCAATGCAATTTAAAAAGCAATTTGAAACCTCAATTGCATACTAAGTGCTAAACAACACTCAACTTTTATCCTACAAGAACGAAGACAAAAAAAAACTAATATAATGCCAGAGAACAGTAAACATCACAAAACTACACTAATGCTGCGTCGGAAACATTCAAAACCCAGCTCACCCCATTTCAAATCTGTGTGAGGTTTTTCCTGTTAGCTTATGCTAGTTTGCAGCTAGCACTGTTCATTATGAAATCAGATTTGTGCCAAAAAAGAATCTAACACAACTTTCGATTTCAATCCAGAGTTGTTGTTTTTTTCCGTTTGAAACCAAAGTTTTGTTCAATTCCATTTTGCGAACAAATCTTTTAATAAAATCTGATTCTATAGTTTTTTAGCGTTAGGAAAGCTATTAACTTTGAAGACATGTTTTAGCAATTAAGCTAAAACAACTGGCAACATATAAAGTGAAATTTTTGTAATCTCAGCATGGAGTTAAAAACCATTTAAAAAATGTGTTATACTGTAGTGCTTTTCCATTTTTTTTAATGTGAACTTTTACTAAAGTCCAACCCGTTAAGTCAGTAGTTCTGCTTTTATTAAGTGTTTTTTTTTTTTTTTTATATTATTACTATTTTTTGTTTTAATTGACAGTTTGTTTGATAGACAAGTTGTACTTTCTCTCACATACCAAGTGGGAGGACTTTTGCCACCTTTGATGCTGACCTTGTTGGGTTGCGGCGACCAGTCCACTTTGGAGCCATAGAAGTATCTGTACTTCTTGCCGTTAAATTTGTAGTTGATGTTAGGCAACTCCAGACCTGGCAAACAAATGATGCCAAGCCGTTAGAGCATTTACTGTATGTGTATTTATTTACTAGTGTGCTCAATTGTCCATGTACAATCTTTGTCCTCGCTTCATTATCCATTTTGTCATTTACCCCACCAAGGGCAGCCATTTTGCCAGTGGACTGAATTGTCGTACTAGTGACAACAAAGTGTAAATGCTGCTTAAAGATTTCTACAGGGGTGTCCAAACCCAGTCCCAAAGGGTCAGTAGCTGGCATACTAATTTTCCGACTTTTCTTTTGGCGAGTGTGTTTGTCCTCACTAGTAATAATTCAGCACACTGGTAGATTCAACATATTGAGAGAGCATAGAGCGGAATTTTTATTTCAATTTTTTAAATTGCAGATCAGTGTTATTGATGGCAACATACACTGACCTTGGAAGAGAGATTCCGGCTGGCAGTAGACGTCACCGTTGTCCTTCATGACTGCTGTAGAAGTTGTGTCTGCCAGAGTCACCAGATTGACTCCTTTTGGTGAGTCCTGAATAACATACCCGTGTAATATTTAAATGGGCTTTTTTAAACCCAGTTTTGAGATTTGTGTTATTTGAGAGCAATTTAGCTTTAGGGCAAGCTTGAAATCTAATATGCATACTAAAAATTGGTGGTCTGAATTTTAAATTCACTGCACAGAAAACCTCGCCCAATTTGGAGCTCGTTATTCAACGTTTGACCTATTTCTTGCAAAACTTTGCGTTGTGTGTACTTTGTGTAATGCCCTAAAATACCTCAAGATAACTCCAAAGTCCTGGCTAATATCTAGGCTAATATCTGGATAATATCCCTTTTCTCGAGCCGCTTAACCTCACAAGGGTCGCTGGCCTGCTGGTGCCTATCCCAGCCTACTACAGGAGGTATAGGCAGGGGACACCCAGAACTGGTTGCGCACACCTAAGGATAATTTAGTGTGTCCAATTTTTTTTTGGAGTGTGGGATGAAGCTGGAGTGCCTGGAGAGAACCCACGTGGGCTCAACATGAAAACTCCACACAGATAGATTTGAACTCAGGTCCCTGAACTGTGAGGCAGACTTGCTAACCTCTGTTCCAGGAGCCACCCTCCTAGCAATTACAAAACTCAAATTCAGTCTTTGGCAGGTTAGACTGGGTTGTAAGTGGAAATCACAGTGATAGTGCATTTGCACTAACGATTGCAAAACGATTCATCCATCCATTTTGTACCGCTCATCGGGGATTGAGGCTTCCCTCTCTCCGGCCACATCCAGCTCCTCTCGGGAATCTTCAGGTGTTATCAGGCCAGCCAAGAGACATAGTCTTTCCTGTGAGTCCTGGTGGCCATGCCTGGAACACCTCACTAGGGGGGTACCCAGCAGGCATCGTAACTAGATGTCCAAGCCACCTCAGCTGGCTCCTCTCAATGTGGAGCCAAGGCTCAACTCTTAAGTTCCTCCTCAATGACCGAGCTTTGCACCCTCTCCCTAAGGGGGACACCCGGACATCCTGCAGAGGAAACTCATTTGGGTCGCGTGTACCTGGGATCTTGTTCTTTCGGTCATGACCCATTGCTCATGAGCATAGGTGAGGAGAGAAACGTAGATTGCAAAGAGAGAAATTTGGCTCAGCTCCTTCTTTATCGCACCAGACCGGTACAGAGTTCACATCATAGCAGCCGCGCACCAAGCCGCCTGTTGGTCTCCCATTCCCTCCTCTCACTTGTGAACAAGAAACTCCTCCACTTGAAGCAGGATCTAAGCCCCAACCTAGAGAGGGCACCCCACCATTTTACGACTGATGACCATAATCTCATTTGGAGGTGCTGATCCCGACCGCTTCACACTCGGCTGCGAATCGCTCCAGTGCGAGTTGGAAATCACGGCCTTAGAAGCCAACCGCAAAAAACAGAGATGCAATGCAGAGACCACCAAACCGGACCCCCTCTGCACTTCGACTGTGCATAGAAATTCTGTCCATGATGGTAATGAGGAGAATTGGTGACCAACGGCCCCCATAGTGGGGGCTGTGCATAGAAATTCTGTCCATGATGGTAATGAGGAGAACTGGTGACCAACGGCCCCCATAGTGGGGTCCACCCATCAGTGGAAAAGAATTAGACTTAGTGCCGGCAATGGCAAACTTGGACTTCAAAATGAATGAATCTGTAAACCGTTGTTTTTTTAAAGAGGTAGTCCAAATATTTTGTCATTTTTAGCAATGAAAACAAAAACAAAAAAACAACAGAAAAAAACATTGTTTTAACAATTTGATAACCTCAAAATGGAAGAAAAACATCTATGCCCTTGAGTCTTACCTTATTGACATTTAAAGGTAGAACAAACCGCTGGCTGACTGGCTGTGAAGAGTTGGAGTTTTCCTCAATGAAGCTACTTGTATTCAGCTTTAGGTTCCTCATGTAGAACATGTCGTAAAGATTGCTGTCCTTATAGGTAATTAGGTCGAACACCACGTGGTCCTCGGTCTCATAGGCATTAATGTGGTGAAAGACCACCATGGCGTCACCATAGAAACAAGTAGAAACCCTCTTCCCTGTCTTCCGGTTGAATAGGTGAAAATAGGTCTAGGAAAGAGGAGAAGGTCAGTTGCTGATTGGTGAGGGAGACGCCGTTCAGGATTGTCCACATACAGGGTCGTCCTTGTCAAACTTGAGACAGCTCCCCCAGTTGATGCCACGGAAATAGGCGGTCGCCAGTTTGACGACATCCAATTTGAACGGCTGCTCCACAAATACAATGAAGTTCTCCGTCATGCCAAAGCTGTGGAAGTAGCTTGGGAACCGCATGGAGCGAAAGGGAAATGTGCAGACTTGTTGCACCTGCCAGAGGGCGGGCTTCTTCCGCTCTGAACCTGAAACGAGGAACTCAGGGGTTTAGTTTGAAAGCCTACAAGTGAGCTTGGAGCATTAGCCAGGGGTGACTAAACTCATACTTACAAATTTACTCATTTATCAATATTAATTCATAAATTATTAAACTTTTTTTTCTTCGCGGGTTACACATGAGTAACAGGATGTAGTGTTTGGTACTCACACTTTCGGTCAATTAAAAAATGTTCCTCAATGCCATTGTCAGTGTCGCTCCCACATTAAGCGCACTGTCTGTGAGCACACAGCAACTTCATATTATTCAAACCTGCGTCCTAAAAAATGTCCTCAAGTCCACCAGTTATGGTTTGCGTGATTCATTCGGGACCGGTTTAATTAGTGCAAGGAAGTCAGAGGTCAATTCTACGTTACCGTAGACTAGTGACAACTCAAACCATGTCATTCACACCCTCACAAGAATGATACGCAGCCCCGACAGCCAGTCCAAGCCGCTTCAGTAAACGGACAAATATCCTCAGAATAGGAAGACATGGGACGTGCATGATTAGCTTTATGAAAGGCGGGGAGAAAATTATAACCGTGGATTCAACATACTATATATAATATATGTTGAGTCACTATTCCATCAATTCCCCTTAAGTTAGTTAAAATGAATGCTACTCACCCATTGTAATAGAAGCATGCAATGAAGTGTTATCCACACAAATGTTCTTACTGCTTATTTGTGACATTCTTCATGGTTTATCATCACAATGTTTGTGTTGTGCGAGTTAATGCATTATAGAGTCCCCTGGTGGCCAAGTCACACATACCATAGGGAGCAGCACAATAGCCATTGAATTAATGCAAAAAGTTTTGCAAAATCTGAAAAACTGTTGGTAGGTTTGGACACCCCCGGCATAGACAAGCAAATGAGTTTGAGACTACCTGAAGCATCAGCTGGGACTTTGAAGATGACATACTTTGGTGGACCAAAGCCTATGATGGCAGTGCCCATGTTGTATGTGTTGCCTTCATCGTCATAATGAGGATGCGCCGTTGCCAAGTTGATTGCAATATGATTCCTGTAGTTGGTCTGAAATGGATACAGATTTTCAATGAAGATATCTCACAGCAGGGGTGGCCAAGTCCGGTCTTGGAGAGCCACAATCCGTCCTGTTCTCAGTGTTTTCTTAAAACCAACACGCCCGATTCGTATGCTTTGCAGAATTCTGATAACGATCCAGATGATTTGAATATGGTGTGTTGGTTGAGAGAAACATGGAAAACAGGCTGAACCGTGGCTTTTGAGGGACAGACTTGGCCACCCCTGAGACTTACGGTATGAAGCAAAATTTTCAATTCCCTGCACATCATTCACCCTTCCAACTGTGTCCAAACTGACAGGATCAATTTGGTTAATGTAGTTGATCTCGGAGGAGGCGTAGTAGTCCTGACCGTAGCGGATGATGTTAATCATGTTGTTGTCGGTAAAGTCGGGAATGACATTGCTGAGATGCGTGAATGCTCTGGTGAGGAAGAGACGTTCAACGTGAAAGTCACATTTTCCCACAACCAAACCAGAGTCCGAGCTCCTGATGTCACTCAATAGGACGTACTCTTGAAATACATCCATTCCTTACATTGCTCATCTTGGTGACGGAAATGTTTGGCTCTTGCTTTTCATTTAAGGTCAAGCTAGTGTAGAAAGCGCTGCTAAACAGTGGCTTTTAATTTAAGGTCAAGCTAGTGTAGAAAGCGTTGCTAAACAGTGTCTTTGAAGAGGTTTTGTAGTAGAATGGTGGAGGTTTAATATTTTGGAGCGAGACGATAATGATCAGACTCTAACGGTATCAAGAAAAACGTTTCAGTTCTTGCCCCTTGACCTTTAGGAAGGCTAAAGGATTGGCAAAGCGAACCCACCCAAAATCAGGCGAAGGAACTATCACTCTAAGATCATTCCAAGATTCATTATTTTCTTTTAATTTAGAATCTTTGATAAAAGAGACAAATGGGTAAGTTAAGGTAGCACTGTAGCTCCATACAGCACCTGGAGAAAATGTTTTTGCAGGGGTCAGGATAGACCATGGTGCCAAACTCTGAAACGACGATCCGGTTAGCCTTCATGTTTTTCTGATAAGTGTGGCTCTTCAAGAACTTGCTTCTGTAAAATACATCACCTGGAAAAGCGAACATCTCGACATCAAGGGCAGCAGCATGATATCAGCACAATATTGCTACAATCCCATTGATAAGTGAACCAGTAAGAACTTCTCTAATAATCAGAAGCCCTGACTAAAAGTAGCACATTCACTACCTTGTCTAGTGTCTGTTCTGTGGATTTGTATTTCTCTTTGTACTATGAGGAACACTTAAAATCCTTAAATTTTCTCAAAAATTGCACCTTGTACATGGATGTCTGCCTAACTTCACGCTTTTGAGTTCGAATTCCATCTGCCTTACTATGCAGCTAATTGCTGGCAGGGCTACATGTTTTCCTGCAACTAGAACTACGTCCTGCCTCCCTGTCCAAGCATCATGGGAAATGTAATCCCAACAGTATCATACTGCGGTCAGACCGAAAAAAATGGGACAATTTTTAATAGTGCGGAGAATGCACTAAAATTGATGTACTATCTCTGTAATTTTCCCTTAAAACAGTTACAAAAACAGTACAAAACAGATGTTTGTAAATATTTACCATACTTTTGATAATCTGTACATGGAGGACTATAGAAATCTGATAATACTGTAATCAAATATATCAAATATTTATTGCTCATTCGATTAGTTGTCAATCAAATAATCGTTGCACAGTACGTTTATTGTAGCATTTGGTTGTTTATTTTTTTTTTCATAATGGCAACATTAAGAGATGGATTAATTCAAGCAAGCCCCCACTGAAGACCCATGTAGCAAATAATAATATTAATAATGCATCACTTTTTACGTAGAGGTTTTCTGCCAACGTTACCCACCGTCTTTGAACGTGAAGCTGTGAATGAGAGACATCCCATCAAACCAGTGGTTGTACTCCGAGTCGCCAACAGAAAATAGAGCGGGCCCATTCCTAATCAGTGTGCCCTGCAACCATGCGGGCACACAACCTGCAAAGAGCACAGGTCAAAGGTCTTCGTCTCGTGTGTCAAGAGAGCCAGTTGAGTTATTCACAACGACAATCAAGGGTGTTAAAATTATATTAGAAACTGATAAAAATGTAATGGTATTGCAAAAAAAGCTGAAAAAATTATACCTAAATTCAGATAGTTCCTAAAGATTAAATGCAAATGTACTCACCTCAGAGGTTAAATACAACTGACTGTGTTCAAGAAGCAATTCATTGTGTGCCACTAGAGGGAGCCCACACTTTGACAATCACCAATTTTGGTGTTTGCAGGTATACAACTGACATTTCCATGATATAGAAGGGTATATATATAAATTGCTTTTGTTATTTTCCTCACCTTTGACTTGAGTTTCCACAGGCTCTGGTGTTTCCTTCCCATCCCGAATGAATAGTGATTGCATTTTCACAGCTGAGCTGGACTTGTTTATTTTCCCCCCCAACTGCTGCTTTTCACTCCGCCGCATCAAATTGATGAAAAATGTAGACAGCGTGTACTGTACTTCTGCCAGCCTTCACTTATCTGTCAGTGGGCGTCCTGTGAACATTACATAAGAGCCGCTCAGCTGTTACAGAATTGGACTACTTTTTCTGCCCCCCCCCATGAAATTTCAAGTCAACACACAGAAATTGAAACATGCACTTGTGTAACTTATAGCTGTCAATGAGCAAAACAGAACCAGCTGATGATTGATGATTTTGTTTGTTTTCATTTCTTGTAACTGTTCAAATTTCCGCTTTTACTGCTGATATGTTTTCTCACTGAGAACAATTTTTGTAACTCACTATAAACATAACTGCCACAAAAACCTTTATAGGCATGTAGAAAAAAAGAAAACTAATTACCCAAACGTTTATCCTTTTTTTATGTTAACAAAAGAAAAAAAGTAGTATGAATCAAGTTTCAACATTTTTCACGTTTATACACTTTACAGCTTAGTCTAAAACAGAAAAAAATAAAATAACCAAGTGCATCAAAGTGCCTGAAGCTAAAAAAAAAAAACAAAAAAATGATGAAATAAACAAGACAAAATGACAAGAACAAAACCTTTTACCTGGGGTCATCCACACGAATCCCCATGAATTATTTTTGTAACGTGTTTTGAGGTGCCTGAATATCTGTAGCTGGGATAGGCCAACACTAACATAAATAATGAATAAAATATTGCACAAAATACTGTTAACTCATTAATTGGCTTGTGTTTTCATCCAACAGTTGTTTCTGATATCTTTAATGTTTTCAAATTCCATCATAAAGTCGAGTTATTCTAAAAACGACTTTAGTCTATTTTTCCAATTGACACAAAACAAAGCTGGGGTAAAAAAGCGTGTTGATGAACTGCAAACATATTTTTGGGTGTGCCACGTGTTGAAACGAGAGCCGAGAATTGGAGCAAGCGACCTTCAGACCCTTGTATCTATAATTGGTTAAATCTGTTTATGGCTTTCTAACTGCTCTTATCAATATGACACTGAACATGCTTACTTTGACCCTTTTCAGTGTTGTCCCTGCCATCAATTTTATGATAGCAAAAGTTTGTACAAAAGTTAAAAAAAAACAAGAATAGCCTAAAAGTGTCTGCTATATTAGGGGGAAAGTAGAAATGGTCATTGGACTTATTGAAATAAAATTCAAAAAGCTCAAACAGAAATGTATTTTATGTTCAGAAGTAGGAAAAGTAGGAAAAGTGTTTACTTTGAAAAGATTGTCATTCGATTATCATCAAATGTTCTCGTGTCATTTAGCAACTTTTCAAGGCATCTGACAACTGTCAACAGGGTGGGTTGCGTAGTTGCACAATTTCTCGTGAATAACCATCCAGTACTGCGGAAATATATTGATACATGCAATATATGTGTGATACTAATTTCTATGTATTGTAGGCGTTTGGTGATCATTTTCACTTTTATGTTATTATAAAATATGATGGGACAAAGAAAGCAACTAAATTTACAAGTATCCTAGACTTACAAACAAGTGATATGTGCCATAAGTTTTATTTAAAAAAAAAAAAAATCTGTAGTGAAAGGGCTAAGTTCATTTTTACTATGATCATTAATTTTTTTCTTATAATTTTGCAGACTTAATAGTGTTGGATTAACAAGATACAATGTAATTGATCACGTTTGAGAGCTGTTTGAATAACACAACCAAAAATGGGCTCCAGAAACAATCCACGCAACAAGTACAACAGGTCTTGGATGAAAAATGAAGTTTATTACAAACATTTGACACAGAGTTGTTAGTGGTCATTTAGCAGCTGTTAATTTGTAGAAATAACACTGTCTCATCGGTTGGTTCGATATAGTGCTCGTCAACAGGGCTGGCGCTCGAACAGCGCAAATGCTCGCATCCCATCTTAACATTTCATTGTGTGCTTTTCATCACCTTCGTTAGTGCTTCAGATTAGGCCTAAAATCTGAGTAGTACACTATGATCCACCTTGAATCCGCGGTGCACTACATTTGATCTTAAATCCATCCGATCTAGTGCGCTATGTTCTCCCTCAAACCTTTAGTCGTGGCGGTTTTGTTTTTAACCAAGTAAAATTGCATGTAAAAAAATGTTAGCATATTTGTCACGTTAATAGCATCATTTTCATACAATTTATTGACCGGTTGAATCAAATATTCTTCAATTTGTTTATTCACAATAAATTAAATACAGGGAGAGAATGTAATGAAAAAAATCTGTCAGTCACGGGAAGACATGGATAGCATCAACCGGTTTGCTGAATAAAAACTCAACAGATTTTCTTTTCGAAATCATACTAAGAGAAAAAGTTTCCCTTTCGTGTTCACCGTCTCCCACCTTAACCTTTTATGAATAAAACCAAAAAATGTATAAAATTAGAAACTTTCTATAGGAACAAATGTAAATGTACACAATTAAAGTTTGTCTCTTAATAGCGTAACCATTTCGAATAGGTTTGCTTAGGGAATGAGTAATATTTAACTCAATATTCCCGTTGTTGCTCTTACACAAAACAATGACAATATTTAAGACATGATCATGTTCTCCTTACAAATAAATCCGAGGCGTGATGTTTAATACTGTTTCGCATGGAGGTTTTGAGCCAATACGTGATAAACTTTCGATTAAACTATCGCCGATTCCCGTTGAAAACCCAAGCAAAGTTTGGAGATTTTAAAAATGTGTGATCATATATCATTTTCCGCCACTGCCACCCCACTTCTCGGTAATAGCACGCTCCAGTCAAGTTTGAACGATACAAAACGTGAGCTGTCCAAATGCAAGCGCTACAATCTATCTTTTACCCAGCACTACTTTCTCAGGCTGCATAGTTCCTTAAGGACGAGGGTGTTGTCTGAGAATGGCACCAGAAGAAAGACGCAGACATGTAGAGGTTGACGGGAAACACGGAGAGAAGTTGTTGGACAGAGAGGAAGCTCTACAGGGAGCCGCGGGAGGTCAGACAGAGAAACGGGAAGTCAAAGAAGCGAACGGGATGACTGTCGGGAAGCGAGATGGACGCATGGTGTCGTGTATGAGCACAGATGAGAAATGCGTCATGATTATATCCAAAGTGAGCCGAGCTGCACGTATGAAGTCGTCACGGTGGTGCCGCCACAGGTTGCTATGGTCGCGGTGGCGGTGGCCCACGCACATTAGTAGACCTTTTCAGGAAGCTTGTAAACAATAGACGCCTGGGCGCTTCCAGGGGCAGAATCTAAGTGACAGCGCTGAACTGAAGTGAAATTGATGTTTGGCGTTCAGCATATATTGTTTTGCTTGAATGTAGATGGGAAAGTTGTTTGCCAGCCCTCAAGATATCAGTCAGACCTAGAACCGGTTCCTGGTGGAAATATATTGGGAACCTCATCTTCTAACGCGAACTGGCGAATATACTGAAAACACCCGGAAGTACATGTGACAGCATAGTGAAAAGGTCTATGGTGGTTTTGCCCAACAAAAAAGGAAAAAAAAAAATGTTCTAGCGCCAACACATCATGGTCGTCATGGCAATGCTACAGTGGGGCACCACCGAACGGTCAGTGGATAAAAACCTACACAAAGGCGCCGCTAAGACACACTGTCACATTCACACACGTGCTCTCTCTCACACGTACACACAAATATGACAAACAGTCTCTCTATTAAGGTGAAAAACAGATTCTATAACAGTATTTTTTCATATTCTTCATTACCTTCATCCGATCAGTGGCATGTATGCAGTACAATATATGTGCATCCTCATGACAAGGGCAGTCACGCAGAGACATCCAAAGAAACTCCGGTTCTTTCTTTCTTTCTTTTTTTTTTCTGTCTGTAGTTGCTAAGCAACAGCAGGTTCCCGGATTCAAAGTTTGTGATGTCGTCTGCGATTGGTTGGGGAACCGCTCGGATGGCGGTCCCGAACGGATGATGTCTGGAGGTGTGTTTTTACACTGAAACCACAGCAATGAGGGCGGGCCTAACATTACCTGCTACAAGGAGTCTGTGTATGTGGCGTTTGTGCGTACGCTTGTCATTGTGTGTCGAGTGCACTGCGTGCAACCCAGCCTTCGGCCGCCGGTGAGTCGCTGTTGGCCGGTCGGTACACAAGACTCTGGCCCTGTTGGTTGGAGGCTAGAATTTGCACCTTCTCGCCCCGGAACACGCAGATCTCGTCTTCGCGTACGGCGACAAAGTCCTGAAGCACCAGCACCAGCTCCTGAAAGGATGACGAATAAAAAAAGTCAATCTGAATCTGAAATTAGCTAAATAAGTAAAGCATCGTCTCTCGTCTTAAAAAAAACAAAAAACAAAAAGGTCTGCTTCCCACCGCTTGGCCGTTTGACAATTATGTCACCGTGAAATTTCAGTGCTGTGTTTTGGTGAGGACTAAAGAGTAGGTACTCTACGTCTAAAGAAATGGTATCGAACATCCCTAGTTAGGAGTGGATCTGCACACTTGCAGAACCTAGTGTGCACTCATTTAATATGCAAAACTGCATTACATGACAATTGTGTGTACAATAGCCTCACTAGTAATATTAAAAAAAAAAAAATACAATTTTCATCTATTACTCCACAGTGAGGCAAAATTGCACAAGTTGACAACAGAGTTACTAGTACAAATACTCATGTTATGAAACTCTATTAGCGTTCGGTACACTAATGCCAATTAGACTCACTGAATTCAATCGGATTTCATCCCCACCTGTACGTCCTGGTCGCTGTCCGGCAACGGCCGAGGAGCGTGGCCGTTAGGCGTAGGCGGGGCCGAAGGCGATCGCCCTGAGGAGAGGGGACGGCTCACCGAAATTCCACCTTCCTTTTTCTGGTACTCGATAGGGGACTGGAGAGCTAAAGGGTGGCATTAAATGTCAGTGAGGTACACAGAATGATGCCGCGCGTCCGTCTCGTGCCTCACCAGACAGAAAGTTGTTTTGAGCATCCAGCAGGGCAGCGATGTTCTCCACCCAGGTGGTCTTGATGTCGGGAGAGGACGCCTGGAGCGTGAAGCGCTCCGCCGAACCGCGAGACCACAACATAAACTTGCAGGGGTCACCTTCCACGCTTTCCTGCATGGCCAGGTAAGTCACCTGAAGACACAACAGTCAACGTAGCTTTTATGGCAAACTCGATTACATTCGTAATTAAAAGACAAGAAGGAGCTAAGAACTGTATGGCTTTGCTTGAACGGTTAAATTGTTTTCTAAAGCCAATTCCAAAATTTCGGTAGAATAAAACCGACAACCCACTCATTGGCAGATTCATTTGAAAACCATAAGATGAATAATTTGTCTAGTGCCTTAACATTTACCACAAGAAACAAATAAATGACATTTTACAATATTTTGTCCTTTAATATTTGATTAATTTTACAACCAAAAAAAAGGTGTGTCTTTTTTGAGGGGGACCCTTGTATGAATATAATATTGATGATTTTTGAAAGCGCTGTTAATAACAATGCCACAGTGTTTACATTTCCTATGCTTAAGTTTATTGTATACTATGCGTTACATAAGCAGCTGTTTGAAGATTTATAATTTCCGGAACAGACGTGAATTTCTGTAAGCACATCTATGATTTTTCGCATCAACACTAATATCGTCGACATTCGTTATATGGTTTAGTGAAATATTTGTTTAATATTCTTGTATTTGGTGATTTTTTTTGCATGCGTTTGAGCGAGAAGCATTGAAAACATGCCGGATACCGGCCATCGAGGGCTGGACTTTGATACCTACCGTATGAATTAGCCCTTCTTAACATTTTACGTTGTTAACATTAAGATAGCGGGCTTTTGTTCATTACGCAGTTTGGATTAAACATATTAGTGTCTAAATAAACTCTTTGACTTCCTCAATGCTTGATTTGTGACGTATGTCTTAAACAGCTTGATAAGCATCTCTTTAGTGAATCTAATATATGTCATCTCCCATTTCTTGACAGGCAATGACAACAAGCACTGAAGAATTTGCATCACGTTCGTCGTTTGTTTTTTTTTTTCTCCCACAAATTGCAAACATTTCTGCAAAAGATCCCTAAACTTCAGTTGTACCACTCGAATGCTTCGTGAGCAGTCCACCCAGTCTGACCTTGATGCTGTTCTTGAACTGGTATCCTGGGTTGTTAGACCCTTTGCGGAGGAGTTCACTGAAGATGATGATCTGCTCAAACAGGAAAACCCGGCGCTCTTTGCTCCGAGACAGAACTCCGCCATCCTGCTCCCACACACAGAAGGTCTCCTGCTGCAGCAGCTTCCCCTGAGAGGTCAACTTCCCCTGAGGACACACGTCAAGGTCAAGGGTCGCTAGCTTATCTACAGTAAGACAAGCTGTTGTAGGAGGCGTTCCATATTTACAAAGAGCAACATCAATCAGCCTGACAAATTCAAGGTACGTTGCTTGATTTAAAACTAGGAGCTTCAAACTTACTCCTTCCCACGTATAAATTTTCATACTAATTCAAGCATACCTCGTAACCCTGCAGGCGGCCAAGGTTCATCATGTCATTGCAGCGCTTGGGGACCAGCGACATCAGTTCCAGAGCTTTCTACACACAAATTGCAGGAGATGGTGACCGACACAACGATCTCGTTACAATATCAGAGTTAGCGCTTCAGAATCCCACCTCGATCTCCTCGCAGTCCAGCCCGGCTTTTGTGGTATACTTCAGGAAATCCTGAGACACACAAGAGTCATCTTCAGTATTTGGCACTGCATGTAAAGCTCACATGTCATGTGAATTACCTTCAGCAGGAGCTGATACTTGGTGATCCGCTGGATGGGCTTGATTAGGTAATCGCTGATGGACATCCTGCAGCTGATCTCATGCTGGATCTCCTGAACACGCGTACACAAAATCAATCGGGACTACTTTCAGCAGTGGAAAAATATGAAAAGATTTCATCGACGGCACTTCCATCCATCAAATGTAAGCCCATTTACAATATGTTCCTTGTTTTGAGCTTTGAATGTTAAACTACTGCAGAAACAAGAAGCGAAGTTGAGATTAGATGTCTGCACATGGTGTCTGACGATCCCAATCTGCAAATAAAGCGAAGCGCTCATCTAAAAATGCTTCCCCCTCATTGAGCTAAAGAAAGTTATGTTTTTATAATAAGCTAGTATAGCTTCTGTAATATTTGGAGACTTTTGTACTGCATTGATGTTGTAAACTTAATTATGCTGTTAGGACAAAAAAAAAAAAAAAGTTTACTTTTAACCCATGTGCAGAATTTTGTGCAATCCTTTTATCTTTATTACAAAGGTATTTCAGGGAATCATTGAAAGATGACACAAGGGAGCTGAAATTTCACCCAGATTTTCGAAGCGTACAAAAGTTATTAAATAAACATTTATGACAAATCTAACCCGGTTTCAGTTGCAAAAAAATATTTCTGTGTCAAGGTCCAACTTATGAAGAACACATTTATGTGCAAGTTTTTGAAATTTATGATCATTTAATGTATTCCTTTTTAACGAAAATATGACACATTGTCCCTTTAAGAGTGGTCAACTGACTGCAATTTGCATGAAAAAATAACGCACCAAAATAACAAAAAATAAAAAACATATAAAAATAAAAACTAGCACGGAAATACAGAAATTATGCAGGAAAGTCTCGTACCTCAAAAAAGGTCTCGTACTCAATGACAATGTACTCTGACCTTGGCTTGTTCTGACAGTAAACCACGTACATGTGAAGACGACGCTCCTGCAGTGCAAACACACGCGCAAAAAAAGAAGCGTTCACATTCGCTGTCCATCTCCACTTGTTTCTGAATGCTTAAAAAAGTTCAAAATAGCATGGACACAACTCACGTGTCTGATGAAGAGGTCAGCTAGAAGGTCGTGGTTTTGAATGCAGCGCTCCAACTCCACTAGAAAGAAACTGCAGAACATACGATGAGTGTGTTATATATTATATATACACAGTACACACACACACACACACACAGTACACAAATATTCCCAGAAGGGGGCTTTGTTTTGCAAACATTGCTCCTAATGGTTGAAATATATTTCCCTCTTGCTTTTTAACAAATATAGACAGAATTTTTGGATGGATTTAAGGAGCTTGAGTGCCATTTTTCTTTTGTTTCTAAATAACCAAGTGGCGCTAAATGTTGGTGCTTAAATTGCCCTCCTGTTTTGGAGGACCCACTCACTCGCGATGCCAGTCGTAAATCTGCTGGATGTTGCCAAAGACAATCTTGTCTTTTCCCCTCATGTCCTCCGGGATCCCTCTGACATCCAACCTTGACATGAAGCCCTGTCTCACACACACATACGCACATTGATGTCTGGTATATCAATGCCTTCAGTCAGGTGCGTACACATTTGACATCTGACCTCAACAATGACACCCAAGTCCTTCACGTAGTCCTTCTCTGATTGCACCATCTCGTTCACAACAAACCTACAAGCACAGACAAACGCCAAGCTCGCAACGTCTCGAGTGCCTAATTGATTTTTCTCCGCGGAGTGCTTTGTTCTTACATGCGCCCTCTCATAGCTTTGTTTTGCTGCTCACTGTCCGACTCGTTGGAGCTTTGGTCCGAGTCCAGCGCCTGCGGATCGATGACGTTCATATGAAGAAAAAACACTCTGCAGCGAGGTGATAGAAAGCGGTCATTAAATGTTACCGTGGTGTTGTTGGGATCTTTGATGATCTGCATGGGAGGCGGTAAAGGGGTGTGGCTTTCTTCCTCTGGCTCCTCCTCTCCTCCACTTTGCCCCGCCTCCTCTTTCTTTGCCTTCTTTGCACAGAAAGCGAGAGTCATCTGCTGTATCTTTGTCTTGTGACAAACTTTTCGTCTTTGTTGAGCAAAAGTGGTACAGACGGATTTAAAAAACTAAAAGTTTTATAAATAAACTACAATGGCGCCTTGCCAATTGACTGATTTGTTCTGAGATCACACTTGTGACAATACTTGAATTTCAAGTCCTCTTTTCTCAAAAGTCATTAATTTGGGCCAGGCTTTCCCTCCAAAGCAATGCAAACATTGTTTTAATTGTTATTACAGTGAAGAAAAATAGCACTGGATCTGTAAAAACACAGTAAATGACAAAAATGAAAAGGTCTAGTGCGCTGCTACTTGGCTGATTTGGCTGCCTTGGCCAGCAGGGGGCAGTATACAAAAGACACAAGCATATGCAGCAGTTCTTTGCAGGGGAAAATGAATACTGTGTACGACTGTGAGCACTGATATACTGTCTTTTGTTAGGGAAAATAAGTATTAAGCAAGTATCGGCATAACATTTTTGTTATATATTGTAAGCCTCAGTTTTTGAACAAGAAACCTTTCACTTCTTATAAATGGGGATTTTCTGTGAAGCTGGGAATGGACGACTTTGGCCAAAAGAAGAATACTTATTTTTCATAGGGCTGGCTTTCTTCCTGTAGGAGTCACCTTCTTATGTGTATAAGATTTTTCTCTTGATTATGTCTCACAGAAAATGAAATGGCTCTTTTAGAGTTGTGTCCGTTTGAAAGTTCAAAGAAACGTAAAAGACAATTTGTTTTCTAGATTATTTTACTGATTTTTCTGTAAATCATGAAAATTCCACAGGACTTCCCATATGTGTTACTGAATTGGTTTTTACAGCACAGCGACACAAATGCTCGCATTAGCATTAAAGTAGCAGATTGAAAGGCTAAGATGTGTTTGTATTGAATACACCAAGTGTCATTTTTCTGTTTTGTACTTGGATTGTAAGTAAATTTGTCTTCATAAGGCAATAAATAGCTGGTAGCTTCTCTTTTTTTTTTTAAAGATTTTTCTTTAGTTGGATGTGTGTTAAATCACAATCAAGTCTGCACTTAATCAGCAGAACGACAACTTTTATCTCATAAGTCGGGTCACCTGTAAATCAAGGCACCACTGTCTGTATTCCTCTGAGTACAAGATTTTTTTCCTCATTTTCAATCCCCATATTAGGGGGGGTCGACCTTACAACCGCGTAACTCAAATCGGACCAATTTTTTTCCACATCTGTGTTTGAATAACATGAATTTGAATGCAAAATAAGTAATATGTCATTAACAAGACTTAAAATGATTTTCTATACCTTTAATTTGATATAGCATGCATTCGTTTTAGAGCGTGTGCAGAGAAAATGCACTTTTGTCAAGCGTCTCTTTGTTGTCAACAACGAGGCTGCATGGATCATTTTTCCAGCAGACTTTGACACATAATGAAAAGGAAGAGACGGCTTAACTTGTCTCCTTCCGCCCTTGGATGTGTGCTTGAACAAGTAACAAGTAATTTTGTCATTTTAATTACACACACCATGTGTTATAATTGAACAGCATATATTTGATCTATGTAACGACTAATATCAGGGGTAGACCTATATACTAATGACATAAACAGAAATATATATATATATATATATATATATATATATATATATAGAGAGAGAGAGAGAGAAAGAGAGAGAGAGAGAGACACACACACACACACACACACACACACACACACATACATCTGCGCTCCTACCATTGTTGAGTTCCCTGTGAGGGGTATAGCCACTTCCGGCCTGTTGTCCCGCCTCCTATTTCGAATTGGAGCTTTCTTCTGTCCATCTGCTTTTCCTTGACTCAATCTCCGAACAGGACTGGTCAACCAGCGCTGTGATGACACGCACATTACCTTCCAATTATATCAGTATGATTACGGAATTATAATGAAGCAAATTGAACCTCCACGGGACTAGTACTTCCAAATTAAACAATTTGCTAGCCATTTTGTTAAGGGTCATGTTGCGAGATCATTTTTAATGAAAGTGTTTCGGGAACATATTTTGGTGTATATTTAGCTTTTGAACTGTTATTGTAGTTAAATGAAAACATTTTTAGCAGGCGCACAAAATACCTGAGATTTTTCACTATTCATGTTGGTTAACGAGGCTGTCCACAGAAAGCTACAGCTCAAAAAGTTGAGAGTCCGGTGGCGTTATTGACAAAAGCTCATTATTACCTTCAAGGTGTTTCCTGTCCCAGAGCCACTACGTTTTGGTGCTGGTGAACTGGCAGCACCCCCCTGAGCCACAGGCACATTGGAGACCACAGTGGAAGTCCCACCTGGAAGTAAAGACAAGTCCCAAGTTATTATGGCAAAAATCAAGTCAGTTCATTACCTTGGTTAAAGGAACAGTGTGTAAGATTTAGACAGTTTTTCATTAAAAAAAAAAATGAAATAAAAAACGTGCTGATGAATGTGTTCTCAATGACCAACAGTATGTTTTAAATATAATTATAGGTCTAGTTAGCATTCAATTATATTACAAGGGGGGTGGCACTTCTTCGGAGGTGGCCATGTTTGTTATAGTTACGGACAATGGTAAATGCAGCACCTGCAGCACCTCCTGCTGTCTGTAATGAAAAATGGTATAAATCTTACACACTATCCCTTTAGGCAAACTAAGCATGTTGCCATTATTTTTTTTTAAAACATTCCATTTTAATGTAATAATAATAATAGTTTGAAGCTCACTTCATGATACTTGCTTTATCACGCGGTCTAGTGTGTACTTGGCATGAGACTGACTCGAATCAAGTCATGTGACTCGGCCCCCTCACCCCACGGTAACTAGGGAGTAGTTCATTTTCTATTGTGTCTTACTTTGAGTGGGTTGAGCGTGCAGCCCGGTTGTCTCAGGGGTTAATGGTCCAGAATCTGCTAAGGAAAACACACACAAATATATTCAAAATGCAAAGTATCAAATCTTTTTTGCTCACCTATTTATGGCAGCAACATGTAGTGGAATTGGAGAATTAAATACTCTTCCAGTTAGTTAGTGTTACAAGGTGAATAGGGAGCAGGTGTGTTGAATTTAGTTTTATGACTCCCATACTGGTCATTGAAAGTTAAAAAGACTGTGGAAGCTGGTGGTAAACGGCACTGAAAATCTGAAACAAAGATTTGTTACTCTACAGAAGGTTAACGCAGTTATCCTGCATGTTTTGCAGGTTTCTTTGCCCGACACACCTGATTCGAATGATCAGAGTCGTTATTAGGTTTTGCTAAGTTTGCTGATGAGCTGATCATTCGAATCAGGTGTGTCGGGGAAAGAAACTTGGAAACATGCTGGGAGAGCACCCCGAGGACCAAGCTTGGACACACCTGCCTTAGGCAATAAAAATACCATCACCGAAACAGCTGATGGAAAAAGAAGAAAATATTTACGCAAATATTTGACATCTGACCCAGTGCGTTCACCTTTTTGTAATGATTTTCTTTCATGCACTACGAAATTAAAAAAAAAAAAAAAAAAAAAATGCGCATCAAGGTTGGAAAACACCGTGAGTCAAAACACACTGGCTGACACATCTGCATACAGTACCGTACATCACATGGAACCTGCAGGTCCAGTTTAACACGTCTGAAACATTCCTACTACACACCAACACTAGCCTCGCTGTCAATATTTAACCACGTTTCCCACGGGCCGCCTCAATATGGGACCCACCTCGTCCGTCTTCGCCCGTAATCCAGCCCCACACGACAGAACAATCCCAGCATGCGCTTGTGCCACGCCGCATGCTTCAGTGCACATCCATGCGGACAAAGCAGACGTCGGGGAAACCCACGGGCAAGCGACACCGTCGTTGTGAACAGCTAGAACCAGGTCCAGAGGAGCACCGGTCAGGGGGCGGGACTTAGCTGAAGGAGGCGGGATCTTGAGGGGAGTGTGGCTTGTGTTGCGTTTTGATTAGATGGTTGGTGACAACAAGGAAACTAAAGTGCTCCAAGCTTGGTTGATAATTGATCAAGAAATTATAAATAACAAATTGGCTATGGGCCTTTCCCACAAAAGAAAAGTGCAAAATATTTCTGTAATGAAAAATTGTCGAATCTTACAGAGTGTCCCTTTAAATTATTTGGTTACTGGTTTTGCTCATATTCGGCTATAAAATGTTGATCATTGATTTCCAAAGTAAAAGTGGATGTTTGCAAATGTCTTATTCTTATTTAACGCTGATGCTAATTAATCTGAAAATTTGACAATTTCAGATCTTTCGACAGTTACAGTAATCGATTGTCAAAATCATTTGGTGATTAAATTGACAGTACAGTACATTGTTGTCCATGTAGTGTCACTTGAACGTCATCATTTTACATATTTTTAAAATGATCATTTTTGTATTCTTTGATCCCTATTTATATTCGACGTGAACATTGTTAGCTGCAGGTTGTGGTGTGTTGGTTGTTGTCGATTTGGTTTTGTGCAGTTATATTTACAGATATGTTATCCATGTTCAAAGCTATTTTTGAACAGCACATTTTCTTGATTGTGCCTAATTCAAATGAAAATGTTGCTTGACTGCATTTTGTTGACTGTCCCTAACTTAAATGAAAATGTTGCTTGCGATCTAGCAGCAATAGAAAATCACGTGGGTCCCAGGGTGACAACGGCTCCAGACAGGAAAAGACCTCAATACACACCGTGTTGACCAAAATTCCTCAACAGGAAGTCAAGCGGACAGCAAATAGGGGAAATGGGTGTGGGTGTAGGGGAATCCGGGTTCCCGAAGACACTGACCCTTTCCAGAGCTCGCCAGCGAGGATGAATTGGAGGCACTGAAGGAGGTGGTGGTGATGCAGGAGGGGGCGTTGCCCGAGGAGGCGGGGGACGCCGGGACTAGCGTTTCCATGTCGGCGGCACTGTGCGAGTGTGACAGGCAGAGGGCGCTCATCGGCAGCAAGCCTTCCTGATGGGCGGAAAAAAAAAAACAGTCAGAAACGAATCAGCGCTTGACTCCGATTTCTGGCATGAGGATTTGTTTGCAAGATGGCATTTCTGTAAACGTCAGTAATTCTGTTAAAGGCTCTTACCTGTTGCGGAGTTTGATCGGTGGTTCTGACCAGACACCAGCCGGGTCGCTCGGCCGAGCGTTCCACGAGTTCTACGGTCTGACCGCAGCGGACGCTGAGCTCTCCAGGTGACCCAGAAGAGAAATCCAGCAACACCACCACTAACTCGCAGCCTCCTGACAGCTGGCAGGTACACAAAAACGCAGATGGATTTTTACAAAGTCCATTTTGTACAGAGCCAGTGGCGGGAAGAAACCACGTACACAAAACTCGTTTTTGTAATCCAAAACGTTTTTTCTGAAGTTACGCTCACATTATCTCGGATTCTTCTGGTGTGCGCGTTTTGGCCATGAGGGGGCAGTATTTGCAGATTTGCACAATGATAATTTACTTTTAAATGGTCCGTACTCAGTAAGGCACAATAATACAGTATGTCATTTTGTAGCGGGTGAAGAATATGTGCCTGTAAGCTTTGTCAACCATCTGTGTTAGGACACCCCACATAGATGCTTTTCATTAGCCAATGTTTTCCAATTATGTGTTAGCATTCTGTTGGTGGACTAAAAGACTAAGCTGCACAATTGAGCTGCTAATTGTGGCGCTAGCAAAGCTAAAGTGCTAGTACTGATGTTAATTAATGATAGTTGCTCGAAATGTATGTATGATAATTCACTGTAGCTATGTAAAATTGTACTGCACTTGTTGGTTAGACAAGAACACGAAGAAATACCTGGGTAGTAGCAGGACAATGAATGTATACACACACACACACGCATTTGTACAAGTGACAATTTATTTCTACTTTTAGCTCTTTATGTAGGGGCTCTATTTAAGTTTCATCTCAAATGTTTTGTTGGCTTGTCAGATTGTGTTGTGAAGGCACTCAGAAAGCTCCAGATCATTTTGTAAATTGAGTTTACAATGTATATTTAGCACTTCATTTATACAGCCTGCTCTAGAATTTATTTGAATTATTTTTGTTTTAATCAGGTCATCTACAATAACTTATATGTAACTCCATTAGGTTCAGTTCAACTTAGTGTGAATATTCATAGCGCTACATTCTCAAGTTATAGCAGGAAGTTTCTATATTTTGCGTCTTCCATATAAAAGTAAAAGTGGTTCTGCAGGAAATCCTGAACTGAATCAAAACAAAAAAGTGAATCATGACTCAAACCGAATTGGGTCCGTGTGAATGAGATAAAATACTGTAGTTTTTAGAAAGCCTAGCCATACTTTTCCATCTGCGGCAAAATTGACCGGCATGAAATCAATCCCCGGTACAAAATCGGTTAGGGTCAAACAGAATCTGGTTGGGATGATGTCAAAATAGATTGTTCCATATGTTTATTGGTTAAAAGCTACAGGATAAAATTTCTTCACCAGTGATGGGCTGCTCTGTATAGTGTGCAACTAAGAAGAACATTTGATAGAGCTTGATATAAGCTCATTGCCACATAAAGAAATAAAACATACCTCTGCAGCAGAGCAACGACGTGAAGTTTTCTCAAAACAGGGACAGCATGAAGGGAGGAAACCCCCTCACATACTAACGCACACACAAACATGCGTGCACACACCCAGCTGCAGCAGTGGTGAGGTCATCACACACACACACACACACACACACACAAACACGCCCCTAACACAGTGGTTGTCAGTGGGAGATACCTTGTCGCTGTCTGCGGTGTTTTGGGATGTCCGGGAGGCGATGGAGACGGTGTCGGGCTGACTGCTGGCGTCACCCAAGCTGTCGGCATCCTCGCTGGTCTCCCTGTACGCAGAAATGCTGTAAATGCCAAAATGCTGTCAAGCAGCCATTCTCAAAATGTGGAAAGCGAGCTCTTTTCTGTAGTGCAGTGCTTCTCAATTATTTTTGCAAAGCCCCCCTAGGAAAAAGAAAACATTCTGCCCCCCCCCCCCCCCCCCCCCAATTGTTTGAAATCCAAACGACGATTAAAAAAACTTAAAAAGTCTTAGTTATCTTGAAATTTTGGAGGACTTCATTGACTGTGGAAAACTACAGGGATCTTATGTGTTGGTTTTTAATAATTTCTGTAATGTAACCATGCCAGACTAATGGACATACTAATGAATTAAGCATAATGGTGTTCAAAGTCTGAATCCAAACATTTGAATGTGAGACAGATGTGCTAAGCACTCCTCTAATGATTCTCTCATTCCTTTGAAAATAAATTTACAATTGCTCAGAAACTGACCTGCGTGTGATGCTGCGTTGTCGCCCAAGAGTCAGATTGGGAGTTTTTGGGAGGGGAATGGGCTCCCTCAGCGCCCCCCGCAGGTGACCCCGCCTCTCCTGGATCACCTGGCGAATGCTGCGAACCCACTCCTGCTTCAACTCCAAGGAAGATGCCTAGAAGTTGAAGATTGAGTCACGCCACGGTTGAGGATCGGAAACAACAGCCTTAACGTTTACCTTCAAAACCGTCTTGTTGTCCGAAGTCGGCGTCCTTCCAACCCAAAGCGCAAATTTACAAGGATCTCCTTCGATGTGCTCTGTCACACCAAGTTCTGATGTCTGATTTAGAGGGACGCAATAGTTGTTAGCAGAGGCCCAATCTTTTGTCTCCCTGTATGCCTAAGTAGTACAATGAGAGTGTTACCCTCAAGCGGCTTTTGTAAATATATTTGGTTCGTCCCGATGAATCTTTCATTTCCTTGCTGAAGATGAGTGACAGCTCGAACAAGAAGAGGTGCCGGTCACGACCCTTCCTGATGAGGGACTTAGGTTCCCAAACGAGAAAGGCGTCTTGCAACAGGAGCTCGCCTTGCACCTCAAGACCCTCTTCAAGACCTGTTATTGGCATGTCATCATTACTTTGTCACAGTAAAGGCCAGTGAAAGAGCATAATCTGAATACCACCCTTTAACAAAATAATAGCTATGTGGTCAGTTAAAACAGGATCAAGTACATTCATAAGAACAATGAGACGTCATCATTACTTCAATATACGGCGATAGCAACTTAGTCCTGCCACAAATAGTGCCAATCAGTGAGTAATTGACACGATCCTAAAAATGTTCATAGGTCAACAGATACCACAAGATGGAGGCAAAACACATTTGTCTAAGTGGAGCTCCTTAGCTGACCTCAACACAGTTCTTCTGCACCAGGATGCCACAGGATTATGCCAATATTATACTGAATCTCAAGAGCTATAATAGACATGAATTTGGTACCAAACGCTTACCTTCTAACATGCTAACATGCATAGCATCATTAGCTCTCTTGGGAACACTCAGCATGACATCCAGGCCTTCCTTGATCTCACCCTTTCCTTCTTCGCAGCATGCCAACAACTCCTGCAAAAACGTATTTGTGTCAACGGAGCAATAGGTCAATTAGACCCTTGGTCACCAGCTCACCTTTAGCAGCAGTTGATACTTAGTGATCCTCTGAACGGGTTTGATGAGCGCGGATGAGATGGAGTTGGCAAGCCCATGTCTCCTCTGGACTTCCTGTAAAATTAACCAGACCAGAAACTAATGTGGTGCTCAAGACCACACTATCTAGGCCATGACTTGCCTTGGACCAGACATCACTGAGAGCAAGACATTTGAGGGTTGAGAACGAGTCAAGACCAAGACTGAAACAAGCAAAGACCTAATTTGATTGCGAAAAAGTGTTTGTGCCTGTTTTAGCTAATAAAAATGATATTAAGCTGTTAAGTAGCCAGTCAATGCAGGCCATCTAGACAGTGTATCAATGCCTTGGTTATTACTTTGCTGTGTTAGGACAAAGGGTGTTTGCAAACTTAGATGCCTGGTTTGGAAAAGTCCTCAATTGTTACCTTAGCGCTAGCTAGCACGACATGGGCAACACGGATAAATGTAAACATTTACTAATAGCGAAAAAAACACCCTGGGTGCAGACATTGGCCAGTGTGTGGGAAAGGGTCCTGGAGATAAATTATAGTTATAAAAATAAGTGATTTAAATGAAAACATTAGCTCGCAGCGCCATGCATTGGCCTGTGTAGGTACAGTACAAAAATGTTTCCAAAATGTGAGTATTATGGCTTGCAAAAGACAACATAAAGTACACCGCGTTTACCATGGTGATCAAATTGGATTTTTAATTTGTTGGACTATTAAGTGATTTTGACCAAAAGTATTTAGAGTTAAATGGTTTCAGGATTCGGTGGTTAAACGGTGAGTGAACAGTGATTGCAGATTTGCGGTGTGAGTCCAGGCCGTATGAAATAGCGTTCTTGCTTAAGTTTTAATTGTCCTTATTATCACTTTAATTAAAAGGTAGAACGGCAGACTAATACTACTAACCTCAATGGAAAATCCTGGGTTTGGCCAATCAAAGACCAAGACAAGATAACGACTTTTGTGAGTCAATTTCAAGACAGACGCCAAGATTTTCAAAATGGGGTCTCAAGACCACTCTGGGGATCTAGGCCCATTTTGAACAATGTATCGCTATTGGAAACCTAAACTGTTGGATCTGGGGAGCGTTAGGATGTTTAAAAGAAAAGGGAAAGTTAAATTACCTCAAAGAAGCTAACACCATGCTGCTGGATCAATAAACTGGAGTCTGGTTTGTTCCTGCAATAGGTCACGTACATGTGGAACTTATCAGCCTAAGAGAGACAACAAAAACAGACTTAAGGGTGGGGTTCATGATCAAGTGATTTATTTGACTATTTATGTTTAATATCAAAGCGAACTTGGTTACCCAGGTGACGAAACAATGTCCCACATCTTCCGGAAGTTGCTCGTAGTTTTCCAGCTCCTTCAGGAAAATACTAGATGAGGGAACGCTCCGTTATTGCATGACAGACACACAACAAAGACAAAGACTTTTTCATACGCATTTTGCACCTGTTATGGAACTCGTAGATATCCTGGATGTTCCCGAACACCACATCATCCCTGTTGCTAAGACCAGACGGGACATCCTCGGAGCCACTGGTCATCTCCCACATGTAAGTCTGCGGCAGGTCAGGACACTCAGTATGGAAGTATCATGCTGCGCCAGCATTAGCACTGTCATAACTTTAAGCGAGTGGCGGGAAATAACTAAGTACAAATATTCCATTTCTGTACTCAAGTAGAGTACGTCTCTTGAGTATTTGTGTTCTTTGACCACTGAGCTTAGCAAGTTATTCCCCATCCATGAAGAGGTGAACATACGAGGGAAATTACTGTATGTTTATGTATGCATTAATTTTGTTTTCATACCAGCTAACATAAGAGATATTACAAATAAATGAAAGCAAACAAAAAAAAATAGATTTAAGAGTGTATTTTTGTGTGCAGCGTACTTAATACTTAAGTCATCCACATTATGAGGAAATACTAATGGAATTATTTGGTAAACAAAAGATATGATATTGTAGTAATACTACTATATCATATTTTTTGGTAAACAAATCATTTCATAACCCTAGCACACAATACAGATTTTTCAAAATAGGCAGATTTTGTCCATATACGGCAAGGACTTTTGCACATTTGGGGTTTTTTCTGTCATGCGGATGATGCTTTATGAACTGGAAGGATTTTCACTTCACAGCTGTGCATTTTCAAGAGTCAATAGCTTCAATTTCTTGACCTATTAATGTGTTTGAGCCCATTTGAATTTTGTCTGGTACTATTTCAGTCTGCACTTGCTCTCGATACTTTACCAGTCGTTTCCTTTTATCATTCAATTATGCGTCTACGTAACGACAGAGTGTGAGTGCTTTCTCCACTTCGTGTCTAAAACTAATTACAGCTTTGGAAATCGGATTGAGTACCTCAATGCATTCTTGAAGGTCTCGAACGTAGACTCTCTCCGTCTGCAGCAGTTCCGCCATAATGTACCTGCAGCACACCATCTCATCAAGCACACCGCAATAGTTCTGGTACTTTTTATGATAAGTATCGTTTCAAAATCTACTAAGTATTACCGTCGTGACAACATCTAACTACTGTGGTAGGCCTAAGTGTCATTGAAAAACAATTCAGAGGTTTTATTCCTAAAAAGCGCATTCGATATTTTGTAAGTTCCTGAAACATAGACGGTTTGAACATGAACACCACACTTGAAGGGTTAGTGCACTTATTTGGCCTTTTTAAGCAGAAGAAAGTTCATTTTCTCTCTGGAATTAATTTCATGGCTAAAATTATTCTTCATGTGTAATTATTTCCTTTAAAACGCATTTTGCCGCTTGCTCAAGGCAATGGTACTACTGGTCAATCACAACTCATTTGTTTTCTGGGTATGGTCATGTGACATTCAACAAGCTGAGCCGCCAATGGTCATTACCATCACCATATGTGATGCCGTTTTCCGTTGACAGCAAATGGCAAAATGACCGGTACAAAAAATAATAACTTTTTTACTACTGAAAATGAGCTGGTGTCCTATTCCTTTAAATGGAGGAATGAGGAAAAATTCAACTAAACGCAACAAAAGGAAGCCATATAAAATTCCTAAAAATATATAATTCTCCGTATTACTTTGAGGATCACCGCACAGAGGAAATCACTAAGATTTAGTTACTCACTCTTTTTTGCGAGCCGAGCGTCTTTTCTCATCGCTGACCTGGTGGCTAGGGTCGGACAGATTGACTTCCGGGTCCGAGTCAGACAGACTGTTGGGAATCAGCTCAAGCTCCAAGTCCTTGTTGTCCTAACGAGTGGAAAACAATTCCTGTTTAGGTTCTTTAACATCCATCCATTTCTTCTAACACTTGACCATTTTAGGGTCGCAAGTCTCAGCTGACTTTGAGCTAGAGGCAAGATACCACCTTGACTGCTCCTACCAATCAAGGCCCACAGGTTCCACAGTTATAACTGGCAAACTTAAGTTACAATGTGCTTGGTTGGTTGGAAATACTTTTTGATGAGGTCGGTACCTGCGAGCAGCCCCCTAGCGCCGTCTCCAGCAGGCGACGGTATTGGCCCATCCTGACGGTGAAGTCCCGGTACCGTTTATCCACGGCGGAAACACAACGGCGAAGCTCGAGGCGGTGGGCGTGGCCTTTAGTTAGCATGCTCTCAGCCAGTTGAATGAGCAAGTGAACCTTCTCCTGAGTGTGCTGAGGACATGGCAAAGAATCAGAGGTCATCATGTTTGTCAGTACGCTTTAAGCTAGCTGATTTAAACAATATTGCTCCTTTGGCAGAAGCTTGGTCTGGGTCGCATTTTCAGATCACTGTGCGAGGTCTATTAAAATAACCAAAATAAAGCAGTTCGATGCACAGTCTTACTTTGGCTGAAATGCAAAACTGCCGGTGCTGGTTCAGCAATTCCTGCGTCTCCGTCGTGGTTGCTCCTGCTGATGTGTGTGTGGCCAGGTAGTGGTCACCTGACTGCGCCAACCAGTCCAGAGCCTGTTAAGAACAGGGTGTTTGTGTGTTTATACATACTGTATATCTATATCTACATAGATATAGGCATCCTATAAGATCTTGATACGCAATCTTTTTTTTGTATGATTATTATACCATGGAACTACATCTAAAGAGTTTTTGGTTTATGTTTTTTGTTTAAAAATTGGTCATTAATGACAATGTCACCCATAAAAAAAACTTAACAAATAAGTTTTGCAAGAAGTGACTATAGCACAGTAAAGCAATAAGTTGCTTCATGTTCCAATTCATTTGCTCTTAATTTGAAAAGAAAAGGAGGGGGAAAAAAACATAAAATTAGATTTGCAGTTACCTGCAAAAACTCTGTCAAAATATTGCATACTACCAAGTGGGTACCCCTAGGGGTAAAATTAGATTTGCAGTTACCTGCAAAAACTCTGTCAAAATATTGCATACTACCAAGTGGGTACCCCTAGGGGTAAGCGTAACTTTGTTAGCAAACCAGGTGCCAATATTCATTAAAACGCTGATAAACGGACAGGGTGATACTCTGTCTATCAACTCTCTAATCTTTACAAACACATTTCGTAAGATCTCAAAATCTTGGCCTTTTTCAATATTTATATTGTGTGCATGTTGGGTCAATTGTAAAAGTCATTAAGCTTGAAGGGTGAAAGAATGGCATTTGGCTTTTTGTTGTAGTTTATTAAAAAAAAGAACTTCGATTGTATGTAGGCTTCGTAGTTACTAAATGCAGTTAGATTAAGCACATTTGGCGTTAAATACCTGTTGTGTGTGGTTCTGGAACATGACAAACTGTTGACATTGGTCCAAACGACGCTTCTTTAATGTCCAAAAATGAAGAACTCTATTTTCCCTTTGAAGCAATTCACTCAGGATACCTATACATGCAGATGCACACACACCATGTAAAGTCAAGATGTTAAGGTCCACCAAAAAAAACAAATAGCTTATCATTCACGCAATTGTGTTTTTGTGTGTGTTTCGGCTTCATATCACCTTTGACCTGTTGCTCTGGTACCCTGGAGTGCCCGGTCACCTCAGTGACCCCTGACACGGCGACATTGTGGCCTGAGATGTTTGCCATGGTGACGCTATTACGGTGGATGTACTTGAGGAAAACTTCTGCATTCCGTCTCGCAAGCGTGCACGCCTGTTTCCAAGAAACAAGAAAACCAATGGCATTTCGTTACGGCCGGTAAGGACATTACAATTGTATTTTATATAGGCAGTCCTCAAACAGGCCAAAGGCGACCTTTTTCTAAATGGTCCTAAATGACTAATATTTTTTTTTTTTGCAAAACTCCCCAAATTATGATTTGCAGACCCCAGGGGCCATTGCTTTCCCCCATTACCTTGAGAAAAGCCTCCTTCTGCTCCATGTGTTTGTTAATGAGAGGCAGGAGATGCTCAGGCTGTCTGTCTCCGCCCCCGCACCAGTCCTCCTCCCTACGGTACTCTTGCTCCAGACTCTCTAGCACACCGCATACCTGCACATTCAAAGAACAAATTTCAGTATGAGGGCTAGTTTGGCACAATTTTTTTTTCCCCCTCACAAACACACACATGCGATACACTGTTTTACACGCGCTTTCATATACACTACAATATTTTCTTTCGCGATCACCACTGAAATGCATTTCAGTGCGATGAAAAACATTTTTTTTTTACTACTGAAATACTGTCACAAAAAGTGCACTCACACACCAGTGACAAGTGAAATGCTCTTATACTGACAAAATACTGGGACTCAATACCAAAATGATCTCACACATACAACTGACAGCAGGACAAAGTTGTGCTTGCCTGTTGCGATGTTCTGTAGAAGGCGGCAGAAGCGTTGACCAGTTTAAGTCGGTCCTCGATTCGCAGCATTAGAGTCTGCCAGTGAAGCGCCACTGTCTGTGCACAAGACCTCACTGCATCTGGATCATAATGGCCTGACCTAGATAAGGGGTCAAACAAACAAGTGGCACAAGGACAAACCCTTAAACGTCGACTGCCATTAGTAGCAGTCGGTAAGGGTAGAACCTCAACTTTGCTGCAATGGTATCGGATTTCAAAAAGTGGTATCAAGATATTCCTAATATCAGCCTGAGACCCATCACATTCATTTGTGCTCACTGTTGTGGACATTTGTTTTTAGTCTACATTTTTGACCTATTCGGGATACCCTACTAAATCCTAGTGTGCTCCCTAGAAGACATCCAAGTGTGCCCTCTAGGAAACATCCCGGCCTTTGCAGTTATCTCTCATGTGCTTGAGTGTGACGAAATCTACTTTTCTGTTTTGCTGAGACCCAATGGACACAAAAGTGGACACAAATGTATAGGCTGGGTCTCAGGATTCTGGAGTATATGCAACACCTCTGTGGACTAACCTGACAAGAAGTTCTGCTCGCTGCTGTAAAGCAAGTGCCACCTGATGGGTCCTCTGCAGGGAGTCAGCATGTAGGAGGGCCTGGACAGAACACAGGTTTGCGGTTCAACGTTAGAGGTGCTAAGCCTTTAATAGTGTGTGTGTGTGTGTGTATGTGTGTGTGTGAGAGCGTGTGTGTGTAGTAACCTCTATGGCCTGTTGAAGGCGCTCATGTTCCCTCTGCAGCTGTTCAGCTTCTGACAAACAGCTGGAATTCAGCATGCAGGATGACAACATGACCTCACCCTCGGTAATCCAACCCAGCACCTGACCAACGCACATGAATCAGAACCAAAGGTTCTTCAAATTTGGCCCGCAAGTGTGTGGGCGTAGGTGTGTGTTACCTGTTTGACCTGGTTCTGCAGGTGCCTAAGCTGCAGGCTCTGTTCCAGGTGTGTATGAGAGTGATCTGCAATTTGCTGCAGTTCCTTCTGTTTGTCCAGCATTAGGCGTTGCAGCTCCTCCACCTGTGATGAGAGATCCCCCTCCACCTCTGACAGCTCAATCCCTGACACATTTAGACAAACACACACGTGCACACGCATGTCAGAAAAGTTGACTACACCAATGACATTCCATGACATTACATTACTATAAATGTGCAATCTCCAATCATGTGCTTACTGTGTGTGTATGTGTGTGTGTGTGTATCCATGGCAAAGTCAATGAGCTGGTTTCCATGGGGACCAGCGGAGTGCAGTTTCCATGGCTACCCCATCCCCCCTTTTCCCTCCCCCATTATCCTTCTCTGCCCCCCGCCCAGCCTTAAATCATCTGTATGTTACAAGAGCAGGCTGACTCACATCAGCCACTCTATACAATAGTACTGGATCATATTCTACTCGATCACATTTTTTTCCGTACAGTTCTTTTCTCTTCCGTAATGGTACTGGTAAGCATATCGAATTGATGTTTCAAGTGTCTGCAAAGCTCCAAAGTGAAAAGCTAAACACACGACCCCCACTTCTATTGCTAAGCTCTGTCATCCTCAAAGTGACACTACTCAGGTGAAGCCTGCAGTTTTGAAAAACAAAGTTACAAAATTTACAAGATGCTACAAGCTAGACTTTTCAGAATTTCTCCTGCCTATCTGGATCCAGATAGCAAGAGCTGCAAGTGAGGCTTCCCTGTCCCTAGCTTCCTCGTCTCTATGTTCCACCAGGGGAGCAATGAGGCAGTTCCAGCTGTGAGACATTGTCGCAACCCCTGCCACAGATCTTCCCCAAGTGATGTCCCTGTTGGAACAAGCTCATATTTCTAACTGAAAAACCGAACCGTTTATTAAACCCAGAGGAATCACCCGAATATGAAAAGATCCCAAACATTGAAGGTCACAGTTTGACAAGGCCATCAGGACCAAATTATCTGACAATAGCAGAGATGGCAAGCATAATCCACCAACTCTCTACACCTAGCAATGACCTCAATAAGGGTGATAGATAGTTTTCTCCTGGTATACTCTGGTTTTATGAATGTTGTACTTAAATTTATATTCTAAATTGTCCGTGTGTGTGAATTTGATTGTAAATGGATGTTTTTCTAATTGCATAGTGATTGAATGGTACAGTGGTCCCAAAGTGCAAATCACTGTAACAAATAACAACAAAATACAACAAAAAACAGACAAAATAGTTCAATTACAAACATGAAATGGGTAACATTTTACAAAAGATGAAACAAAAGCAAGTCAAAAATGACAAACAAAAAAGAAAATTCATCGGGAACAAAAATTCATTGCAAAAGGCGAAGTACATTAAACCAAAAAACAAACCAATCCCAAACAATAAAAGAAATTTAACCCAAACAAAAACATATTTCAAAAAATTCAATTCAAATCAAAAACCACACCCATTACAAAAGACAAAACAACACCAAAATAAAAAATAACCCCAAAAAACTAACAAGCAAAAGAAAATTAATTAAAAAAAAAAAACATAACAAAAGAAAAAACACAGCCGCAAATTAAAAATGACAAACAAAAAGCAAAAACAGCAATTTGAACGCTTCGGCCCGTCCAAATCAAGTCTCAGTCTCAATCTGCTGGGTCAAAATAATTTAGGTATACGAGAATCAAAAATTCATGAGTAGCTTTGAAAAACAAGCCAGTATTTTGTAGTGTGCGGCAGGGACGATTCTAGCGTCAAAATTTAGAAGTGCTGATCTCCTAGGCAGGCACGATAAATTTAACAATTTTGTCCATTTTAATGTAATTTAATTTACACATTTAAACATTAAAAAAATGAGGTACAACACTTTTTGGTCAGAGTTTTACAATCACTTAGCTTGCCGGTAGCACCGGTAGGTTTTAACATGTAACAGCTAGCTTCTCCAATTCAATCAGAGAACAATGGTGCTGAAACCTTCCTAGCTAGAACCATACCAAAAGATTATTTCAGCAACATTGATAAAAAAAAAAAAAAAAGATGATAATGATAAATTCCACGTAAGCCTGGCATTTACCCCCTATGCCACTAACCACTTGACGTTCAGTGTGTTGCCGATTGCCTCACCGGTTGACTGGACCTCGGTGATGTATTGCTGAAGGTCGTGACCTTGCTGGACCACCTCGTAGGTCATGTTGTTAACAGCGAGCCGCCTTTCCATGTGCCTGTTGATCGATCAATCGAAGTCAGTCTTAAGCAAAGCTTTTTCTTTCCTTGACATAACATCAAAGTGTCCACCTGTGAATGCGTTGCTGCGCTAACGTAAGAGCCTCCGGGCTTGCTTCGGCTAGCCGCGACGGCCCGAGCGCTTGCTTGTCTTGGTTCGGTTCAGAAAGCCGCTTCTCGGCAGAAAGGTCCTGGGATTGTTTCTGGAGCTCCTGCTTCCAGGCATCCATCTCCCCGGTTACCTAAGAAACGGCACATGCGCGTTGGAACACTGAAGCTTTCAAGGTTGTTTTGGAATGTCACGAAATTTACCTCCAGTATGCACTGTTGCAGAATTCGTAGCTGCAGGTAAACATCCAATCGGATCTTCCTCTGATGGAAAACTTCCTCTAGCTGAACGTGGGACTCCTCTAGTTGCTGCAGCACTGACTCGACATGGGCCACTGAGCTGCCCTGGGGCCTAAAACAAAGGCACACTACATTAACTTTGTAGTCCGCCTCCAGCGGTCACCTTCATGCGCTGAGGTGAAAACAAACGCACGCAACAAGTATTTAACAACTACACTAGCACCTGAGACCCAGTCCGTTCATTTGTGTTCACTGTGGTGGACATTTGTTTTTGGTCTATGTCTTCCGACTGATTTGAGTTAGCCTACTAAGGCTTGAAGTGCTCTCGAGAGGACATCCCGGCCTTTTCAATGACGCCTCATGATTTTGGCTGAGATACGATTGGCTTTGCTCTCTTGCCGAGACAAATTGGACGCAAGAGTGCACACAAATACACAGGCTGGCTCTCATGAGCATATGGAGCCCGAGCCATATCACAAAGGGAAGTAGGCACCAAACACCATCCGGGCTCTCTACCTGAGTTGCAGGATGAGATCTTCCCCTTCTCTGATGACACTCATCGCAGCCTCCTGCGGGGTGGGTTAGTGTGAAGGTTAGAAGTCGGGGTCAGAGGTGGAAAGGATGTCGGGCTTCTGTGAGAGGGTTAGTGTTTCAGTCTGAGGTCAGCCATGAGCCATTACCTGTGTGTTGGCCTGCTGCTGCTGTTGTTGGTTCATAAGCGTCTGCAAAGCTTCCACTGACTCCGAAGCAATGCACAGGTCGGCCGAGAGCTGCTTCTGGAGTCCTTCCATCCATGACGATAGCTGTGTCGTGGAGGGATTGTGTCAAAGATCGGGTCAACGTTTTGTCAGTGGCGTCGTGCCAACATTACCTCTTTGGTGTGTGTGTAGAAAGAGACAGCCAAGTCGAGCAGCATCTTCCTTTGTTCCACTTTTTGAATGAAGGCCTGCAGAAGCACACATGCATGTCACCTGCTTTCCCCTCCAGATTATAATCGCGGTGCCAATCGTTGCGATTTCTTTAAGGAGGCAGACGTGGAGGGAAGGTTGCAAATTAAATATCCTTTACATTTATATGAAGGGGTATCGGGCCAATATCAAGACCTTATTTTGAGGTATTGGCACTCGCAATGGCATCCAATATAAGTGTCTGTCACTCTCTTGGAGCACTTTTATGATTACACATTAGAAATGATACATTTGAAGAATAGAAAAATAAAAAAAAAAGGGGGAACATTTTATTTTCGAAAACGTAGGTCTTTCTGTAACCTTAGTGGCCTGTTGTTTTTAGGGAAATTTGGGTACCAAAAGTTTTATTGGGAGTGGCACATGCGGGTTGGATTCTGGCTCAAGCCTTCCTGTGTGGAATTTATATGTTCCTCGTGCCTGTGTGTGTCATCTGCAGGTACTTCAGTTTCCTGCCATATTCTTGAAAAAAATGCACAGTATGTATAGTGGTGATTCCAAATTGCTCTTGGCTGTTTGTAAGTGGTTGAGGGTTGTTTTTTGTGTGTGTATGTGTGGGATAGGCTCCAGCGCCCCTGCAGCCCTCATGAAGAAAAGAAGTCAAGATAATGGAAGAATGGATTGAATGTGAAGCAAGCAACAAAAATCCATCCGTTTATTACATCAGTTTGGGGCCGGCTATTTTGGCACTTGCTGTTAACTAAAAATGACATCATATTTGCTCAGGTAACGACCAATCATGGCTTACCTGTTATCTGAGTTTACGTGCATGCAATTTTCATTCAACAAAAGTGGCTAAATGGTCACTTAGATTTTGTCGCTTGATTCAAAGCAAAAACATTACAAATTTCTGCTTTCACTTGATGACAACAATGATCAACATTTTTGCCAATTTACTGATGTTACAGACCAAACCAGCACCAAATCTGAAAAAAAAAAGTATGTTGTATTGTCAAAATGAAAAAAAAGTCCTATTTTTAAAGAAGGGGTGGAAATTAAAATGTGTTTTTAAAAATCAGATCCATTAATTGATCTACAAAATAATCAACAGTTTCATTGATTTTTAAAATAATCGTTATTTAGAGCACAAGTATTCTGAAGAAATATTTGATTTGATGAAGCACTGTGCTAAAAGGCAGTTTCTCTGTTGAAGGTGGGTCACCTGCATGCGGAGCTCCAAGTCTCGGGCCGCCTGGTAGATCTCTTCTTCCTCACACTCGCCGGACTGAGCCAGTTGATCAGCTGCTTCCAGAAGCTTCTCTGCGTTAGTGTAAGTGTTCTAACACACAAGCGCATCACTCACACAAGTGCAATGAACACGTAATCCTCGCCTGAAGAATTGTGAGAGTCGCACTCACCTGAGCCACTTGCTGGAAGTCATCGTGCCGTTTCTGAAGAGCCCGCGCTCGATGCAGAGACTTCCCAACACCACTGTGCTTGTTCAGGAAAACTTCGCCGTGCTGCTCCACCCAGTCCAACACCTGACACAGATGGAGGGAGGTACCGACAGATGGATAGAGACCATCATGTGAGACCAAAAGAGCCAGGAATTAGTCAGGTGTCAATAGTTGTGCACCTGTCGGACATCTTGTTGGAACACACACAGCTGGAGGCGCTGGTGGAGGCGGAGCTTGCGGTGTTGCCATGCATTCTCCAGGTCATGGTGAGTCTGCAACAGAGTCAAGTTAATTTACCTTCAGTTGTAATGAGACCTAATGTGAGCTGTACCTGCATGACTTGGTGCAGAACCTCCATGACGCCATGAGTGGTGGCAGTGAAGTCCGGTTTGGATGATGTGTCATTATTGTCCGTCACCGTGCCGCGGTTCAGGACGTCCAGCAAGGCTTTCCCACTCTCGCTGACCTGCACACAGACGGGTGAGCAGAGGGACAAACAAACTGATGTCCGGATTGACACATTAGATACAATGACAGTCACCTGGGTATAGTTGGCAGAGATCTCCTCGTTCAGTTCTTGGTGTTTTTTCACAGCTTCCTCGAGCTCAGCCGTTGCCAATGGCAGCGACGCCTCAGCATAGGTCTGAAGCCACGCCTCCGCTTTGTGAAGGAACTGGATACACAACCAGGTAGAAGGACACGGGGGGGGGGGGGAGCTATGAAGGTGTCCCGTAATCACCCGCCTGTTTGCCACTGAGGAATTTACTTCTTTTAGTTTTTTGTTTTTTTTTTTCCATTTGGAAAACCTTCATGTGAAATTACCTACAAGTGACTCTGGCTCGTTTGCCAAAAAATTGCTCCACAGATGACAATGCTCATGAGTAATAAAGGCATAGGTTTTCCAAAGGACCTGCGATAACACACTTTAGTAATGAGTTTCTTCATGTTCCAATTCATTTGCTTTGGATTTAAAAAGGAAACATGACCTAATCCTGTCACAGCATCATAAACCCTTCACATTACCTCAGTTACTCAAATTCACATTTGAGAACCGCTGCTTAAGATGCCACAAAATGACACCTAAACCCTGAGCCCAAAAAGAGTTACACGTGTATTTAACATCATCACATTGCTTCCTTAGATAAGTATGATTAACTTAATGTGAACAAGCGCCAAAAAAAAAAATGCCCCCCACATGCTCACAGTTAGCATGGATAGCTGCAGTATTTTGCGCAACAGATGTAGATATTACAACAAGACTCACAAATATTCTTTATCATCTATGAAAAATGACTTATCTTAGAGCATTTTACTGAGGCCCTCGCTATGTACTGCAGTAGTAGTTTAGTACAGAGGTTCTCAACCATGAGGTACCCCGGTGTGAAACTACAACTTAGTTTAACTTCTGACAAGAAAAAATGCACCGTTTCAGTCCCGGCATTATAAAGCATTAAATTAGATTTGCTGATACACGCATGAACGGTGTTAAAGTCTCACGTACCCGCCGAAGCACTTCACGTACTCCCAGGAGCGCTATAATTGAGAACCGCTAGCTGGTCTAGTAGAAGAAGAAGTACTACTCTGCTTCGTTTTTCTGCATTCTGTCTCTCGGTGGCCATAAGGGCATACCAGAAGGAGTAGCACAATGAATGATTACTGAATAATGACCTGCTCTGCCCCTTGGTGGAAGCCGGTTGCCATGGCTAACGTGTTGCTACGCTCCTCCAGAGCTGTGGTCAGTAGCTTCCAGTCTTCTTGTAGCTGTGAGGACACGGCAGCAATCCTCTCTGCCCCAAAGTGACCAGCCTCTGCAAGTCTGGCTGCTACAGTCACGACACTGTCCACATTTACACTGCCATTCTACACAAAAGCCAAGAAAGTGACATGGGTAAAAGGTGGAAGAGGTAAATGAAAACTGCTGAGTGACCTCACATACTGACCATCACATTTGCGGTGAAGTGCTGATGTTGTGATTGTAAGTCGACGGCGTGCTGATGGTTCTGACCGACCTCCACTAGCGTCTGTACGAACAACTCCTTACTGTGTGCGATCCACTCGGACATCTGTGGGGTGCGGAGTTTGACATGACTCGATGTAGATGACGACTCGCCTTGTGGGCAAGACTGCTCCTTCTCACCTTAAGGGCATCCTGCTCAAAAAGATGTAACTGCAGCGCCTGGTCCAGGTGAAGCTTCCTGTCGCTCCAGCTCTGCAGTAGGTGAGTGCGAGCCACCTGCAGGCGGTCCAGTAGAGACGAGACCTTTGGCGCCACGCATTGGAAGTCCGCCCCGCCTGACAGCCAGCTGCCATGGCTTCCTCCGCCACTCTCATTCGAGGCATCCCCGTGGGAGGGGCCCAGGCGCATGCGTTGCAGTAAGCTCCTCCCCTCTCGGTCGAGGGCGTCAACCGGCGCTGTGGCGATGGTGTTTCGGAGACGATTGTGTTCCTCGAGGATTCTGAAGGTAAAAAAACGCTCACCATCAGCGATCAATACCACGCAGTGGCTTCCAGGCAACTAATCAATAAGTGGGATCCTTACTTGCGGGAGTCATCGACATCCTGCGGTTCTGGTAAGCTGTTCAGACCAACTTCCAGCTGTTCCAATTGGTTTAACAGTTGCGTGGCGGCTGCTAAGAACTCCTCCAGACCCAAACGCAACTCCGTCCACTCCACGTGATCATACTCCAACGAACCACCAAGGTCAGACGTCAACTGAGAAGGGTCAACCAACCGGGACAGACCTTCTACGGACACTAGATTGGTCTGAAGACAAAATTGCACATTCGTATATAGCTTTAGTAACAACCGAGTTAAGATTGGTAGAAATTAAAAACTTTAGATGAAGCACAAGTCAAAATTTTGGAAAAACCTTCACATTCGTATGGTCTCAAACATGCTAAGAAATTAAAGGTATTAACTCTTGAAAAGACAAAGTTGTGAATTGAGGTGCGTTCCAGGTCATGAAGCATCCTCCATATCATTTGGCTGCCTGAAAAAACACCAAGCTGTGCAAAGGTGGGAAAAGTTGCCTACTTTAAAGGAGCTAAGTGAGTAGTTCTCAACCTGAAATATTTTTCCGCCAGGTACCATCTAATCAGCACAGAGCATTTTTGGATGAAAAAACAAAGACTTGTCTGATCTAATGAACTTTGGAACTCCATTTATATTGGTATAAAGAGTAGTACCTCAAAGCTGAGCTTAGCACTGCCCAGGTTGGTCTTGTGTTTCTGCCAAAAGGTATCGGGTTTGATCAGCAGTGCCGTGTGGATGTTGGCGGAAAAGGATTCCTGCAAGGTCCGTAGCACCGGCTTCACACTGTCCCACTTACTACCACGCATGTCAACTACCACTGTGAACCCTCGTGCACGCACGTCCTCACTGAGACAGAGAGAGAGAGAGAGAGAGCGTGACACGATCAACAGACGAACAGATTAACAGGCATAGGTGTAAAGAAAAGCAAGCGCACCTAGGTATGGTTGACAGGTACGTAACAAGCCGGCTCAGGTCCTCCTGCTTTATTCGCTCATGGTTGGTCCTGGCTGGGAATGTGAGGATTGGTCCTCCTCGTTTATCTCGTCCACCTGAACATTTGACAGGATGAAGAACCAGACCATAGCGGAATCTCTCTCGTGGCGAATTTTTTTCACCTGACACAAAGGCCACTTTCTCTCTGAGCACTGTCAGGACGTCACCTGCCCGGACGCACTCTGCTTTGCTGGACCCTGGAATTCCGAGACACATGGTTAGCCATCTCGCCTACATTAGTGCACCGAGCGTGGCTTTGCCGTGGTCCAAGCGAGGTTCTGTGGCTGACTTGCTTGGAGGTGTGTGTGACTTTAGCTTAGTGACTCATCACGAATGTGGTTTGCAGCATGGACACATCTTTGAAGAGCCACCATCAAAACACTCCATTAGCAAACCGTGAGCCATCAGTTGTCAGTTTGAGCCGCAGATCAGAAAAGGATGCACGCTCGCACAAACACACACACACACACACACTCAAAGTCGGTGAAGAGCTCAAAATAACTTTGTTGTGGAGGGCTTCAGAGAAAGTTGCTCTAACTGTCAAGACTCATTAGCCTGATTACACAAGAACCATCATGAAGATGTCTCACTTGGATATAGCCTATAGCTGCTTGAATACTCATCCATTTTCCATCCCGCTTAACCTCATTTGGGTTATAGGCAAGCTGGAGCCTATATCTGAACTGACTGTTGCATCCCACTCAAATATGTGAGATGCCAATAACAGGGCCAGGGTGTCCTCACACTGGGATTTAGTAGGGGAGCTCAAATGAGTCAAAAAATAATAGACCAAGAACAAATGCTCACTACAGTGGACACAAATAAATATACTGGCTTTCAGAAAGTTATGCAAGCGTAGCCATAAATAGTGTAGTTTGGACATCACTGATTTAGCATCTTCACAGAACATTCATGTTTTGGAACGTAGGAGGAGGACTGAGAGCAAACGCAAGCAAAGTAAGTACATGCAAACTTAACACAGGAAAGCTTGAGCCAGGATTGAAGTTCTTCGCCTCAAAACTGCGAGGATGATGCGCTACCCACCTGGCCTCCGCAAGCTACCTGCTGTTTTGGAAAAAATGATATTATAAAACCTTCAGCACACGAGGTAACGTTCTTCTCAAATGCAATTGTTCGAACCACTCCTGAGAAAATCAATGGACTCCATGTATATGGCCTCGGAGTCAGCGGCAGTTGCTGTAATACGGTAATTAAAACGTGCTAGCCAATCAGAGAGCTGCATTCCCATTGGCTTTGGAGTACAAAAACTAGTAGATGGGCATGTGACCGTTATATGCCTCATCTACACTACGGTGCTGTGTAGCGTGCTCCACGCGCACGTGCGCGTACACGAAGTCCAAGTCAATGGGCGTTCACGTGAAAGCATCATGGCGATAAAGCAGTTCGCGTGCACGCTCACACGCCCTACCTGTCGTCGCCAGGCCGTCCGGGCCCGTTTCTCCTGCTCCATCCACCGGATTCATCCTCCTCCCTCCTCCTCCTCCTCCTCCTCGTCCTCGTCCTCGGGCTCTCTCCGTTATGTACCGACGGTGGCCTCCTCCTCTGCCTACCAGTCCATACCCGCGGCTTCACATCGGATAGGGCAGCCAAACTAAGCAAATATGAGTCCGTCGTAAGGGACGGATGCGTTCCCCTCCTCCTGGTAACGATCAGTGGGTCAGTGATGGTGCATCCTCCACGCTCAGCCTCGACTGTGGTCCTCCTCCTCCTTTTTGGTGATGATGGTGACCCTGTCTACGGTGGCGCCGACTCACGGCACAGCATCTCACGCTTCATTGTAAATGTTGGCCTTACCATTACCCAATGCACGTAACATCATTTGAACCGGTATCTCGCGCACCCCCCCTCCCTCCGTTCTCGCTTGATAACCTCGCTCGGTCCGTCGCTGAGTGGCCCCTAGCGCGCATGCGCGCAGAAAGGCGCCGTGCACGAGGGTTGCACCAGCTGCCGGACGCGCGCGTCCTAGCATACGACGCCGCGGACGGTTCGACATGCTGTCCGTATGGGATTGAATTGTCCATGCACTAGTATATTTCTAGCTCATTGACATCACTCATTAGACAATCCAGTGTATTTGTTGACCCCCCCCCCCCCTCCCACACACACACACACACACACGCGAATGTAAAGTATTAGTACTACTCGAGCACAAATAGAACAACTAGTGAGACAAACTGCACACGCATACTTTAATCAAAAAAACTAACCTTAACTACTTGTGTGCCTTTGGCAGGACAGTGGTTCTCAACCTCTTAAGGGATCTACCCCATTAACTTTTTTTTCTGGTAAAAAGAGCCTGTCCCTAGAACTACGGTAAAGAATTTTTGGATGGGAAATAAAACATAACTGATTTACTAAACATTGGAACTATTTGTAGCGATATTTCAAGGCATTATTTTATTCTATCCTGTCATCCAGTGAGCTAATAAAAAATGTTTTAATACACAGACGCCACAGTGTAGAAATGGCGATATTTTCTACACATTGTCCCTTTAACAGAAAAAAACCTCACAGCAACTCCAAAACATTAATTGTGTAACATTATCTGTTTTATCTCTGATTTGTCTGTCAGAAAATTGTGTCACCATTGAAAACGTGCATCATTACAAATAAATAAGGGCATACATTGCAAATAAGACAATGTAAAGTAATTGCGCAAAAAGTTGCTTCATCCATTGTTCTTCTCCCACCGTATTCCGGGGTCGTGTTGTGGGGGTAGCAGCCTGAGCAGGGAAGCCCAGACTTCCCTCTCCCAGGCCACTTCGTCCATCTCCTCAGGGAGAATCCCCAGGCGTTCCCAGGCCAGCCAAGAGACACAGTCCCTCCAACATGTCCTGGGTTGTCCCCGGGGCCTCCTCAATTTTAAAAGAATTAGCTGTTCATGCCATGGCAAAAAAAATATATACAGTATTAAATTTGATTCGCTGATATCTGCAGGATCACTCTTAAAACATCACATATCCCCAGAAAGGCCTTCTTGAGATCCACTGTACTAAAACAATAATCGTAAAAATGTCACAATATGTAAGACGGTGAAATACAGTACTGTACTGCAATGTAGGCCTATTAATACAAAGACCGCAATAGTGGGCCAACTTCATGTCACAAGTGAGAACAAATGTGCACTAGTTGACGACTAGTGGTGTGGCATAGTCATTCTACTAACATTATTAAGCTGGAAGGCAGTAGTGGGAGAAACACTTACTGAGGCATAATTGGTAACAGTCTTGTAGGATGAGTGCATTAGTAAAACTATGTAGGAAAACTTCATAGTACTTGACAACTAATAGTGTCTTCTCGTTCTAGTTAGCTTAGGGTACTAGTAGAATAACAAGGGCTTATTCGTAGAACTTCATGCTAGAGTAGCAGAAGGCAATAGTGGAAACAGCAAAAGTTGTGAGAACAGCCGTTCTGTAGTAGTGAGGACAAGTACGTGGACAGTTCAGCACACAGGTTGAACAAGTTACAAGTGAGGCAAAACTTCACTTGTTGACACGGCTGGTAATATCTATTCATTATTCTTGTGCACTCACTGAAGGGTGTCCGAGTATATGGACAACAGTGCAGGAGTAAACTGACTAGTAGAACCACTACATGTTACAAGGAAAGCAAATCTGGGCAAGTTGAGAACTGTGAACTAACAGTAGTTCCTGTGGCATAAAATTCTGCAAGTTAACATATAATGCTTCACGAGTATTATTTACAAAGAGATGTCAACTCGTGCAGAGTTAGATTCATAGACAATTGTGCGACAGTGCTGTTTTAAAATCACACCATTTCACATCACACGTTTCAGTTTTAAAATTCATAAAATTTCACATCACACGTTTCAAAGTTTGTACTAATTGCACGCAAACATCAGCTTTGGCTCACTAATAACGCATAGTTTCTGTACTAGTATGCATTTGTTGTTTTACTTGTTTACAATAATGGTGCCTTACTAGTGAGGGCAAAGAATTGGGGCAAATAACATTTCTTCAAACGTTATGTACATTCAGTGGGGTAGACGTAGACTTGGCCTACTCTCTACTACTCTACTCTTTTAATTATATATATATATATATATATATATATATATATATATATATATATATATATATATATATATATATATATATATATATATATATATATATATATATATATATATATAGTATGTATGTATATATGGTATGTATGTATGCAAACCCTACCGAACGAGTTGGCAATAATTGTCTCGTAAAAAGTCTACAATTGTAAAAATAAATACATTTATAAATAAATACAATCATAGTCTGACTTTCCCTACATAGTTTGCTTCTTCTTAAAAATGGTCTATTTACCTTTAAAATGTTTCAAGACAGGCACTTAACATTTTGCTCAACTTTTTTTTATTTGTGCCATTTGGAAAAAGCGGTGCTCGCGTCAAAAAGCGCCAAGGACAAAGCCAGCTAAGTAGTCGCAGTGTGATGACGAAAATTGTTTGTGTAGTGTGGCTAAGTCGGCAAGCTAACGATTGAAAAGGCTCTATCAAAATGCGATTACCCGAGAATGAACGGCATTGTTGGTCGCAAATGGAGCTTTAAAACGGCGGCCATTCGGCAAACTTAAACCCATTTTGTTTTGGCGAGGATCTTATTTTGGGTTAGTTCTTATACATTCTGTGTCATTACTTAATTGCTATACTTTGAGAGATGCTAGAGCTACAATGATGGAGCCGAATGAAGAGGCAGTCATTCAGCTGAAGCGACAATTGGAAGACACAAGCCTGAGTCCTACTGACAGACTCAACCTACTCAATGTTACTTTAAAGCGTGAGAACCTTTCTGTCTATTACTCACTGAAAGTATTTGTCCGGCACTACTCGTGGGTAGAATTGGCAAACAAAAATAAGAGTATGTTTCTTCAGAATAATGCGACTCAAGTAAAAGCCCTCCATATAATTACTCGAGTAAGCAGTTAAAAAACAAAGTATTAACTTTAAGCAATTGATTATCAACTTGAATTATTAATAGTTAAAACTAACAAAATAGGTTTGTTCAAACTCAGATACTTTTATTTTATGTGGGATTGTGAAGACTTTTTCCTTGTCATTGCTATTCTAAACCTTACTAAAATAGTTTGTAAAAAGCAAACACAGACTTTTAATCATACCCAGAGTTTCTGGACATGGCGGTGGGCCAGGAGGACGGCAATTCGCTGAGCAAAGTCAAGTCTCTTTTGTATCAGAATGATATTCTGAGCCACTGCGTAGCCCTCCTCACACTGGATTCCAAAAGCCTACAAAGCACCCGGATAGCTGCCGTCAAGCTTGCCTCACTCACAAGGCAAGAACCACACAATAGGCCAACAACTTTCTGTTTGTTGTACTTGACTATAAAGCACAGAATTCGAATGTTTGCCTGATAGATTTTGTGTCTGCTTTTCCTTTTAGTTCCTGTTGTATGGGCGTAGAGCAGCCTGGTGAATTATCAGAGACTTTTCATAGGCTATTCCTACCATCACTCATGGAGAGCCTTCTGTCATTGGCCAGTTATCTTGCAAGGCGAGCAGAGGTGAGGGGCTCAGAGACATGCTTACCAACCAGTCAGATGAGTTTTTAAGATTTATGACTGGCATGTATGGCGCCAGTGTGCGACTCTGTTCAGGGAGGTCATGGACTCAGTCAGCTGGCTTCTGCAAACACATGCACAGCTCACCTTGCAGGGTGGGTGCACACCTAACTGCTGGATACTGCCATAATGATAGTCACATTGAAATGATATATAACTGTCACAAAACTGTTTTATTGCGATTGAAATTCATCTAAAAACATTTTTGTGTTCTTAGTTCTCAGTTCTTCCCACTATGAACTCATTCAGGACTGTGACGAGGCCACCATGCCCTTGCTCTGTCTCCAGATGTGGATTAATATATGTACAGCAAGCAGGTAAAACACACACACACAGGTGTAATTATCTGCATATTATTCCCACAATCAGTGATATTTTTGCGTGTGTCCAATCATACTTACAATGTCCTGAAGTGCGTTGGTAAGTGTAACTGTTTAAAGCGTGAGTGAGAACCGCATCTAAGTAAAGACAAAAAATTGTTGATACAGCAAGAAGTTCATTGGAGTAACAACTTCATCTTTTATTGTCAACGCTTGCTAAGTAAAACTCCTTCCTCCTTGTGTGAACAGTGACTTCCTCTCCAGTTTAAGTGACGAAGCCATCCTGCTGCTGCTCAACGAAGCTGTGGGTCAATTAGCTGTGAGCTCTGATCAGGCAGTGGGTGGAGCATCTGTCAGACTGATCCTTCTCATGGCCAATCAACTGCCTCTTCAGTCCTTCCTCCTCAACTTCAAAGGTAAGGTGTCGTTGTCAAGGGAAATTTCATCCCTTTATTGCATCCTGCGGGAGTTTCGTTCCTCTGTTCACATGTTGGTTGGCTCCTCCCAACAGAGATGAGAAGTTGTCTCGTTGATGTTGTCATGTCCAGTATTAATCATTTCTGAAGCTAATGTATTACAAATGTTTCGTTTAATGTTTTGTGTTTTTCAAATGGAATCAAACTTAACTCCAATATGGGATGAAAAACAAGTTTAGTCAACAAAATGTGTTGTTCCTAATGTGGCCTAAAGTATTTTAGGAAATCACATCCTACTCATTACAGTCTTTCATACACTGTAGTAACTCAATCATATTTATGGGTGCGTTGTTTTTTGTTACAAAAATGTTTTTGAAAAAAAAAACAAACAAAATGAGTTGGCTTGATATTCTGCAGTTTTGTGCTGACCTTAAGTAGTCATTTTTTTGCCCAAGTGTCCCTTGCAATGGAAAAAAAAATACTTCAAATCCTTTGTTGTGTTGGGTTAGTGGATCATTTATACATGCATTGATAATTTTACGTTGAAAAGTGAAATGTTTTAACCCTTTAAGTGCCCAAGCATTGTCCATTTACATTGTCCCTGTATTCCTAACCAATGTTAAGCTACAACATTTTGAAAAAGTGATTAAACAAAAACTGAATCATTAATTGAAACAAACTTTGGCACATAAAGTGTAAGGAGCATTTCTAGTCACATATTTTTTTCTGCACCAAAATATAGCATTTTTGTCATGGATCTGGTAAGGAAATCCACGCGCTAATAAAAAATTCTCGCTTTTCCATCCCTTTTTTAAACAGATGCTCTATTTTTTATCGTGTCGCAGGCCAGCTTGATCCGAAAGAAAATAGAAAACATTCAATCTTGCCTGTTTGGCATTGCAGGGTTGGACAGCCTGCTACACAAGGACTGGCGAGGACGAGGTTTTGACCAGGAAGTAGATCAGCTGATCGCACTTACCCTGTCCCAGGAAAGCACTGTAAGTCAGTTGAGGGATTCACCCTGTCTATCCATTAGTTTTCTGTCTTGGATGACACCCTTCCGTCATATAGGCTTCTGTTGACCGGGTGAGAGCTGCATGTGTGATTCAGGCAGCCTGGAAATCGTATGTGACCAGACGTCGAGTCAAGAGCCTTGGCGGAGTGGTAACCATGCTGCAACGTCGCTTCAGGTATGTCAAATGGTGGTTTTCAAATCAAGTTTTTGTTATGATCCCTTCTGTTATTTGTTTTATTTCTAATGGATCAGCTTACACAATGATACCGCAATTGAATAAAATAAAAATATTTACAAGTAATGTCTACCTAATGGACAGACTTGAGAAGGACTGGCATAAGCAGTGCACGTTAGCAGGGATGGACTGCAAGCCATGGAAGCAGCAAAAAATACATAAAAATCCATCCATTTTTCTAACCGTTTGGCCTTTCAAGGGTTGCGGGCTTTCAGCTATCCCAGAGGTATTTGGGCAGTAGGCTGGGTACATCCTGAACAGGTTGCTAGCCAATCATAGGACACAGAGATGAATGACCACTCACACTGAGAAACACACTCAAGAGCAATTTGGAGTGTCTAATACAAAATAACTTTGTTGCGTTGTTTATGGGAATGTGGAAGGTAACCAGGAGTACCAGGAATTATTAGAATTAGAATTAGAATTAGAATCGTCATTGTATAGCATACAACGAAATTTGGGTGCTACTCCTCAGTGCATTTCGTTAAAAAACAGAATAAATAGAGTAAAATATAACAGTATATAAATACAATGTTTAAAACACATATAACAACAGCATATGTAGTGGTAGTTTGGTCTGAGGCTTTTCTCGCACGCAGTACACATATTGCACATGGATGAATGGCTCAGATAATGCTCATTATTGCACAAGTGAAGAAAGTGAGTATGGTTTAAAATGCAGTACTTGATTATATTCCGTGATTATTTATTGCAGTAATAGCTCTAGGAAAAAAACTGTCTCTAAATCTGCTTGTTCGGGTTTTGTGTGCTCTGTAACGGCGGCCTGAGGGTAACAAGTTAAACAGGTGGTTGCCGGGATGGGATGCATCCTTGATGATGTTGCCGGCTCTACTGAGGTAACGTGTGCTGGCAATGTCCTCCAGGCTTGGCAGAGAGCAGCCCGTGACCTTCTGGGCCAGATTAATCATCCTCTGCAGCGCTTTTCTGTCTGCTACTGAGCACCTCGCGTACCATGCTGTAATGCAGTACATTAAGGTGCTCTCGATGGTAGCTCTGTAGAACATCACCAGCAGCTTCTCCTCCAGGTTGTTCCTCTTGAGCACCCTCAGGAAGTGGAGTCGCTGCTGGGCTTTCTTCACCACCGCCATGGTGTTGGCTGTCCAGGAGAGGTCCGCAGAGAGCTGCACACCCAGGAACCCAGTGGAGCTCACCCTTTCCACACAGTCCCCATGAATGTAAAGCGGCGCTGGGTCTGCTCGTCCCTTCCTGAAGTCCAGAATAATCTCTTTCAAGCCTGGAGCTTGAAGCAAACCAGGGACCTCAGAACTGTGAGGCAGATGTGCTAATCTGACACTGTGTATATTATTATTATTATTATTAATAATAATATTATTAAGACCATTATCCAAAAAAATGCAAGCTCCCAAGCTAATTAAGCCTTTTTAGAAGATTTTGAAATTTACCAAAAGAAAGCAAAGACTTTCTCCTTCCTGACCTTTTCCAGTCTTATTTATAAAAATCAGCACTCTGAAAAAGGAAGCTTTTCAAAATTTAGCCATTTCTACCAAGACACTCTCGGACTGTGTTGATCTCCGATCTAAAATGGGCCATTGTTGTCGTCTACTGGCGGTTGTGCATCAGTAAAGTTGTTTCCATGTTAAACATATACAGTAGTACAGAATCAGATACACCCATCCACATGAAAAGAAATGTAATTGATAAGAATACTTGTCAATGGCGGTGAACGAGTCAAAGTGTGTGTTCCTTTTGTGTGTCAGGGCTCGGAGAAGACAACAGCAACAGGAGAGGGATGCACAGCGCTTGCAAGAGGAGTTGAATTTTCAGGTTAAAATCATTGCTTAGCATATACCTACACAATCCACCACCCAAAATGACTTTGTGTGCGTGCATGTGTGGATTCGTGCACGTGTATTTGTGTTTTTGGGCGTGTACGTGCCTTGTGTGTTTGTGCAGGTCTGTTTGCAGCGTCAACAGGCAAGGACAAGGTTCCATCAAAAACAGAGAGAACTGCTGCAGCTTTTACCTCCTGGTACACTACTCGCACGCATGCATACACACATACACACACACACACTCAAGGCAATGTTGGAGGAAGCCATATATGTGCAAGTTATAAAAAGACTGATATATTTTCTCTATTAAGAACAGATCAAAGGCTTCGGTCTCGACAAGCATTTGAAGATGACTTTTCTGAGAGCTTGACATTATGAAGTAGAATTAGTGAGATTTAAATCTATCTTAAGGTTGAATTGAGTCAAGTCATGTGACTGGGCATCCTCTGACTCAAGGTTCCCCCTCACACAGCCACACATGGTCCAACTCATTTTCCCGTCCAGACCAGGTTCTGCCATACCTGCTAGAATGTGAAGTCCGTGCAGCCGTGTTGATCCAGAGCGCCTGGCGAGGCTTCCTAGTCAGACGATGCATTGACTCACAGCGACCTGCATTGAGACTCGCACGCGCTCAGCAGAATGCCGCCAGGACCCTGCAGAGAGTAGTATGCATTCATTGTTTTCTTATTTCAAAAATGCATGAAAAAAAATCCTATTAAAAGTACTGTACACAGTGTTGAAAATAGCTTATTCACTTTGAGGGTGCAATGTTAATGGTTGAGGTCATTCCACCCAACCTTGCTGGAGTCTGACTGGCTCTGCTTTTTTTCAGGTCCGCCGCTTTCTTCAAGAACGTCGGGCCGCTAAAGTTTTGGCCTCTGGCCTTTGCTGGATCGGCCAGAAGGGGTTGACTCAGAGCAAGAGGGCTATGTTGAAGAGACAGGTGGAGGAATACATCAGTTTGCACCCTGTAAGGCACTTGACCTTGAGTTACCTCTCTGTTCAATCTACACACCTCTATACCACTGCTAAGCTCTAATATATATATATAAATATATGTATGTATACATATATATGTATACATATATATATGTATATATATATGTATATATATATATATATATATATATATATATATATATATATGTGTGTGTATATGTATATGTGTATATGTATATATATGTGTATATGTATATATATATATATATATATATATATATATATATATATATATATATATATATATATATATATGTATGTATATATGTATGTATAAATGAAAATGTGTGTGTGTGTGTGTAGTCAAGTGGTGTGAGTCGTCAGCAGTGTGAAGAGCTCCACACGGACGTGCAGTGGCGGCTGCAGGCGCTGTTGCAACAGGCAGTACAACAAGCAAGGGAGGAGCAAAAAATGGAGTCCCTGTTGGCTCATACTCACACTCAGTTGGATCTTTTCAAAGGTTTGTTCTCGTCATTTGCCAGTAGCTCATTGTTTGATTTGAAATCTCTCCGGTCGTAGCATGTTTGACCTGGGTATTTCCTTTCATTGGTTGAAAAAAAGGCTTAAAAGTTGCTGATAACCTTTGTTACAGTATGTCTCCATGTGAGCTGAGATGGAAAGGTTGGTTTAAAAAAACAAAAAAAACAAAGATGTCTCGGTCCTTATCACATGATTGGAAATTGAGCCTGATCACATCATTTTCAGCTGATCGAATCACTGGGAAAAAAAGTTGTTGTTTTAGGAAGATTTTACTTTATCTTACTATGATGTTTTAAGGGTTATAAACAAGAACAAATTTATATGTGTTGTATCCGATACATCTCGACATAGCTGGAAATAGTGGTGTAAATTCAACCCATTGGGGAACGTTCTGGCAGTTGTCAGGGGAAGCTACATGAAGCATGTAACGATATGATGTGGCGATAAAAGTTGAGCTGCCTTTTTTACAACTCAATTACCATTATCATTTATTGAAAAAAAATCAACAGTTTTATACTGTACTTAAAAAAGCATCTCGCGGGCTGGATTAAACCTGTGTGCGGGCCGGAACTGGCCCGCGGGCTGTATGTTTGACACGGATGCCTTAAACCATCACATGATCTTCTCCCCTGCTCCACAGATGGCCCTCCCCTCGCTGCTGTCACTGCGGCCGATATCAAGAACTTCTTGAGTCCTTCTGGTTCCATTGCCGCTCGAGCTCGTGATGCCCACAATGCTAGGCTACAGGCCAACAGGCTGCCCTGGTGGCGGGCCCTGGGGGAGACAACTGCCGGACTCGAAGCTGAAGTAGAGATGGACCTTGGGTGAGTGGACAGCAGCTGAGCAACTGTCACATTTTGATCCATCACATTGCTTATTGTGTACGCGACAGAAATGGTGCAGTTGTCCAAGTAAATACATACATTTTGACTCTGTTTTGCTTTACATATATTTATTTGTTATGCACAATTGAAATAAGTGCATTGTGTGTGTGAGAGGATTTCATGTTTGTGGGAGTTTCACTCATGTGCGTGAGAGCATTACTGTATATTATGGATGGATTTCTTTTGTATGTGTGACCATAATAAGAAAAATAAAAAAAAAAAGATGATTTCAGTTGCGGGAGTCTGTGTGAGCATTTCTTTAGTGTACACAAGAAACTTTCAATTTCTTAAGATTCAATTTTCACTGTGTGTAAGAGGTTTTCAGCTGTGTGTGATTGTGAGATTTTCACTTTTTTCAGAGAGTAACTGCCACATAACCACAACAGTAAATTATATAAAAAAAAATTATTTGTAATTAATCAATCTTAATTTAGTATGATTGTGTTTAAGTGTTTTCCTAATCAACTGCAGTGCTTGTTTTTCCCAGAAGAGGTCACTAGCTGTTAGAGAAGCTTCCCAAAATGAAAGTTTTTCAAGAAATTGTCTCCAAATGTCCCACAAAAGCTTCGTTTGAGCAAAACTAAAAATGTGCATACATCATCCTTAAGATTGAAGCCTGGTGAGCTATCGAAATTCTGTTTGCCGTTCAGTTCGCATTCAATTAGTTCATTTTTTTTCTGCTCTACGCATGCGTGTCACAAATGACTCGCAGATCGACTTTGTCTGGTTCTTTGGCGTGACGTCATCTCAATTTGCAAATTCAACGTAAATCCAAAGGATCAGATACACGAATCCTAAGGAGATCCATGCAAAGATATGAAGTCGTGTCTCGCAAGGTCCTAGTCGTGCAAACGAGACTTGTATTCAAAATACATTGCACTCGCAAGTTTTCAATTTGTAAACTGAACATAATTTAGTCGTATTCATACACAAACACGTCAAAGTCAACACAGTTTATAGTCAAACTCATAGAAATGGTTAAATACGCATACGTCTTTTCGAAACGATCATCATTGCAGAGCGCGGTTCTCAACACAAAATAAACACACAAAAGGGGCTATTTACTTTTGTTTGCAAGAATTTTATGGTTTCATGTCTTCAATATTTACAGTCAGTAACAATTCAAACACACTCAACTTTGTTGACCGCCCGGGTAAAGCGTGTCACTTCATCTGTCCATCTTTGTTAATGACGTTCTTAAGGAGAGTGACCAGGGGCCTCTGCTCGGTTTCATCCCAGGCCTTCATGAAGCCGCCGTAGCGTTTGCTGGCAGGCGGGCTGCTCCAGCGAAAGTGCTTCATCTTGTAGGAGCCGTCTTTCTTCTGGACTCCGTCCTCTCCCATCACCTCCTCTTGCTCTGCAACCACTGGCTGATCGCTGGTTAAATCACGCTTCATCTCCCCGGGGAAAACTTCACTCGACTCTTCTTGCGCGCCATCGGATGCGAACACTTTAATGGGACGACGTTTTCGGCCTACGGGCTTCCCCCAGCGGAAGTGCTCCATGGAGTAAGAGCGCTTGGCTGGGGGGGAGAAGTCAGAGTCAGGCGCAGGGGGAGGCTGGAATGGAGGCGAGTTGGGGTCCGGGTCACCGAGGTCGGCGTGACAAAGCTGCAGACACTCCTGAAGTGAAGTGATGTGAACACCAATAATTTAGTTTGCATTTTGCGGGATGACCTAAGACTGGGGTAGGGAACTCCTGCCTGTTTTTGATGTGTGTCACTTTCAACACACCTGATTGAAATGATCAGGATCATTATCAGGCCTCCACAAGGCTTGCTGATTAGCTGATTATTTGAACCAGGTGTGAGGGAGACATCGAAAATAGGCAGGATATGGTTCTCGACGAACCGGAGTTCCCTACCCATGACCTAAGAGGAGGCAACCTCTTTTGCTTTACCCTCATGTTCCTTGAGTCCTCCTCCTGACAGGCCGCATGTTCCCAACATTGACTGGCAGCTCCTCCGGCCACGCCCACAAGCACCACGGTCACCAACAGCCATGTAGGACACATCTTCCTGCCAGGTACACAACCACACAAAAAAAGTGTCTGTTTGTTTTTTTTTCTTTCAATGGATGTCTCTTTTGTGGAAAACGGGATTTTATATTATGTCAAAAACACAGTACAGTACAGCATAAATAAATGGGTATTTTATTTATTTTACATTTTTTGCTCCAATCAAGTGGACATTGTGCCGGTCCTGGTGTTCATGCCACACCTTAGGATCAGTATTATACAGACATAATAACCTATAGAGGAAATGTCACAACTCTTCAGCAGTACGCTTTGTTGTTCCTTGCAGAGGATGAAGAACATATGCTTTTTGTTTTATTATCTGTCTGCATGTATTTCTTGATTGTCTGGTATTTCTCACTGTGTTAGCATTTAGAAATCATTGATCAGTATAAAGTACTGATAATTTTTTAAAATGGAAGCAACTATGTAAAACTAAAGAAAAATAAACACTATTTCCAGACATACTTGAAAATCTACTAAGTATTTTAAAAGATCTGTTGCTTACTGCTAATATTTCCATTTAATTTTCACATTGAACATGATTTGTGGATAGAAGGCTCTCTGTGATAATCATCTTTCACAATATCACATCAAAAATAAAAATACTGTACGCACATGCTTGAAAAGATAGTGGCAACATCATTGAAATTGTAGGATGAAGTGCTAACCCATGTCATAACTTGCATATTCTTAGAACTTTCCTAAAACAAAAATATGTAATATTTCAAGAACTCAAGCCAATTTTGAGGAAAAAAAAAATCGGGCACATCAAAAGAATGTGAAAAGGTTACAAATTTTGGCAGCAAAATAAGCCTTGACCAAATTTTAATCGATAAAAGAAGGAAATCGAACAAAAGTAAGTCTCACCTGTCGGTTGTCTTTGTCCTCGTGCTTGAGATGATCGCTGGGTTCTTGTAGCCTCTTGACACAGCCCACTTTTTATATTGTACGCATAGAGCATGAGCACACACACACACGCACTGAAATGACGTAATTGCCAGACGTTCATCCCCCCCACCAAATCTTTCTTTGACTAATATTTGCCGATTAATTGAGCATGTGAGAAAAGGATCACTAACGGGCTTGACTTCATCACAGCCGCCACGCCACACACTGTATGAAAAAGCTTATTCGCTGTTGTGCGGTAAATGTCAAACACTGGATTCTGTAGATTAACACCAGGCCGATATGTCGTCAATGGAATTTTAACCTGCAAACTGAGGTGTACGATTACACGCCTGAACACCTGCTGCCCTGGCGTTCTTTTGTTTGCAGCCTCAACAAGATTGTCCATGCCTCTGTAAGGTTCAAATTTTCGCTTCTGAGGTTTTAAGAAAGTTCAGTGGTGCCACCAAGCTACCCGTCCGGCTAGTAGTACAGATTGGCGTACTTTTCCCCTGTGGTTGTTTTGTTTACTCTAAATGTACATCATCTGGCTCCCGAAGAACCATACAGTGTTGATTTTGTGCTTCTGTGGTTACATAGCTGCTTTAGTTTATGTGTAAAAATTTTGTTTTATTGTGAAAAGCAGATGTTGCGTGAAGCGCTTCCTGTTCAGCAAGCAACCTATGTACGATAGACTGCAGCTCCACCCCCTTGGCCAAGCACAAGCTGTTCCTGTGTACTAATGTAAATGTTCTGTGTAATTTGTAGTCTGTATAAATTAATTGTGTTAATTGTAAATTGGCATCAAGAGAGATTCTAGCTTTACTAACAACTAAGAGCATTCAAGATGACTAGCAATTAGCTATGAATTAGCGATTAGGGTTAAAACTAGTGATGAGAACATTGGCTTCCGTACATTAGCATGCTAGCTTAGGCAGGTCCTTCAATAGCAGGGCAACATCTAGTACATAATTCACTTGGAACTCTTGTTATGAGGTAGTTTCACTTTGGGGCGGATTTGATAGGAGGAACGGTTTTTACTGTGTGCTCTCTTGACACGTCTTTTGCTTTGTTGGCAACTCCATTTTATTTCAACATCATTAAAATGTCTTTTTTGGCTTTTTCATTCACTTCACCTCTGACTCCCATTATGGATCACTACAGCGGTATCTCATTTGTTATTTTTTTCAGACCACTCTGTAACCTACATAAAGCATGTAAAAAGTTAACATTTTTAGTAGTTGTACTGCACAAAGAAAACAAAAATACAAGAAAAAATTATTTTAGTTTTAAGAGCCATTTGAGTAAAAAAAAAAAAGACAAATTCTTAATTTAAGCAAATTGCAAATTAAATCCAAGCAAATATTCCTCAACATAGGTCAAACCTAAAATAATATTTTTTTATAGGACTCCCATTTACATAACACTTTTCTAATTTGGGTACTCAAAACAGTTTACACTGACTATTTATTCATCTACTGATAACACAACATCAGGAGCAATTGGGTGTTCAGAGTCTTGCTTAAGGACACATCAACAGTCACATTGGTGTTGGGATCAAACCCATGATCCCTCAGTTGTCAGGTAACCACTCTACCACCTAGCCATGCCAGCAGTATAAATCAGCAAAAAAAAAAAAATCTTCTTAATAAAGCCTTCAAAATGTAGCTTAAGCATTTTCTTTCTTGTTTGAGCCTAGATTTAAGTAAGTTGTCCTACGTACATTAAAATGCAAGCAATATTTTCTAATTACTTTAAAATTACACCCGTGTAAAATTGTAATTTTAAAACAACCCCAAAAATATTTCTAATGATTTTAATAATTAAAATTAATGACTGAAATTAATGACTATAATGCGGTAGCTTTAAATTGAACATGATTCTGATACATAATTGAACTTAAATTCCAGAAGTGTCTTGCTGGAAATGTTTAAAACAATGCTTATGAATAAATGTTCCTATGATAAGATTTTATTTTTGCTATCATTTCCTAAATTTAAGAAAAATGGCCTTGGGAATAGAAAATTTGAAATGATCTTTTAATCTTAATCTTTGAAGTTAGATGAAAGCAAGATCTTATTTATTGTATATACTGTTGGACACAACAGCGATTCTTCTGAAGTATATATGAAATGGCAAGGTCATTAAAATTGTTAATAACAAACACGATACAATAACGGCGAACTGCTTATGGACCATTTAGAATGTTTTCCGCTTCTTTTAAATGCCTGACTTCCATTTCTCCGAAATTACTTTTGCCTCTAATGGATCAGGTGGTGCCATTAGCAATTCCCGTGGCCTTGAAAACTCCTGACAAACAGACGCTTGTAGGAAATAATGGCTCTTAGGCAAACTGTCCTCAAGCAAAGACTTTTTAATGACTTGTGGTCAAAAATTCAGCCGTCATTTACCGTCTTATGCTTTTATTGAATTTATCTCCATGAGGAGCACGCCACCAGTCTCAGGTCCGCTCGTCGGCAGCTTCAAGGATGCTGGTGGCGCAACTTTTTGCCTCTTGTAACAATGCAGACACTCTTGACTGAATCTGCAAGACAGGACGGGAGGTCATGAGATTCCGAATCTTAATAGATAATTCATACATAAATTTGTAAAATGGC